>NC_133328.1:609621085-609959242 GCF_042186555.1 Aquarana catesbeiana | reverse complement strand
AACCAAGGCTTAGGGAATTGGAAGCGAGGTATCTGGGGTGTGCAAAGTGAAAGGGTCGGGTGGTACATTCTCTGTATACAGATCCACATCTAAGCAGTAAACAGACGCAAAATAGAGTATCCTATGAAGGGGTTACCCAGGAACCGACAATATCTCTGGACTCGGTCCAAATATCCCATACTTTGGAGAATTTTTTTGGACATCTCCTAGATTCATATGTAAATGTATACAATGGGACCTCTTTATTGCCTTTATTCTTCCAATAATCTAAGGTGGAGGGCTGGGTAGATTTCCATTCAAGGAGTATAGTCTTACATACATAAAACAATAAGAGGCCTATCAAAGTTCTCAAAGAGCTAGAGGAAGCTAGTAGGTTCACCTTCTGAAACCATTGAGGTGTGAGATATACTCTATGGAGAATCTTAAATTGGATTAATTTGTCTCTGGCTGATACCAAGCTTTGCATAGGGTAGTCCCAAACATCCTCCCAGTCTTCAGAATCTAACTCTGGGACTTCCTCCTGCCATCGCGACAATAGTTTGTCGAGGCCAACATGAACGGAGGGTTGAAGAGACTTATATATTGAAGAGAGTGTTTCACCTAGACTATTACCTCCCAACTTTTTGAGATGGGAACGATGGGCAGCTATTAGCAAAAGTATGTAGGCATAGGACACACCCCCTGCCACGCCCTCTAAAGGAAAATTGTACTACTATTCCTTTATACTGGCCTTTAACCACTTGCCGACCGGCTCACGCCGATATACGTCGGCGAAGTGGCACGGGTGCGCAAAATGATGTACCCGTGTGTCACTCTGTCATCGGCGGCTAGCGGGCATGCCCGCGGGTCCGGCAAACTCGCTGTCTGCCGGTGGCCCGCGATCATGACACGGAGAGGCAGAACAGGGAGATGCCTATGTAAACAAGGCATTTCCCTGTTCTGCCTAGTGACATGACAGAGATCACTGCTGCCAGTGATCGGGGGCAGTGAACTCTGCCATGTTCTAGTGAGCCCATCCCCCCTACAGTTAGAACACACTGAGGGAATACACTTAACCCCTTGATCATAGCCTAGTGTTTAACCCCTTCCCTTCCCAGATCGCCGCCATCACTAATAAAAATAAAAATTTAACAAAAATGTATAAAAACTTTACCAAAAATATGTAGAAGAATACATATTAGCCTAAAATGGAGTAATGTGTTTTTTTATGTATTTTTTTGGAGTATTTATTATAGCAAAAATTAGTTTTTTTTTTCAAAATTGTCGCTCTTTTTTATGTTTATAGCGCAAAAAATTAAAACTGTAGGTGTGATCAAATACCACCAAAAGAAAGCTCTATTTGTGGGGGAAAAAAAAGGTGTCCATTTTGTTTGGGTACAACGTCGCACGACCACGCAATAATCAGTTAAAGCGACGCAGTGCTGTATTGCAAAAAAGGACTTGGTCAGGAAAGGGGTAAATCCTTCCGGGACTGAAGTGGTTAAAATTTGCAAATACAGCAATTTAGAAATTGGATTAAAGGTTTAGCACTGGGAAACACTTTTTGAAAGATAAAAAGTGCATTTTATATACAACTATATGGATCAGACCAAAATGAGGGACAAATGAGGAAAGAGGGACATTGTTCCAAATCAGAGACTGTCCCTCGAAATCAGTGACAGATGGGAGCTATGCCATTGGAGCCACCACAAAATACTGTTCTTTTATGCTTGCAGGAGCATGTTACTTAGTAGCCAATAGTCAGTCTAACAATTTCAGGTGAGGAGCACCACAATGTTATGGACCGTATGTAAGCACCAACATTAACCTTGCACAGGGTTTACTCACAGATCAACAGGATAGTGTGAAGAAGTATAAGGAGGTGGTGCATTAAAGGCATTATGGACAAAGTAACAGTCTTTAATCCAAATATCATGAATTGGGTCAAGGCGGCTGTTGATTTTCCAAGAACATAACGGGAGGTGTGAAACGAACATCAGGTGCTTGGCCATTCATCATCTGCCATGATGCAATTCATGGACACCATTGTAACTGGATTGGATGAGTGGTTGACCTGTGGCTATAGATACTGGAGGTCTTCTTTCTGACACTCAACTGAACGAAGGAGGAGCTGAAATGTTTTCAATGTTACAGAACAAGTTCAATTGAATGGGTCCAACTACTACAAGCAGCTCAAAGATTTGCAATACAGTGAAGAGCCCATTCCCGTTGCTTTAGTTCTGCGTAGCAGAAACACAATATCAACATTTTTAGAGGCTGCAGAGGCTGTTACATCAGCTCTTTAGACTACTAGTGAACATCATCACATTGGTGACAGAAGCCTGGAATTTACCTAAATACCTAACTCCTCATCAACTTACTAAGAAGACACACCCACTGTAAGGCTGATTTTGGCTGCCAAGTGACAAAAACATTTTAGGACAGATTTCAGATCACTGCACTAGATCAGTGGTTCTCAAATTCTATGGTCAGTGGATCACTTTTAACCAAATACCATAACAGATCGGTGCCGCTCCAAGTCCACAGTATCAGTTTCCCAGATTTACACTCTGTATTCAGGTTCTGGCAGAGACGCAGCAAAGCTGCCAAGCCGCTCTAAAGCACATCATAGCATACATGTATCACTGCAGTATTCAACTCTGGTGTGAAGTAAATGAAAGACGGGCTTCAGCTCAAATCTCCACCCATTGGTCACACCCCTGTGATATGTTTTACCCACACTGGGCTTAATCATAGATTGTAATCTATGATCAAGCCCAGCATGGGTAAAACATGTCAGAGAGGCATAACCGATGGGCAAGGGATTTGAGTTGAAGTTTATCTGTCATTTACTTTGCACTAGAGATGAATACAGTGTGCGGCATGGCTTTCAATCCAATCACACATGTAGTGGGAACACGTTTGGGGGTATTGGGGGGTGTGTTCTTAGGTAGGGATTTATTTATTGACCAAGAACCCTTTTACAATACCTTACCTACTTTGTCTATGCGGTGATACCTTAAAGAGGAGGGCCCATGAAAAAAAAAAAAAAAAAAATTAAAAGTCAGCAGCTACAAATACTGCAGCTGCTGACTTTTAATTGGACACTTACCTGTCCCAGGGTCCAGCGATGCGGGGGATCGAAGCCCCGCTCGTCTCCCCCTCCGTTCAGCGGCGCCGGCATTGCAACTGTGGGCGCCGGGCTGTGGCTTCACAGCCTAGCACCCGCTGCGCATGCGCGGGCGGCGCCGCGCGCCGTGATTGGCCGCTCAGTCACCTGGGACCTGTAATGGGTCCCAGATGATTGACAAGAGGGAGGGAGCAGAGCCGAGTCCTTCCTGTGCCGAGGGGGAAGTGATGTCACCAGCCCAGGCACTGGAAGAGGCAGACTACGAGGGACCCCCTAGCAACAGGCATTTAGAGGTAAGTAAAAAAAAAAAATTTCCAAATGCTTTTTTTTGTATTTTTTTTTTTTAGGCACAGTCATGGATTTTTATTTTTTAGGGTGGAACACCGCTTTAAAAATTTGCTAGGGGTTCCATTCTGGTTCACTTGGGATTTAACCCACAGTTTCAAGCCCTTTTGACCCCTGAAGAAGATCTGCACTGTGTTTTTTAGAAACACGTTGGACGCTCTGTCTGTCTTACAGTTCTGGGCTTCTTTCTCAGCTGCTTCCATCTCTGCCCCCAATACACGTGTTTGTTTTTATTTGCATTTGAATGTTGTTCATTGTTATACATGTCAATAAATTTGTACTTTTTTACGATTACCGTTTGTGGTCCGTTTAAAATCCCAACTTGAGGAACCTGCTTTTTACTTTTTTTTTCCATTCTGGTTCACTGACTATTTGGCTTATGTCCAATTGATTATTTTTTTCAACAACAAATTTGTGGTAAGGCTCTTGTAGGTGTTATTTCCTTGGTGGGTCTTTTTGTATAACGCTTATGCCTACACCGATCTCGAAGTGAATAAAAAATCATTACAAAGCTCTGTATCACAGGATCCTCATAGCTCTCACTCAATATTAAATTACATTTTATGGCCGATTTCCTACGTTAGGTTCAATTCACCAGGATATAGATAGTTAATTTTTTTTTTTTTTAAGTGATAGTTATTTTCAGCTGAGCCCAATGCCAGTAGAAAAATATTGTTACATGGCTGAAAATAAAGATACCTATCCCTTTGTTAAGCTTTCCAACTTGAGCCTATTGTCTCATTATATTTTTACTCTGCATCATCTGTTTCTGTAATGCATCTCACTCTTCCTACTCTGCTGCTTTGTTAATATGTCTTCAGTCTACACTGCTGCAATACTTTGATCTGCACAGCTGTCACTGTCTTATCCAGCCCCTATTTACTCGACTTCCCTACAGTATTTTTATTTTTTTTTCAAATATTTTTATTGAAAATTTGCAATTTACAAGCCTCAAACAGAAACAGAAAGGTGTAGATTTACAAAGCTTGTATCTAACCCACTACCAATGTTTTCCTTTATTTTAATTCCACATCAGTACCCTCAGAAACGTAGGATAGAAAACAAGGAACATTTAGCACCCACTCGTGAGATATGGGTGGTCCCCCAGCAACAGTTTAAGATCAAAGATGCAGTATTTATCAAATACTCTACATGAATTAGACAAAGAAAGTGTGCATACTTATAGCAGTTGGCCTTTAAAAGCAACTTATAGGCCATATTAAACATTTCAAACCAAGGTGAATCTAACTTGATGATTTTTTTAAAAAAATCTGATTTTTCTTATTTAAAATCTGATTTTTTTTTTTTTAATCAGATTTTTTTTTTAAATCGGATTTTTTTGATTTTTATCTAATTTATTTTAATAAAATGCTTTTGGAGTAAAACGCTCTCTAAAGATAGTTTTCTATTTAAGATACATTAATAATTTAGTTTATTCAGCATGAAATGGGGCTTAGTTATGTGGCATGAGGCTGTACATTCTGAAATATTTACATTTTTGGTATACTCATTTAATGAATCCAAGCTCTGCAAGCTGAGATAACATGCACTGCACTGATGCATTCACACAATTTCACAGTAACCATGAGATAAAACAAAGTTCAGGAATATTCCTCTTTATCCCATTGCTTTGCAAATCTATGTACACTACAATCTGTATGATTGAAGAGAAATGCATCTGTGTAAGTGCGAGGAGGAAGGGCAAGCACTAAAAATGAAAGTGAAACGTTCTAAGCAGCTTATAAACCTTGTGATCTTTCTGCACATAGCTTGAAGTGCTTTTTTCCCTTCCTTGAAGAGCAAAATGCCAGCGGGCCGTAAAAGAGACCCAGTTTGGGTGGGAATATTTACTAACCTGACTGTTTATAGTTCTAAATAGGAAACCTTCATTTTGTTTGCAAATCCTAAAGATTCTAACTACCAGCAAGAATAAGTCCTTACATTTAAAGAGCACCTGTCATTTCAGGTCCATCATGGCAGCGCCAGTTAGCGGCATCCACTCAGCTGCTGCCGCCACGTCCCTCACCTTGTTGTGTCCCTGCCGCATCACCAGCCGTCCCATTAAAGTGAATAGGACTGTCGGTGAGTCAACAGCAGGTCAGAGGAGGCAATGCGGGACAGAGATGACAGCTGCTCTTTAAAATGATTTAAATCAAGGCTTTTTACTAGTAATTTAAAATCGAGTTGATTTAAATCAAATCCACCCTGTTTAAAACTAAAAGTTCTAAGAGCAGGTATTCTGAGGTGTCTGATAATACCTGTATTAGGGGAAAAAAAATATTTTTCCGGTGGTCCTGTCTGCTTTAGTTTAAATTTTGTTTTAAAGTGGTTGAATTCTCTGAGTTGGGAACTTAGCCTTGCTACTACCACCAACCCATTCAGTGGGTGCACTTCAATGGCTTCTTCCTAAAAAGAAAAAAAGTGAGCTTTAAAACGAACCCTCACTATAGCTGCAGGCTCTCTGGAGCAATTCATCCTCAAGGATCACAACAGAAGCACTGAACTGGCTGCTTTCTCAGTAGCTCAGCTTACCTAGCTATCCCCTCCCAAAAATTACACAGCAGCACAGCCCAACTTGCTTCTTCTACCCCCTCCCAGAGGAATCTTAGCTCCTTCTGCTTTTCTGTCCCATCAGTAGCTCCGCTCACCCTGCTCCTACCTCCCAGCAGTAGCTCCGCTCACCCTGCTCCTACCTCCCAGCAGTAACTCGGCTCACCCTGCTCCTATCTCCCAGGAGTAGCTCTGCTCACCCTGCACCTGCCTCCTAGCAGTACCTCCGCTCACCCTGCTCCTACCTATCAGGAGTAGCTCTGCTCACCATACTCCTAGCTCCCAGGAGTAGCTCCGCGCACCCTGCTCCTACCTCCCAGCATTACCTCCGCTCACCCTGCACCTACCTCCCAGCAGTGCGCTACAATTAACTTCCTATTAAAATATGATGATAAATCATATCATATAGTATAAAGCATGCATCAAGTTGATAAAGTCACGTGACATGTGACGCAACGCGTCAGGAGGAGCCAGTGACATATCCGACCTGCCTGTGTTGCAAGGCACACTGTAGCGGTGAGAGGAAGGAGAACACGACTTTCTGATTGATTCAGAAGTGCTGTATTTTGCTAGATCATGTAAGTGAATATGTTTTGAACATAGATGGCACTTTAGAAGACGTTCACTGCGCAATGATATCTCTCTCTTTTTCTTGTGGCTACATGAACATATCATATAATTAGTGGATTTTAACCATCACCTGAGAGCATCAGTAATGCAGGGGAGAGACCCACGTTCCTAATTAACTGTTGATTGAAGCAACCAGCTAAAGCATTTGTGGTGTTTTTTCTCTTTGAGCATATATAGAACATTTGTCTTCTAATATTCTTCTTATATTCTTCTGATATTGTTTTGGGTGTTTTACCATATGAAGGCAGCTATGGAATTTTCTTATTTTATTATTTAACAGGCATGTAGTTCACTCATTAATTTGGTTATACTCACGGCATGCTTTATACTATATGATATGGTTTATCATCATATTTTATTAGGAAGTTAATTGTAGCGCACTATTTTTACTGTAGTGGCATCAGAGCACTTTTATATGAGTGCAGCTTAATTACTTGGTTATTTCCTATTTTTCACTTATGGCCCATAATGTGGGATTCTTTGGCACATACATCCCATTTTCCTGGGGATTCAAGTGCACATTTCCCTATATAAATGTCAACACAATATTTTTGCACATAGTTCACCCTAAAATTCAGCGCTTCAGTACACTATTTATAATACCTCCCAGCAGCACCTCCGCTCACCCTGTTCCTACCTCCCAGAAGTAGCTCTGCTCACCATACTCCTACCTCCCAAGAGTAGCTCTGCTCACCCTGCTCCTACCTCCCTGGACTAGCTCCGCTCACCCTGCTCCTACCTCCCTGGACTAGCTCCGCTCACCCTGCTCCTACCTCCCTGGAGTAGCTCCGCTCACCCTGCTCCTACCTCCCTGGAGTAGCTCCGCTCACCCTGCTCCTACCTCCCTGGAGTAGCTCCGCTCACCCTGCTCCTACCTCCCTGGAGTAGCTCCGCTCACCCTGCTCCTACCCCCCTGGACTAGCTCCGCTCACCCTGCTCCTACCCCCCTGGACTAGCTCCGCTCACCCTGCTCCTACCTCCCTGGACTAGCTCCGCTCACCCTGCTCCTACCTCCCTGGAGTAGCTCTGCTCACCCTGCTCCTACCTCCCTGTAGTAGCTCCGCTCACCCTGCTCCTACCTCCCTGGAGTAGCTCCGCTCACCCTGCTCCTACCTCCCAGGAGTAGCTCTGCTCACCCTGCTCCTACCTCCCTGGAGTAGCTCCGCTCACCCTGCTCCTACCTCCCAGGAGTAGCTCCGCTCACCCTGCTCCTACCTCCCAGGAGTAGCTCCGCTCACCCTGTTCCTACCTACCTGGAGTAGCTCCGCTCACCCTGCTCCTACCTCCCAGCAGTAGCTCCGCTCACCCTGCTCCTACCTCCCTGGAGTAGCTCCGCTCACCCTGCTCCTACCTCCCAGGAGTAGCTCCGCTCACCCTGCTCCTACCTCCCAGGAGTAGCTCCGCTCACCCTGCTCCTACCTCCCAGGAGTAGCTCCGCTCACCCTGCTCCTACCTCTCAACAATGGCTCAGTCGTAGCTTAGCTCTACCTGCTCTTCCCTCCTTGAAGTAGCTCAGCTCTCCCTGCCCCTCTCCTAACAATGGTGCAATTGTAGCTCAGCTCACCTTGATCCTACCCTCCCAGCAGTATCTAAGCTCTGGGAGGGGGAGCTGAGCTGCTGACATGAATGACTTCACTACTTTTGTTATGAACTGTGAGGATACATTTCTCAACTGCGCTTGTAGCTACAGTGGTCAGTAAGGACTACTTTTAAAGCTCATGTAACGATTGTTAAGGATGTGTAAACACTTGAAGTTACTGGGTTAATTTTAAGATAGCACAAAGGACAGGGTGCAGGAAAATAGGCAAAGCCTAGACTACAGAGGTATACAGAGGAGGGCAACAGAGCTACAATTACAAAAGTAATAGCTGGCATCTTTACTTTAAAAACTGAAAAATGGCTGTTTAGTTTAACAGCCACCTCCTCATTACCTTTTGCATTGCCATTTGCTGTACAAGGTACAAATGACTCAATCTGGCTTCTGACACAGAGCAGATTGAAAGCCTAGGAAAAAGAACATCATCCCCCTCGTGCAAAGTGGGCTTCCTTTTATCTAACAGAGGAAGGAAGAAGTAGTCAGCCCAATTAATAAACACGCAAAGTCACCGGGAATCAAATGGGTGCAGCCAGAGGCGCCAGGCTGTCACACACAAGACCTGCCCCTGACAAACAGGAACATGAAGTGAACTCACATAGGCAAAACTGCCAGGATAGTCCTATGGTGAGAGTATACATAGCATGCATGTATACAGTATATTGATTCTTAAAAGAGATGTATGGCCAAAGCTTTTTTTGCCATACTTTTCCTGTGGGTCATAGGAGTGCACCCAGAATCAGCTATCTGTCAGCTGACATGAGAGCGCCACTCCAGGCTCTGGAAGGATCCTAACCATATTAACCTAAAGATCCTAACCTAACCATCCTTTAACCCCAGAACCTGGTTGAAAGGTTAACCATTTCCCGTTTACCCTCAGCCAATCCCCTTTATGGAGAGGTCAGCACTGCAGCGATCCCATCGTAAATCACTGCAACCACTGGTGGTGCCAAAGACCCAAAATAAGTTTCTGACTTTTTACTGTGGATCTAAGGAGGCATATAGGATTAGGGATCGTTCGATTAACGGCGGCTGATATTCACTTTTTTCGAAGTATCAGTCAAAAAACTAACCAATATTACTTCAAGGCATCACGCCGGTACCGTTCAGCAGCCGCCCGGCTGTTATTACAAGCAGCGGTAGGGGAGGTTCCCTCACTCCCCCTGCCTTCCGCCACTCGCCCGGGCTCTCCCGTCCCACCAGCAGGTCTTCTGTAAATGGGAAACTACAAGTCCTGACAGCCTTTGCGACTGGCAGCATGTCGTTTAATGAAGTGCTCTGTTGATTGCTAATCGCAGCTGCAATGCTTTCCGGGCTCCAAGTAAAAAAAAAAAAAAATTAATGCACATTTTTTTTTACCTGCAAAAAGATGTGCATTTATTAAATTTTTTTAAATTGTGAACTTATCCTGTAAATGGTGGGTTAAATGCTCGTTTAGAGTGGGGGCAGCGGATTAAGGAGTAAAAACTTACAGTATCTTACTCCTCGTTCCACCAGGCTCCCTCCAACACCGCAACCGGTCACTCGCAGCCTATTCTGTAAGCTGCAATCAGCCTCCTCAGCATACTGTACAGGGTTAATGTCATATATTGTACGTTATAACGCCAAGGGTGTATTTTTTTTTTTCCATTTTTCCGAAGTTAGAAAACATTGATTATCTCATGACAATGGCACCTGAAAGTGGGTGGGATATATTAGGCAGTTAGTGAACATGTCGTCCCTGAAGTTGATGTTTTAAAAGCAGAAAAATAAAAAATGGACAAGTGTAAGGATTTGAGTGACTTTGACAAGTGCCAAATTGTAATAGCTAGATGACTAGGTCATAGCAACTCAAAAACCGCAGTTCTTGTGGGATGTTCACTGTCTGCAGTGGTCAGGACCTACCAGAAGTCGTCCAAGTAAGGAAAACCAGGAAACCAGCGTCAGGGTCATGGCTGGCCAAAGCTTATTGATGCATTTGGGGAGCAAAGGCTGGCCTTTATAGTCTGATCAAATAGAAGAACTACTGTAACTCAAATTGCTGAAAAAGTTATTGCTGGTTTCGATAGAAAGGTGTTAGAACACACAGAGCATTGCAGTTTGTTGTGTATGGGGCTGGGTAATCGCAGACCGGTTAGGGTGCCCATGCTGACCCGTGTCTACAGCCAAAAGTGTCTACAATGGGCATGTGAGCATCAGAACTGGACCACAGAGCAATGGAAAAAGGTGGCCTGGTCTGATTTTTTGCTATTCAGCACTGCATTTCTTTAATTGACAATTGCAACGCAAATGAAATTTCAAATTAAATTGATATCATTTTTTTCCAAACAAATATAGCTTTCTTTTGGTGGTATTTGATCACCATTGTTTTTTTTAATCAATATTAAATAAACGAAAAAAGACCAGAAATGTAAAAAAAAAAATTCTGCTTTAAAAAAAAAAAAAAAAAAAAATCAAAAATCAAATTTCTTCATAAATTTGGGCCAAAATGTATTCTACTACATGTCTTTGGTAAAAAAATTCAATAAAATAAAAATAAAAATAAATCCTAATAAGTGTATATTGATTGGTTTGTGAGAAAGCTATAGTGTCTACAAACTAATGTACATATACACTGGAATTGTTTTTTAATAATATACCGTATATACTCGAGTATAAGCCGAGGCACCTAATTTTACCACAAAAAACTGGGAAAACTTATTGACTCGAGTATAAGCCTAGGGTGAGAAAAGCGCAGCTATTGTAAGTGGAAAAGAGGGTCAACAATGCCCATTTGCAGCCATAAGTCCCTTGAACTTCAAACTCGGTAGTTAAGGGTTCCTAGATGCCCCCTAGCTGCAGCCAAAATTTGGGGTCTCTGGACCCAAAGGGTCTCGAAAATGACATTGCTGCAGATGGACACAGTTGACCGATTTGGGGCCCCGTATCTCGGGGCCACTTGGTGCTAGGAAGCCCAAATTTGTTGTGCAAACCCAGAGGAAATAGCACTACAACATATCCAAAGCTGGGGTTCCTAGCGTGTGGCCCTGGGATATGGGGCCCCATATATACCATATCGGTATGGAAAATGTCATTCTCTGCTGCAGAAAAGTGCTTGACTCGAGTATAAGTCGAGGGGGGCACTTTCAGCACAAAAAAATGTGCTGAAAAACTCGACTTATACTCAAGTATATACGTTAATAGTAATGGCAGTGTTTAGGGACTTATAGTGGCACTGTGAGGCGGACAATTTGACACTAACTGATGCTGGGGGGGGGGGGGCACGGACATCGCCAGTGACACTAATACAGAGATCAGTGCTACTAATACACATGGTCACTGTACTAATGACAAAAGACAAAAAGGGGTTAACATCTAGGGCGATAATGGCCAACAATAAATTCATATTCATTTAAGGGGTAAAATTCATATTCATTTAAGGGGTAAAAACACTAAAAAGTGTTTCTGTGTGTACTGTGTGCTGCTATTACTGGGGATCTAGGTGTTTTCATCCACTGCTTAGCAACAACGAGATCCCCGGTCACTGAATACAGCTGGCTGGGGGGTACACTAACTGACACGGACATCACCAGTGACACTAATACAGTGATCAGTGCTAATAATATACACTGTCACTGTAATAATGACACTGGCTTGGAAGGGGTTAACATTTAGGGGGAATCAAAGGGTTAAACGTGTGCCTAACAATGTATACTGTGTAGAATGTGCTGCTTTTATCGAGCAATGTGCCTGTTTTTACGCCCTGCTTTGCAGGACGTAAAAGAAAAAGAGAATGACATTACTGCTGTCTGTAGAAAGCCCTGTGTTGTTTACCTACACAGGGTAATCAGCTGTCACTCGCTCAGCTGATTAGCGTTTTCTGTCTATAAATCTTTGGCCGGGACCTGCTGATTGGCCCGTGCTGTAGCTAATGACAGCACAGACAGATAGGTGGGTGTGCACGTCCCCTACCCGGAAACATCAAATCACGTACATGTACGTTATGTGGCGCAGCAGGGCCGTCCTGCTGCAGTATAAGTGCGGTGAGTAGTCCCAAAGTGGTCAAAGTGTTACTAAACCCAAGAGTCTACATTCACTAGGGCTGTTGAAATTAATCGCCGAATCTATGCATCGGCATCCGACCGTCCACGATGCGGCATCGATGCTATAGCTTTAAGGCATCGATTGAGGATGACGTCATCCTCGCGCCGCGTTATGCCCCGCCTCCACGACCGAAGGGAGCCGAAAGCCGCCGAAGAGCCGCGGAAGTAAGCCGCGCCGGCTTTTCCTTCATGCTGCCTCTGACTTATGTCATCCCCCTGCTGCCCTGCGAGGAGCGACACTGTATGCATGTTCACGGGTACATGGAGCGCCGGTGGCTGGAGCTGCTGCTGCTAAGAGTGGCGGCGGCCGGCTTGTGGAGCACGGAGCTCCGAGGAGGAGAGTGGAGCCGCGGCATGTCAAGCCAGGTAAGGGGGCCGCATGGAGGACACCCCTGCTCTTCCCCCACCTCTACGCAGTGAACATGCAAATAGGGCAATAAATCAAAAAATTGTGTGCAGAGCTTTGTGGTGATAATAAATGCACAAAAAAGTCTTACTTATTCAAAGTAATTCCAGTGCTGAGTGTTCTTTGCTGTGCCATTCCTGATTTCTGGTGAATGATTTGAACACAGCAGAGAACACTCAGCACTGGAATTACTTTGAATAAGTAAGACTTTTTTGTGCATTTATTATCACCACAAAGCTCTGCACACAATTTTTTGATGTATTGCCCTATTTGCATGTTCACTGTGTAGAGGTGGGGGAAGAAGGATGGGAATTGGTCTGTGGTGACACTGGGCAGGGGAGCGCTATGGTAATAGTATTATATGGGGACAGGTTAGTGGTGAGGGGGGCGGGGTATTATTCATCTTGGATAGGACAGTCTGGCATCTCCCTTACCATGTCCAGCAGGTCTGCAGTCTCTGACCATCTCCTGTACTATGTCTGCAGTCTCTAACCATCTCCTGTACCATGTCTGCAGTCTCTAACCATCTCCTGTACCATGTCTGCAGTCTCTAACCATCTCCTGTACCATGTCTGCAGTCTCTAACCATCTCCTGTACCATGTCTGCAGTCTCTGATCATCTTCTGTACCATGTCTGCAGTCTCTGACCATCTCCTGTACCATGTCTGCAGTCTCTGACCATCTCCTGTACTATGTCTGCAGTCTCTGACCATCTCCTGTACTATGTCTGCAGTCTCTGACCATCTCCTGTACCATGTCTGCAGTCTCTAACCATCTCCTGTACCATGTCTGCAGTCTCTGATCATCTCCTGTACCATGTCTGCAGTCTCTGACCATCTCCTGTACCATGTCTGCAGTCTCTGACCATCTCCTGTACCATGTCTGAAGTCTCTGACCATCTCCTGTACCATGTCTGCAGTCTCTGACCATCTCCTGTACCATGTCTGCAGTCTCTGACCATCTCCTGTACCATGTCTGCAGTCTCTGACCATCTCCTTTACCATGTCTGCAGTCTCTGACCATCTCCTGTACCATGTCTGCAGTCTATGACCATCTCCTGTACCATGTCTGCAGTCTCTGACCATCTCCTGTACCATGTCTGCAGTCTCTGACCATCTCCTGTACCATGTCTGCAGTCTCTGACCATCTCCTGTACCATGTCTGCAGTCTCTGACCATCTCCTATACTATGTCTGCAGTCTCTGACCATCTCCTGTACCATGTCTGCAGTCTCTGACCATCTCCTGTACCATGTCTGCAGTCTCTGACCATCTCCTGTACCATGTCCCCAGTCTCTGACCATCTCCTGTACCATGTCTGCAGTCTCTGACCATCTCCTGTATCATGTCTGCAGTCTCTGACCATCTTCTGTAGTCATTTGGGGGCAGTCTGGAGCTCCTCTTTAAGTTGTCTGCACTGTTTACACTTTGCTACATGCAAGGAGTGTTGTCTTTTTTTTAAGAACAGATAACATTTAAAAAAATGGAGTTCTTCTGACTACTTAAATTTTTTGGATGAAAACCGCGCGCAGTAATCGTGATGCATCGTGAATCATGGACCTGATAATCGTAATCGAATCGAATCGTGAGGACAGTGAAGATGCGCACCCCTAACATTCACTAGATCTGGTCTCTCACAATACACAGAACATGGAAATGCAATTATTTTAGTAAATATAAACTGCTAAATACATTTTCTTATTAGCAGTATATAGCAGTCTTGTGACTTCTATCAGTGTCCGGTTAAAGCTTGTAGGAGTTTTCATTCTACTCCGACTGCCCTTTGAGGCTTCATGGCCCCTGACCTGTCTGGACAGTGTTGATTGGCCCTGTGCCAATCATATGCATCCTCCCAAGAAAAAAAACGAAAATTGCTCTAGCAATACACATCAAACTGAGCATGTGCAGCTTATCCCTTTAGCCTCTGTTCTATCAGCAGATGGTTTGGGGACAGCGGAAGAAGGGGAGGATCAGAGAAGACAGGATCAAACAGCCTTTTTACACATTGCAGAGGATTAACCCCTTAGGTTCCACAGTGAGTATAACAAGCATGCTTTACTTCATATACAAATCTGATTTTACTGTTGAGGGTTTAGTAACACTTTAAGACCCCTTTCACACTGAGGCTGTTTTCAGGCGTTTTAGCGCTAGAAATGGTGCCTGTAACGCACCTGAAAACCATCTCCCACTCGTTTCAGTGTGACTTTTCACACTGGGGCGGTGCGCTTGTGGGACGTTAGGAAAAGTCCTGCAAACAGCATCTTTGGGGCGGTTTGGGAGTGCTGTATACGGTGCTCCCAAAAACGCTCCTGTCCATTGAAATGAATGGCCAGCGCTTCCAAAGCGCCTGACAAGCAATTCGAATGCAGCAATACATGGGCACTTTTAATCCCTCCTTTGGCCGATAGCGGGGGTTAAATGCGCCTGGCTAGCGTCCAAAAAGCGCTGCTTAAACAGAGCTAACGCTCGGGCGGCCCCAGTGTGAAAGGAGTCTAAAGATCTGATCCTGACAGCTAGGTGCCAGATACCAGAGCATACCTTCAAAGGTCTAGTGAAGTCCAAGCCTCTATGGGTCATGGTGGGTGGCCATAATGTTATGGTTGATCGGTGTACAATACAAACCCTTTGGCAGGTATAACAGCTGCCTTATACAGTATGTATTTCATCCGAGTGATTATCTGTTTGCCTGCAGGTCAGCTTTAAAGGGAGCAGCAATACCTCTCCGGATAAACCCATTCTCAGGTTAGACGTACAGAAAAGAGAATAAACAAAAATGATTGTGAAATAACGAAGAGCAGGTTTTGCCTGAACAGGTAGAGCTTTGATAAAAACATGGAAAGCTACACATTTCATTTCCAAGAAAACACAGAACTCCGATTACAGGTAAAGCTCCTAAACAATATAATAAAGGTAGCAATGAATATATTGTAACAGAACACCCCGAAGTGACATTTTGCATTCCCAGGAAAGAAGCGAGAGATGTACAGTGCAGAAAGATGAATCATACATTTAATACACAACGCAGCACATAAATCTCTCTCCTATTACACATTTCACAGGATCTGGAAGAGCTCACACAATAACACAAAATGAGACTATTCAACACATGGTTTAAATATAGAAAAGTACAAATAATGCCAATTACAGACTTTGCTTGCTTCTCCGTAATTAAAGCTGAACTCAGATAGGCAGATATAAAAGACCGAAATCAATGCAGATTTGTAATAATTACTTCACCATTAAATTCATTTTTTTTCTAAATTCAAGCAGTGAAGTATCTAAACTAAAGATAGTATCTAGAGATGCACCAACATTTCGGCAGCCGAAACATATCAATGGCATTTTCAGCATTTCGGCGATAGAAAAAAAGGTGCCGAAAACACATGCGATTTTACCGTGCTTATGGTGTGTTTTTCATAGGTCATGTGACTCAAAAACTGCATCAAAAACGCAACATTATTGATGTATTCTTACTGCATTTTCAATGCATTTCAACAGAGAGGTGCATTTTTTATCCACTTCAATACCAAGGGCGTCATATGACGTCCTTGACTTTGTTAGGGGATATCTGAATGATGCCTGCAGCTACAGGCATCATCCAGATATCATTCTTTCCAGACGGCGATTCTGTGCACGATAAGAACCATTATAGCGGCAGTATTGCTTCTCCGGGCCCAGAAAAAGAATCGACCGGCGCCGGATGACGACGATAGAGATTTCTGGTGACCAGATGGTCACCAGTCATCTCTATGACCGTCGGAGGTCCGGGCGCAACGTTATGCGTCACGCCTGGGTTCCCGGAAATAAACAAAGCCGTGATTGTGGCTGTCAGCATGAGATCGGTGATTTTTTTTTCTGATCTGATGCTTTCCAGCCTGGAGGAGAGATGTAGGGTCTTATTGACCCCGCATCTCTCCACAAAGAGGACCTGTCACAATAGATTCCTATTACAAGGGATGTTTAATAGGAATAAAAGTGATAAAAAAAAAAAAAATGTAAAAAAAAGTGTCAAAATAAAATAAAAAAAAATAATAAAAATTTAAAACGCCCCTGTCCCCGGTAGCTCGCGTTCAGAAGCGAACACACATGTTAGTCCCGCATGTGCAATAATTCTAGCACTAGACCTCCTCTGTAACTCTAAACTGGTAACCTGTAAAAATTTTCAAAGCGTCGCCTATGGAGATTTTTAAGTACCAAAGTTTGTCTCCATTCCATGAGTGTGCACAATTTTAAAACGTGCCATGTTGGGTATCTATTTACTCGGCGTAACATCATCTTTCACATTATATAAAAAAATTGGGCTAACTTTACTGTTTTGTTATTTTTTAATTCATAAACCGTTTTTTTCCAAAAAAAAGGTGTTTGAAAAATTACTGCGCAAATACCGTGCAAGATAAAAAGTTGCAATGACTGCCATTTTATTCCCTAGGGTGTCTGCTAAAAAAACACACATAAAATTTAATGTTTCTGGGTTCTGAGTAATTTTCTAGCAAAAAAATGCTCATTTTTACATGTAGGAGAGAAGTGCCAGAATAGGCCTGGTATTGAGGTGGTTAACTGACCAAAAATGCAGCAAGCAGGCTTTTTAACACCACAATGGAAGTGCAACGAACCAGTGTGCACACATCCATAGAATTTAAAGGGATTTTTTTTTTCTTGAGCTTTTCTGCGCTAAAAGGTGCCGATAATGGCCAACAAATTCATATTCATTTAAATTCATGATAAATAAAAAGTCGAATATAATACAATTACAGTATCTTTACCTCTCTATATATAATGGCTGGGTTCTGGTGTGCATCCTTTCCACCTTCCACCATAACAGGTTCCTTTTAAAGGAAGTCAATTGATAAGCTGCTAATACAATCCAGAAAAAAAAATACAAAAATTGCTCAAAATCTACTCAACGAACCCTGGATCTGAGTGTTACATAATGTTATCAAGATTCAGAAAGCATGTCTGAGTATGTGTGCAACCTTGCATTACAAGACCCTGGGGTGAGCAACTTTCCTTAGAACTAGGGTACTAGTAGTAGTTTGTCACATTCAATTGGACTTGTCCTGTAACAATTCACTGCTTCTCCAAGTGGCTTCCAAAGTTCAAATGGGTGTTGGGAATATCCAGCAATTATAGGCACTTGTAGTTTTAATGAAAGCCCAATGTCTGTTCTTTGTCTTTAGACGTTGTTTGATCCCAGCCCAATGTAGAGTTATAATAACCCCCAGTGGGAGTTGAGAGTCAAAAAGTAGACACTGATCTGTGTGGGCTTTCTGCATGTAGGCAGGTGCAGTCTGCTTTCTACACTGATGGTGGCGCTCAACAGCAGTGGCATTGCAGAGGGAGAGGAAGTCAAGAGGAACTTAGTTCCTCTATGGTTTCCTAAGACACAAGGGCAGCTATCCGATTGTCTGATTGGATGCTGGCGCCCCATGCGACTCTGGCGGCTATGCTGGTTCAGGCCCAGCCTATCTAAGACCTTGGCTCCTGGGTTTGGCGTGCATTACCCGTGTGGTTAGAGTAGGGACAGGTTACCCGTCTGGCTGGGAAAATGCTTAGTGTAAGAGAGAGGTTCCAGAGGAGTAGGGAAAGTGCAGAGACAAGCCATCCTATCTGGAAGCCTCCTCACTGAGGTACGGACCGGCCAGACCGCATTCCACCGCTTGAGACAGACACTGATGGCTCACCTGAAGCCTACTTCTACTGACAAACTGCGGTTTCATGCTGTGAGTGCTCCCAGCTGGGGCTGCCTTTCCGCTGGGCCTGTTCTGTATTGCCAGACTTCAGTTACAATATAATTCTGTTTCTTTGCACTAGGACTCTGAGTGTTTTTCTGCCTCCGCACCACGCTGCACCCACCCACATGCGAAAGACACTTGGATGACATTACAGGACATGTCCCTTTGGATTGTAAGTTCCAGGAGCGGGGCCCTCCTATTCCTTCTGTACTTCTAACTGTATTGTAATTGTACTGTCCCCCTTGATATTGTAAAGCGCTGCGCAAACTGTTGGCGCTATATAAATCCTTTGCATTAATAAAGCCCAGTTGAAAGTCAGAGAATACTTACACCTACACTATGACACTGACTACAGAGGGTGGTGGTCAGAACCTCAGAACCCATTACCGGCATTTTGGATACAAATTTAGGTTCAGGGTCTTTAAAATAATAGGGACTGAAATTATTAAAAGTGAGCAAGTGATTTAGCCAGGTGCACAAGATAAACAAAAATTAGAGTTACGTAACAGGTAAACATCTCTTCCCATAAGAGAAGCCTAAAGTATATCAAAGCCAAAAACTTTTTTTTTAGAGCGACGAGTGGTTAGAACCTTTGTTCAATTTCTTATTTCTATGTGAGCTTCACCCTATTTCTCCTCATGACCATTGTCACCAGGACTGAAAGCCGTGCTATGGTGTGCATGGTCCCCGTAGGCTAACGTCTGCTTATTGTCACCAGGACTGAAAGCCATGTTATGGTGTGCATGGTCCCAGTAGGTAACCTCTACTTATTGTCACCAGGACTGAAAGCCATGTTATGGTGTGCATGGTCCCAGTAGGTAACCTCTACTTATTGTCACCAGGACTGAAAGCCATGTTATGGTGTGCATGGTCTCTGTAGGTAATCTCCGCTTATAGTCACCAGGACTGAAAGCCATGTTATGAGGTGCATAGTCCCCATAGGTAACCTCTGGTTATTGTCACTAGGCCTGAAAGCCATGTTATGGTGTTCATGGTCCCCATGGGTAACCTCTCTTTATTGTCACCAGGACTAAAAGCCATGTTATGGTGTGCATGGTCCCTGTAGGTAACCTCTGCTTATTGTCACCAGGGCTGATGTGTGTGCATGGTCGCCAAAGGTAACCTCTGCTTATGTAGTTTTCCATCTTATGCTTAGTTTGAATTGGAAGGCTTTGGATAGGTGTACAAAAATGCCATTTCTGTGTAGATTTTGCAGACATCATGAACACATCAGTGGTAGCAAATGAGTTGTTTGTATGCAATAGCATGGAAATGATGGCTTTGAAAAAGTTATGCAACCTATTTAACTGGACACGCAAGCATCACCCCCCACCCCTCGCTGATGTTTCCATGGAATCTCTTTTCTTTCAAATTATTCTAAGTACTGGAGAAAGGAAGCTATCCGTGGAAGAATGGCTCTTCCGAAACTCCTGTATGGATTTGTTGAGGTTTAAATAAAGTTGCAAGTCTTCCCATGCATCCAGAAATAAATTCTGTCTTGCTGTGTTGATATCCCGAGTGACCTATGTGTTCACCCCAACTGCGTTGTGACGATAACACCAGAAAGGTCCCCTCAGATGATCACCCTGAAGAGGAAGCAAATGTTTCCTGCTTCCCTGCCAGAGTTGCTCTGAGAAAGTTTTCCTGTGCTGACTTTAAACAAAACTTTCTTGACATCGTTCTCGAAGTGAGACTGGACTGCCACAAGCACTTGATAACTAACAATACTCTCAGCCCTCACAGCCATCAAGGTCTCCAACAAGCAGGATTCTGCTTGGACAAGGAGAATTCTCAGTGCAAACGAACAGCGGTTACATCTCCAATAACACCTCTACACTATAGATGTAATGGTCCTACAAGGGTATTGTGGATAAACAGATATAAAGAATTAACATTTGAGAGGTCTCCATACATATTGGTCATCATTTCACTTTGTGGTCATCTTAAGGCCTTTGGAGGAATAAATACAGTAAAAATCAAAAAGTCAATAGCTCTAGGCATCATTTTGAAGCAGAACATACCCTTCTACTTCTCCATGGTGTGTTCTCCATCTATAACCCAGATCTGGTTTGGAAGGGAACTGGAAAACACACACAGAGAATGGAAAAGGAATCGTAACAGAAAGTGGAAGTAAAGCCTTTTTGCCACTTGTACCTGTACTTAAATCTTACTGCGCATGCGCACGCCCATACAGGCACGCGGCGACCGTCACACGCCATAGCACACACCGGTGGATGCAGGCGCACGGGCACGCGGCGCACTTACCTGACGCACGCGCACGCCCAGCACATGTGGTCCCCGTGCGGGAGACACCCGCACAAGTGTATCTTTGCGGCATTGTTTGAGACCATCTACAGTGGGAACATAAGGCACAAAAATCTGGCAATAAACATCTCATATAAATTAATAATTATTAGTTATTATAGTAATAATTATTTAGGCCTCCAGAGGGAGCACTCACCGATCCTCGCAGCAGGGCCTGAGACAGGCCCAATCTTCCCCCATCACCACGGGTAGCGCTACTGAGGACCTTCAAGGACCGGGTCCACCTTTGTTCAGGGTCCACACCCTTGGACCTGTAAGGCACCCTTTAGGTTTCCTTGGGCAAGTGAAAAGACCAGGAATACCATATAACAAGGGTCCAGCGCCATAAAGGACACATTACAAGCGAAACCTTGTTCTTGAACCAAGGCTCGGGTACCATCCACTTTAGCATAAAATGCCACTTGAATGGATCCGATTATAACATCCTCACTGGGACATTATTTGAAGAACTTCCACAGCCATGACCATCACCTTCAAGACACTGGCAAAAAACTAAAGGTACATCCTGTATAGGAGGGGTTATATGGGAGGAACCTTCTTACTATTGGTTGCCAGTGTCCAATCACCTAAAGGTAGCATATAACCCAGATAGTCATTATTATGGTGCTCTGTGTCCCGTGATGTACGATAAAGAAATGAATACCTCCTAAACCTGCATGGTTTAGGAGATACTCACCCTGCATGCAGCTGGTGACATCATCGACGCACCCTCTCTGAAGAGACGGCATAGCCGTGCTGCCCCTTCAGAGCTCTGTGCCTCGGTCCACGACTCCCGCACGCATGTGACATGATCGCGCCGTGGCTAATTAGAAGACTGGATGATGTGGACCCAGAGAGGAAGACTGGGTGAGATGGAAGCACCTGCATACTAACTTCATTTTGAGGCAAGTCTCACATAATGTGCTAGTATGCAATGCATACTAGCACATTATGCCTTTGCCTTGCAGGTAAGAAATAAAAAGAAAAAAAAGAAAAAGTGCAGCGGTTTACAACTGCTTTAAGCTTACTTTACTACATTCTATGCAGTAAGTAAAAAAAAAAAAAAAAAAACTGTGGTCTGCTCTCCCCCCAGCCTCTCTTTATACTTACCTGAGCCTGATCTCAATCCAGCAATGTGCACGAGAGCTCTTTTTCGTCTCTCTCTCTCTCCTCATTGGCTCATAGACATAGGCTCCTGCGGCCTTCAATCACAGCCAGTAAAAGGGAGCGGTGGGCGGGCCAAGCTGTGCTCTGTGTGTCAATGGACACACAGAGTGGGGTTCGGGAGCGAGCATGCACGTTTGCCCCCATAGGAAACAGCTTGGTATGGGGGCACTTAGTAGGGGGAGGAGCCAGGAACATCAACGGGAGACCCAACAAGAGGAGGATCTGGGCTGCTCTGTGCAAAACCACTGCGTAGAGCAGGTAAGTAATGTACAACATGTTTTTTTTTTTAAATGATGTTTGGCCCACGGATTAGGGTAATAGAATTGATCTCTACTAGCCTCATGTAACATGTTCCCAGTTTCATCTTGTTTTCTGCAGCATATCCCCAGCCTAATATGTATCTGGTCCACACTCTCTGACCCTCATTTCCACTATTAGTTCTGAAGTCTCTGACTGTCCTCTCAAGAATTACATTTACTGAACATTATGTGCAGCTCTTTGGCTCTTTGGTGATGTCAGGGGCCGCATTTTTGATGTCCCTTTTAGCTCATAAGTTGAGATCTACTGATCTACTTCTTGGACTGAGATGCCAACTCAGACATACCACACTCATGTAAATTCTGGTGTCTAAGCAGTTCTTGGCTTTGTTTACGAATGTTTGACACAGATTGTCCTCTTGCTGCAGTTTCTCACTTTATAGTATGTCTTGCTGCAAAGTCATAATGTTGCAGTCTGATTACTGGAGGAGAGAAGACTAAGGCCCCTTCCACATGGAGTGGACTCCGCCAGGGTCCGCTGATCCCCGCTGAGCATGCCAAAGGTTTGCCTGTGTTCGCTCCGCTTATGCAGACTGGACAGAAACACAGCCTGCTCTCCTCCATGGGCAGTCGGATGTAAACGGACCGCCTGTTTGTATACACCCGATGGCCATTCAATCTGCTAGATCCGAGGTCTCCAATCTTTCTAAACAAAGGGCCAGTTTACGGTTCTTCAGATTTTAGGGGGGCCGGAGTGTGGCCAGTGGGAGTAGAAAATATCCTGGCGTTAATGGGGGTAAACAATGCTTGATCTCTAGTATTACTGGGAGGAATAGTGTTCCCACATTGGTGTCAGTGGGAGAGATAGTGCCCCATCAGCATCAGTGGGAGGAATAGTACCCTATTATAAAAAAAAAATCATAAAATACTCACGCTATGGACTAAAATTCTTATTAATAATCCTCTGCAGCTGCTGTACACTATATCACTCACTAATTATTGTTTCAATATTACAGCATTTACAGTGTTACTAATTCATAACATTTCATATGCTGTGATTCATATATACACAATGCATAATTTATAGTGACAAATAATAAAAGTTATATATATTTTTTCACAATATCTGGACTAAGTCCCAGAATTATTGTGATCCAAAAATGTATTTGCTGTAAAGTGCTCGGTGCTCCAAATTCATAAAAAGTGCTGAAGTCCTTCAAATAGATATGCCGTGCAGTGTGCCGCACTCCCCTATTCCACTCCTACTCACCAGAAATATTGGACCCTCAGCTTTTCAGTCTGGGGTTCAGACAGGCTTGTATGTGGTGGTGGGGGTGCCACAGAACGTTAGGAATCCATAATAAAGGTCCCCAGGTTTGCTGCTAGTACAGCAGCTCGAACTCCACCAGGCTCAATAAAAAGAGAAGGTGTACATGGTAAAGTACTGTTTAAAAGGTTTATTAGCGCAAATAAAAATTCACCTACAAAATGCTAGGAACAAACAGGTGTTAAAATAGTAGTATAGGGCTCTTCCGGGTTCGCCCCCGGAACTATGTTATTTGACACAATGCTTGTCCTGTGTCATTTGGACCCCCTGTAACACCTAAAAAACCTGGCTGGTCCTGCCAGCTTCTCCCCTCCCCTCTGTAAACGGACCACGATAATCATGGCTTCTGAGCCCTAACACTGTGGCGAGTTTGCGTGCCTCCGTCATCCGCAGACTGCTGTCTCTCCTCTCTGCTCCTGTGTCGTCCTCCTTCCTCCCATCCCTGCCTTTTGACTCCTGTGTCAGGGTCCGCCCCCCCCCCCCCCCCTTCTGCTGCCTTAATAACATGTCCTACTTTATATAATCTTTATATAAATACTACTTTATATAATCCTCCCCTCCAGAGTGACGTCAGCGGGGGAATCTCGGCCCCTCACGCTGCATCTGTCACACAGAAAGAGGAGAGATGTGGCACGTCACCTAACTGCTGATCAGTGGTCAAAGATAGGGTATATACAACTTTTTTTTTTTTTTTATACAACAAACACACAGACAACAGACGGCAGAACAGATTATAGAAAGTACATGATGTGGGTTAACAAACCCTTTAAGGATACCCAACGTTCTGTGGCACCCCCACCACCACATACAAGCCTGTCTGACCCCCAGACTGAAAAGCTAAGGGTCCAATATTTTTGGTGAGTAGGAGTCAGAGGCGTGCACACAGGGTGTGCCTGGGCACACCCTAATCACCCCATGTAGTACAGACTCCCCCCTGCTGTACACCCCCCAGCTCTGCTGACTTGGGCACACAGGTGGATGTTTCAAGATAAACACAGATCAGTGATCGGTACTTATCACTCACTGTGTTTATTCATAACTGAAGCATAATAAACTGATTACTATGCTTCAGTTTGTGAACGAACAGGACCCCGCTCAGCCCAGCACTGTCCAGTGCAGCTGAGGCTGCAGAGAAAGGGACTGGGGTAAAACTGTCCTCAGTCCCTTTCTCTGTCTCAAAAATGAGACATCAGGGGTCTATAATTCAACAAAGTCCTCCAAGGGGGCTCCTAAAAAAAATAATGTAAAAAAATAATTAAAAATAAAATTAAAAACATTACTGACACCACCCACTGCTCTACTGACACCGTCAATGTTTTAATACATATATATATATATATATACACACACGCACACAAAAAACACCCATGTGTGTTTGAGATTTGGGGTGCACACCCTAATGCAATAGGCTGCACACACCTATGGTAGGAGTGGAATAGGGGAGAGCGGCACACTGCACGGCATATCTATTTGAAGCTCTTCAGCACTTTTTATGAATTTGGAGTACCGAGCACTTTACAGCAAATACACTTTTGGATCACAATAATACTGGGACTTGGTTATATATAATTTTTTCACAATATCTGGAATTTTTATTATCTTTAAATAATGTTTTTGTCACTATAAATTATGCATCATGTATATATGAATCACAATATATTGAATGTTATGTATGTTATGAATTAGTAGCACTGTAATATTGAAACAATAATGCCCCATTGATAGGGTCAGTGAAAGGAATAGTGCCCCCAAGGGCCGAAAAAAGGCAAGAAAAGGGCCGCAGTTTGGAGACCCCTGTGCTAGATGTATTGGGAATGGATCCCCAACCATCTGTTTTTAGCATATAGGATCGGACGCTGGCGGGTGTCAACTAATGCGTCCATTGACAGCCGCTGCTCCATAGAGGAGACTAGAAGGGCCAATCGGGTCCGCCTGAAAAAGTGATGAACCGTCCACCAATGTGAAAGGGGCCTAAGGAAATGCAGCAGACTCAGAAAGTAATCTCAGCCTGGGCAAAGTCACTTATTGGAGCTTAAAGGTAAAATACCAAATAAAAAAATAGTGCATATACACAGTTGCTACACAAGTCATATTGTAATTGAATGTTTTTAAAAATTATCTTTTCTTTTCAATCTGCACCTCTGTAATTTTCTAAAAAAAAAGTCAATGCAATATGGCTACCTGGATTCTGCATTCTGTACACAGATGGTATACAAAACACCCCAGAAATGTAATTTTCTGCTTGTGCGATTGGCTCACTGATTTTCCCAAGAAATTCTATACCAAGATACTAGTCGGATTTTTATGCATAGCAAAAATGTCAAAGCGTTAAAGTGGAGCTCCACCCAAAAGTGGAACTTGCGCTCATTTGTCTCCTCCCCCCCTCTGGTGCCACATTTGGCACCTTTCAGGGGGGAGCGAATACCTTTGACAGGTATCATGTTCCCACTTCCGGGAGCCACAGCCGTGGCTGATGAGGACACCCCTTGGCTCCCTCCTCCTTCCTATACCGCCGGGCCAGTAGGAGAGAGGAGTGGAGCCTCGTGCATGCACAGTAGGGTTCCCGGTGTGAAGCCGTAAGGCTACACTGCCAGGTCCCCTTACCCGCAATGGGGGCGGCAGCGCCCGACAGCTGATGGAAACAGCTGCGGTGCCGACATCGCTGGACTCCAGGACAGTTAAGTGTCCGATTATTAAAAGCCAGCAGCTGCAGTATGTGTAGCTGCTGGAATTCATTTCCGCAGAGGTGGGCGGACCTCCACTTTAAGTGTTTCTAAAGGGATGCTGACACTGCAACTTTCCTCATTAGAGCACTGCAAGTCCATAAAAAAGAAAACTGTGCTAGTTTAGATCATATTCGAGCAGCAACCCTCCTGTAAGATATATACAGTGCATAAATAGAATAGTAAATAAGGCTGCACTAATAACAATTATTTAGGTAGTGCCAATGAAAATAAAGTAAAAATAAAAATACTTATTAATCGTGCAAGAACCAAGATCAATAAATTCATGAAAAAATATATATACTAAAAAATAGTCCAAATTCAAAGGATCGTCTTTCCATTTTCGTAAAGTGTCCTTCCAAAGTGTTAGTATCCACCACCACCAAGTAATGTGCAAAATCCACCGCAAGGGTTGCTCACTTACCAGCTGATGAGGACCTCCTATTACGGAAGGTCACAGACACTTGTGGCGAATACCCAGCCAGGGCCTTTATCCAGTGAGGGCATATTTAAATGGCATCTCTCACCAAGCCTATATTCCAGGGGCCGGGGCGCGGCTGAACTCAGATAAGGAGACGGGGTCCAGGGCACTCCACACAACCTAAAATGACAAGTTCCTCTCTCAGAGTGCAGTCAGGAATGGCAGAGGCTCACTGCAGGTCCTTTATACAAGGCCAAAGCAATAGTGGAGAGCTTCTTCATACTAATCTAACAAAGCTTAGTGCGTCACTCGGAGGGAGGATCAGCCCACGATGGACCAGCTAGAGGAGTAGAACGATTCGTCTGTTCTTTGTCCCGCCCACCTTAATGTCTTCCTACAGCATCAAAGCTGGACGCTAAGCTATTAGAACACTGCAAGTGCATCAGCTGATTACCAATGAAAAAGTATTTCCTATTCAGATTCACATAGTCAAACAGCTTTTTCTTCAGAGCAGAAACAGGTAGGAATCTGCTACAAAGTTTTCTAAAATCCTTGCAATGTACATTGGTCACCCAGAGGAGTAAATTCTTCTCTCAACAAAAGTGAAGTTACTCTTTACATATGGCTATCTAATGTTAAGGGGAGCTTTTCTTTAACACATATTATATATACACATATACATATATACATACATACACACACACACACAGACACACACACCTAGTTACAACATCTGACTTACAAACGACTCCTACTTACAAACGGGAGGAGAGAACAGGAAGTGAGAGAAAATCTACCCCTAGGAAGGGGAATTCTCTCCTGTAAGTTATTATGGGAAAAACGTGTCTCCACTGATGCTTTATCACGAAGGCTTGTTTCCACAACAACCCAAAATCTTCAAAATCCCATTGTCATTGGGACAGAAAGTGAGGTGAAATCTTCTGAACAGGGGCACAGACAGCAAAATAAACCTTACAGGGGTGTTAACCCTTCCCTATGCTATCCAAAAAGCTTAAAAATATATTTTTTTTGGCTGGAGCTACACTTAAAAAACGTACCTGTTCTGACTTACAAATAGATTCAACCGAAAGGGGTTGTAAAGGTTCATGTTTTTTCACCTTAATGCATTCTATGCATTAAGGTAAAAAAACACCTGTCAGTGACCGGCCCCCCCAGCCCCCCCCCCGTTTTACTTACCTGAACCCTCGAACTTGACCCACTGGGACGCGCTCTCTCTCTGCCCGGGGTTCTCGGCTCTTGACTGGATAGATTGACAGTAGCGGGAGCCAATGGCTGCGCTGCTATCAATCAAATCCAATGACATAGGGACCGGGGGGCGGGGCTGAGTCCTGCATTCGGCGTTTATGGACGCCGAATGCTGGACTCGGGAGCGCGCCAGCAAGGTAATCCCCCCCCCCCCCCCGGGAGAGCGCTTCTCCTAGGGGGTTATCGGATGTGGGGAGGAGAGCCACCGAGGGACCCCAGTAGAGCAGGTTCGGGGCCACTCTGTGCAAAATGAGCTGCACAGTGGAGGCAAGTATGACATGTTTGTTATATTTTTTTATTTTTTTTAAAAAACCTGAACCTTTAGTATCACTTTAAGAACAAACCTACAGACCCCATCTTGTTTGAAACCTGCGGACTGCCCCAATGTATATTTGACATGTCTGGAACTTGTTAAGGCAGAATTGTAAACGTAAGGAAAGTTTGATTTTAAGTTGTGCTACATACTGTAGTCAAATAAATGGTATTGATTGCGGTAAGGATAGTATGAAACAGTACCCTAGCTTCCTGAAATAAATCATATAATGACTATATAAAGTGACAGCTGCATAATCTATGGATATAACAGAATAAATAGGAGACTTCATATACAACATCTGGCAATAACCTTCATGCAACGCAGCATGGTTCACAGGGAGGTCATGTTGTCCTGTCTACATTGCCAGCCCCGAGGTTAGATACATATGCAATGCCTTGCCCATCCTGAGGCTCTGACAAGGACAGGGCAGCTGGTAGTCAGAATTCTAAACTTGCATCATCAGTGACCGGAGATCAATTTTTACCATCTCCAGGGATCCATTCCAGCCAGGGACACTATCTGCATGGAGTCTGCATGCTTTCCCCAAGCATGTGCGGATTTACTTTAGTAGAACCTGTTTTGAAGCACAGTCCAAAGACACATTGGCAGGATATGTAGCTTTAGCCCAATAGGTATGTGTGGATAATGCAGGCTGGTCATACTTTTTATTTTCTCGATTTGCATTCTATTTGAGAGTATTTTCCTTTTTACGCAATTAGGTTTCTTATCATGTGGTTCTCCTTTTACAGGATTGCAGTTCCACATTTTCATCATTTTGCTTTTTATACAAGTTGGTACATTTTCTAATGGCAGTGGTCTGTCATGCAGTGTAGTCCGCATTCTTTGCCCAAAACAAGACAAAAATGTTATTAGTTAAAAAGGTCAGGAAGTGTTAAAAACAGCAGCTCAGCCTGCAATACTCACCCTTGTATACAAAGCTGTTCTACCTCTTATTTACCACAAGATGTCCTCAGTCCTTTTGGGCTGAATGACACCCATTGTCACACAACACAGAAGACTGAGCACCTACTGTGAGTGCAGGGCATCCGGGGCCCAGCCCTGGGGGGGCTATTACCACAGCACTCTTCATTCACTATGTTAGGGTCATCCAGTCTGGAGAACAGGCAAAGAGGAAGCGTACCCTGCAGCGTCACTTTACCAGCCTGAAGACATCAGAACATCCAAGTATTAGAACAAACAGTATAAAATACTGGCAGTGATCATCAAACGCTTGGGGGGCAGCAGTAGTACCAAGTTGCACAACTTACACACAGTATGTAATAAGCAAATATAGCTTCTCCCCCATACCTGTACACATACACTACATTGTCAAAAGTATTGGGACGCCTGCCTTTACACGCACATGAACTTTAATGGCATCCAAGTCTTAGTCCATACGGTTCAATATTGAGTTGGCCCACCCTTTGCAGCTATAACATCTTCAACTCTTCTGGGAAGGCTGTCCACAAGGTTTAGGAGTGTGTCTATGGGAATGTTTGACCATTCTCCTAGAAGCACATTTGTGAGGTCAGGCACTGATGTTGGACGAGAAGGCCTGGCTTGCAGTCTCCGCTCAAATTCATCCCAAAGGTGTTCTATTGGGTTGAGGTCACGACTCTGTGCGGGTCAGTAAAGTTCCTTCACCCCAAACTCACTCATCCATGTCTTTATGGACCTGCTGACTTGGCAACATCCACACGCAACTTAACTACTTGCCGACCGCCGATATACGTCCTCACTTTGAGGACAGATATCGTTATGGCAGCAGCTAGCTGACATAACCCCGGTATCCCCGTGTCCGGCTGGCTAAAAGATAAAAGTGGTCTCTGCGGTGGATTTGCCGCAAGATCACTTTTATCGGTGGAGGGAGAGGGCCCCCCCTCCTGCTGCGCTCCGGTGCAGCCGTCGGCAGCGATCCGGTCCTCTCACTGGCTGTGTATGGAGACGAGTGAGGGGAAGATGGCCCCCACCTGTCTCCATGACACTGCAGGGCGGAAGCGATGTCAAAACGTCACTTCCGCCCATAGCTCTCAAAGGGCAATTTTTTTTAAATGACATTTTTTTTTTTTATTGCATTTTAGTGTAAATGTTAGATCTGAGGTCTTTTTGACCCCAGATCTCATATTTAAGAGGTCCTGTCATGCTTTTTTTTGAAAGGGAGGTTTACATTCCTCGTAATAGGAATAAAAGTGAAACTTTTGTTTTTTAAAGCAGTGTAAAAAATAAAAAAATAAAAGGTAAAATAAATAAGAAAAAAAAAATGTAAATGCGCCCTGTCCCGCCGAGCTCGCGTGCAGAAGCAAACGCATACGTGAGTAGCTCCCGCATATGAAAACGGTGTTCAAACCACACATGTGAGGTATCGCCGAGATTGGTAGAGGGAGAGCAACAATTCTAGCCCTAGACCTCCTCTGTAACTCAAAACATGCAACCTATGGAGATTTTTAAGGGTAAAAATTTGTCGCCATTCCACGAGCGGGCGCAATTTTGAAGCGTGACATGTTGGGTATCAACTTACTCAGCGTAGCATTATCTTCCATAATATAAAAAAATTGGGCTAACTTTACTGTTGTCTTATTTTTTAATTTAAAAAAGTGTATTTTTTCAAAAAAAAAGTGCGCTTGTAGGACCGCTGCGCAAATACGGTGTGACAGAAAGTATTGCAACAGCCGCCATTTTATTCTCTAGGGTGTTAGAAAAAAAAATGTATAAAGTTTGGGGGTTCTAAGTAATTTTCTAGCAAAAAAAAACTGTTTTTAACTTGTAAACAACACATCTAAAAAAGAGGCCTGGTCCTTAAGTGGTTAAAGTGGTTGTAAAGTCAGAAGGTTTTTTTATCTTAATGCATTCTATGCATTAAGATAAAAAACCTTCTGTGTGCAGTAGCCCACCTCATACTTACCTAGGCCCATCTCTATTCAGCAATGTGCATGAGTGCTTTCGCCGTCCGGGACTCTCCCTCCTGGCTCTCGCTGCTGTCAAAGTGAGTTAGCCAATCGGGAGAGAGAGGGGGCGCGGTCAAAACGTGGCTCCATGTCTGAATAGATACACAGAGCTGCAGCTCGGCTCGGGTGCCCCCATAGCAAGCAGCAAGAGGGACCCAAGAAGAGGAGGATCCAGGCTGCTCTGTGCAAAACCACTACACAGAGCAGGCAAGTATAACATGCTTGTTGTGCAAACTGTTGGTTTCCAAGTGAATCCGCCTATACTTGTAATACCACCACTGCGCTCTAAAGAATGTAGAGAATCAATCCTACAACTGCCACTTGAAAAGAGAATAAATTGTTACATAGTTACATAGTAGGTGAGGTTGAAAAAAGACACAAGTCCATCAAGTGCAACCTATGTGTGTGATTATGTGTCAGTATTACATTATATATCCCTGTATGTTGCGGTCATATAGGTGTTTATCTAATAGTTTCTTGAAGCTATCGATGCTCCCCGTTGAGACCACCGCCTGTGGAAGGGAATTCCACATCCTTGCCGCTCTTACAGTAAAGAACCCTCTACGTAGTTTAAGGTTAAACCTCTTTTCTTCTAATTTTAATGAGTGGCCGCGAGTCTTGTTAAACTCTCTTCTGCGAAAAAGGTTTATTTCTATTGTAGGGTCACCAGTACGGTATTTGTATATCGAAATCATATCCCCTCTCAAGCGTCTCTTCTCCAGAGAGAATAAGTTCAGTGCTCGCAACCTTTCCTCATAACTAAGATCCTCCAGACCCTTTATTAGCTTTGTTGCCCTTCTCTGTACTTGCTCCATTTCCAGTACATCCTTCCTGAGGACTGGTGCCCAGAACTGGACAGCATACTCCAGGTGCGGCCGGACCAGAGTCTTGTAGAGTGGGAGAATTATCGTTTTATCTCTGGAGTTGATCCCCTTTTTAATGCCAATATTCTGTTTGCTTTGTTAGCAGCAGCTTGGCATTGCATCATCTACTAGCACCCCCAGGTCCTTTTCCATCCTAGATTCCCCCAGAGGTTCTCCCCCCAGTGTATAGATTGCATTCATATTTTTGCCACCCAAATGCATTATATTACATTTTTCTACATTGAACTTCATTTGCCATGTAGTTGCCCACCCCATTAATTTGTTCAGGTCTTTTTGCAAGGTTTCCACATCCTGCGGAGAAGTTATTGCCCTGCTTAGCTTAGTATCGTCTGCAAATACAGAGATTGAACTGTTTATCCCATCCTCCAGGTCGTTTATGAACAAATTAAATAGGATTGGTCCCAGCATAGAACCCTGGGGAACCCCACTACCCACCCCTGACCATTCCGAGTACTCCCCATTTATCACCACCCTCTGAACTCGCCCTTGTAGCCAGTTTTCAATCCATGTACTCACCCTATGGTCCATGCCAACGGACCTTATTTTGTACAGTAAACGTTTATGGGAAACTGTGTCAAATGCTTTTGCAAAATCCAGATACACCACGTCTACGGGCCTTCCTTTATCTAGATGGCAACTCACCTCCTCATAGAAGGTTAGTAGATTGGTTTGGCAAGAACGATTCTTCATGAAACCATGCTGATTACTGCTAATGATACCGTTCTTATTACTAAAATCTTGTATATAGTCCCTCATCATCCCCTCCAAGAGTTTACATACTATTGATGTTAGGCTAACTGGTCTGTAATTCCCAGGGATGTATTTTGGGCCCTTTTTAAATATTGGTGCTACAATCCAATCAGCTGGTACCTTTCCAGTCAGTAGACTGTCTGTAAAAATTAGGAACAACAGTCTGGCAATCACTTGACTGAGTTCCCGAAGTATCCTTGGATGCAAGCCATCTGGTCCCGGTGATTTATTAATGTTAAGTTTCTCAAGTCTAATTTTAATTCTGTCCTCTGTTAACCATGGAGGTGCTTCCTGTGTTGTGTCATGAGGATAAACACTGCAGTTTTGGTTACTGAAGCCCACCAATTCACTCGTGAAGACTGAGGAGAAGAATAAATTCAATACCTTTGCCATCTCCCCATCCTTTGTAACCAGATGTCCTTCCTCATTCTTTATGGGGCCAATATGGTCTGTCCTCCCTTATTTACTGTTTTCTTGGGATTTTTTTTGCTCTCCTCCGCTATGTGTCTTTCATGTTCTATCTTAGCCGTCCTAATTGCACCCTTACATTTCTTGTTGCATTCTTTATAAAGTCTGAATGCTGATGATGATCCCTCAACCTTGTATTTTTTGAAGGCCTTCTCCTTTGCTTTTATATGCGTTTTTACATTGGAGTTAAGCCATCCAGGGCTTTTGTTCGCTCTTTTAAATTTATTACCCAATGGGATACATTGGCTAATGCCCTTATTTAATATGCTCTTAAAGCAAACCCATCTCTCCTCCGTATTCTTTGTTCCTAAAATTTTATCCCAATTTATGCCTTTTAGCAAGGTTTGTAGTTTAGGGAAGTTGGCTCTTTTGAAATTCAGTGTCTTTGTATTCCCTTTATGTTTCCTATTTGTGTGATTTATACTGAAACTAATTGACCTGTGATCGCGGTTACCTAAATTGTCCTGTATTTCCACATCCGTGATCAGGTCTGTATTGTTGGTAATCAGTAAATCCAGTAATGTTTTATTTATAGTTGGTGTGTCTACCATCTGACCCATAAAATTGTCCTGCAAGACATTAAGGAACTGGCGAGCCTTAAATGAATGCGCGGTTCCCTCCGCCCAGTCTATGTCTGGATAATTAAAATACCCCATTAAGATAACACTTCCCATACTTGCTGCTAATCCAAATTGTGATAGAAGATCTGTCTCCACTTCCTCCCTCAGGTTAGGGGGACTATAGCATACTCCCAGTATTATTTTCCCCTTAGCTTCATCCCTTTGGAGCTCTACCCATAAGGATTCCACCTCCTCCCTAGCTCCCTCAGTGATGTCATCTCTCACGTTCACTTGTACATTATTCTTGATATATAGGCATACCCCTCCACCTTTTTTACCCTCTCTATCCTTGCGGTAAAGGGTATACCCTTGAATGTTTGCCAGCCTATCATGAGAGCTGTTGAACCAGGTCTCTGAAATTCCCACAAAATCCAAAACCTCCTCGTACAACAGTATCTCTAGTTCACCCATCTTGTCCGCCATGTTCCTGGCATTGGTGAACATGTCACATAGTTTAGACCGATCCAAAATGATCCAAATTCAAACCTCAAAAAGTATGAGAATGTATAGTGACGCTGACGTGAAGGGCACTAATGCAAATGAATTAATGACATTAGTGTCTAAATGAAGTGGAGATGAACACTCAAACTAAATGCATACCAGAATCACAGGGTATAAGTGACGTGACTGAACCAATAAATATCACCCTGTGACAAGTGTTAAATATATGTCACTGTTCAAAGAAAAATATATAAACAATGAACAAATGCATAATAAATATTGCATGTGATAATGTGAATAAAAACACATAAAGCGAATCCTAGTGAGATAAATGTGTCGCTTCTCAAAAAAATGATACATGACTGGTGGAATTGTGTAAACAAATCCATGTGAAATGTGAACAAAAAATAAAAAAATATTAATAAAGATCCAAAAATGATACACCCCGTGACAACTGTGAAGTGGATGTATCACTTATCAAAAACTGATGAACTCATTGATGAAAAACAATCCATATGCAGTGTGACCAAAGGTTCAAAAAATGATGAAATCTTCAGTAGAAAAATCAAACTGTGATTCTTGCAATCTTCCACCACACCTCAGTGACGTGAATCCACTCCCTTCTAAATTTCAAACTCACCAGCTGTTATAGCCTCACACTCTCGTGTTTGGCCAAAATTGCCTCAACCCACTCACATAGGGGTTAAAATACGATCTCCAAGCTCCAATGATGTATAAGCATTCCCCCTGAAGTGGTGGCTCCACATGTGAAATGAGAAAAATGCTCCAATAGTGTGATACCATTCAAAAATGTATTAAAAACTCAAACATCCATCACCATTGTACTCACATATGTACAAATCACAACAAGCAAGAAGGTGAATCACAAATCACATCAATGAAATCCATGCAGCAGTTAGAATCACATGTAAAACGGCCACGGCGGACCCAGGGAGTGTGAATACTAGCAAACGTCTCACGCGCTCCTAGACTCGCTCCTCCACTATCCACCGCTCCGTAACCCATCACTCTGTCCTACGTCACATGTGTTAGATTGCCGTATAGCCACGCCCCGACATATTTCGTCACTGGAACTTAATCTCAGCGGGTGAGACGTTCGCTCACAATTACAAGGCGAGTTCCTCCCCTATATAACCCCTCCCATATGGAGAGTACCTCAGTTTTGTAGCAAAGCAATAAGTATCCCAATGTATATATACATAAATCCCGAAGAGGGGCGGGAGCTCTGTGTCCCGTTATGTACTCCTAAGAAAAGGATTTTACAGGTAAGCTGTATTAATTTTCTTGTTGATACATCACGGGACACAGAGCTCTATCAATTACTTAGGATGTCCTAGAGCAATGCCCAAATTGAGGGGAGGGAGACACAGATCAAAAAGCAGACCGCCATCGGACGTGAGGACCTATACTGCTGCCTGCAGCACACTGTGCCTGAAGGCGGTATCCTCATGCCCTTTCACATCCACCCGAAAGAATTCGGTGAATGCATGGATGGAAGACCAAGTTGCAGCCTTGTAGATCTGAGCCAAGGAGGCCTGGTGAAGATCTGCCCATGAAGCACTTAATGCTCTAATCGAGTGTGCTCTTAAATGAATTAAAAAAAAAAAAAAGGAATTTTCATCTTGAAACCATAAGCCTGAAAAATAACCTGCCGAATCTACTTAGAGATTGTGGATGTCGACGCTGCCTGGCCCTTTCTAGGACCTTTCGGCAGCTCAAAACAAAGCATCATCTTTTCGTATCAGAGCAATCGCTTTCAGATAGACCTTGACTGCTCTTACTACATCAAGAGAGTGTAACAACCTTTCTTCCGCAGAATGCGGGGCCTGTACAAGGACGGTAGGACAACATCTTGGTTCAGATGAAATCCTGATACCACCTTAGGCAGCAAAAAGCTGTTAATTCTGATACCCCTCTAGCAGAGGATATGACAACCAGAAACTCAATCTTCTGATCAAGAGAACCAAAGGAATATGGCGTATTGGTTCAGAAGGCTGTTTTTGTAAAAACAGACCATTCAAATCCCACAGGCACAAGGGAGACTTTACTGGTGGAATTAAACGCAACACCCCTTGGATAAAAATCCCGGACTAAGGAATGAGAAGCAAGAACTGACCCTTGATGTGCTCAAGGCCAGTTTCATTTCTACCGCTAACTGTAGAAAGGTGAGACTTCTGCCACTGGCATACCTTTGAGGATGCCAACCCCTGGATTCACGCCAGAAAACCTACGCCTTCCGGGCTCTGCGATAGACGAGCCTGGAGGCCGGACCCCAAGCATTAACCAGAGTAGAGAGAACTGGACCCAAAAGCCCACGACTTTTCAGGATGTAGGTATCAACAGTCAAACCATCCAATTTAGATTCCGTAAAGAAGGATGGAATACTAGCCCCTGCGAGAGCAGGTCTGGGCGTAGTGGAAGAATCCACAGTCTTCCTACCGCCATCTTTACAATTCCTGTATACCAAGGCCTTCTGGGCCAGGCTGGTGCCACCAGAATAACGGGTTACTTCCCCGCCCCGATCCTGTGAAGAAGACGCGGAAGGAGCGGAACTGGAGAAAACACCTAGGTCAGAGAGAACTGATACCAAGGAATTATAAATGCCTCTGTTCCGCATGCTAGTGGACCCTTTGTTCTTGACAAAAAAATCGTCCGGCTTCATGTTGAACCTGGAGGCTAGAAGATCTACATCCGGGGTACCCCATTTCTGGCATATAGCCTGAAATATGGAGGGGTGTAGAGATCATTCTCCTGGACACAGCTGCTGGCGGCTTAGATAATCCGCCTGCCAAATTTCCATCCTTAGATTGAAGGCTGCAGAAAGGCAAGGAACATGCCTCTCTGTCCAAACAAAAAATGGTTCACCTCCCTCTGGGCATTGGGATTCCTGGTGCCTGCTTGATTGATATAGGTCACTTCTGTAGCATTGTCGGATTGTATCTGGACAGGACAACCTTGTGACCTGTAAGTCCAGGCCCTGAGGGCCAAACGTACTGAATCTCCAGCATATTGACGGGTAGGAACCTTTCAGTTTGGACCACTTTCCTTGGAGCGAAAACTCTTCTAGGACTGCACCCCAGCCTATAAGGCTGGTATTCGTAGTTACCACTTTCCTGGTGACTGGAATAAAGGATTTTCCTATAGACTTTTGGCTAGCAACCACCAACTGAGGCTCTTACGTACTTCTAACGTCAGGCGCCTGGGAAAAACTAAGGCTTGGATCCTCTTGCTCCAAGCAGACAGTATGCTGTTCAGCAATGGTGTTGAGTGAAAACTGGGTGAAAGAAACAGCCTTAAATGAGGCTACCATCTTCCCCAACAACCTTATACAATGGCAAATGGAAGATCTATCCCTTGCTTTGCCCCCTTGGGCCAAATCTTTATGGTCTTGGCCTTTGACTCGGGTAAAAGATACCCTGCTTTGGGCTATGTCCCCAAATACTCTAGCCTCCATAGGGTCTATAAAAGACCATGCTGGACACACTTAGGTCCAGCCATGCTACCGACTGACCTATCGGCAGCAGACTGCCTTGGTATGCCATTGCAGCTATACCCTGAGCCCTTTAGACCCGCTAGAGGCGGGCCCTAGCAGTTTATAAAAGAGCATGGTGGCAAACCACAAGGGCAAGCCTACTAACCAGAAGAGGTGCTGTTCCCCTGTGAAATGCAGACAAGTTCTGAAAAACACATATGCAAATGATTCTCCATATGTGTAAGTGGCAAGAGTTAAAGCCATATGCCTCAAAAGAAGCGTGCGTTCATTGAAGCATGAATTTTCTACAATATGTTTAAAACATAAAAAGTGTGCGCTGTACACACGCATACCTAAAGCACATGTACTATGGAATGGGCACCTTGCAAGCAAGCATGCGTCTCTGAATGTGTAATGCAAGATTACACATCATGTATCCAGGCAGACACGTATTTCTATGTGAACATAAGGAATCCTGTATAATTAAGGAGGCTAAATTAACATTCCTCGTTATACAACCATGCAAATCTAGGTGATCATGCAACCTTAGGCGATCATGCATTCTTATGCGATTCAGCATCTTTTATGCTACCAAACATTCTATGCATTATAAAGTACTACTGTGCGGACAAGTACCCTTGTGAGACCAAGGACTCTTGTGTGATCAAGCACCCCTGTGCAATCCAGCATCTTCATGCAATCAAGCATCTTTATGCGTTTTTAGGCATTTCTGTAAAAACGAGCCTCTCTGCGTGACCAAGTATCCTTGGGTAATCAATGACTCTTGTGAGGTCAAACACCCTGGTGTGATCCCGCAACTTTATGCACCCAAGCATTCTTATTCGATTTAGACATTTCTGTGAAAACAAGCTTTTCTGCGTGAGCAAGTATCCCTGGGCAAACAAGGACTCTTGCGGGGTCAAGCACTCTTGTGCGATCCCGTATCTTTATGCAAACAGGCATTTATGTGTTTTTAGGCAATTATGCGATTTTAGGCATTCATGCAATTAGCATCTCAGCAGTTGTGCGTTTGGCTAGTTTGTAAGCAAGCACCTGCATGAGGACCTTGTGGAGGTTCTACACCTCTTTGTAGTAATGGACGGACTTGGAAAAGTACAAGAAGCCTATGGGAATTAAAGAAAAAACCCAAGTAGGAGACAGAGGCTTCGGCCGTCTAGGCTGAGGTTAAGTTATACACAGCCTGAATCTCTGTAAAAGATTGCAGCTTCAACTCCAGAGCTTGTGAGGCCTCCGATACCTCCGCCTCATCAGATTGCACCTGTTCCCCGTCCCCTGATGGTGATCTTTCATCATCAGATTGTTGATCCTCTTAATTGAAGATTTAGGGCAGGGGAAGGGGAACTACCCCAATTTCTGCCCTCTTGTGAGGATGCTGCGATTAAGCAAATAACTTCTCCTCTTAGCACATCTTTAACGTGACCAACCACCTTAGACACTGGCGAAAAAACTAAGGTACCCATATGGGAGGGGTTATATAGGGGAGGAACTCGCCTTGTAATTAGGGTTTGCCAGTGTCCAATCACCTGATAGTGACTATCTAACCCACTAAGTAATCGATAGAGCTCCGTGTCCCGTGATGTATGAACAAGAAATATAGATTTTAAGAGATTCCTCTTGGATAGTGTTGGCAGTACCCGTAAAGTCCCATGAAAGTTCCTTCTATGCTATATACAGATGTAACACAATTGATTGCCTTTCATAAGCTATTCAACTAGAGGAGGAAGTGTCACACATAATACCATAATGACAAAAGCCTGAAGGAAATACTGTATATACACTGGTATGTTAGGGGAATTCTCTTATCGTGCTTAATACATGACAAGAAGAACTATTGGGCAGAGCGACATTTTAAAAATGTTTTTTTTTTCAATACTTCCCCCACACAACAAGAGATCAGAGGTACAGATTACAGCACAGGTTATTCATGTAATGTATGTTTAAACACACACATATATATTATATATATATATATATAGATATATATATATATATATATATATATATATATATATATATATTTATATTTATCACACCACATCCTCACTATAGACTCACACTGCAGATAAACTTGCAGGAAAAGTCAAACTGTCAAACCACTTGTGTGTCATCATTCCTTAAAGAGAAACTATATATACGGTAGTTATTTCTTAGCATTTATATACAAAGCTGATGATGTGGTTGATAGCAACCAATTCTTTTTTTGTCTAGTATTATTATTATACAGGATTTATATAGCACCAACAGTTTGTGCAGCGCTTTACAGTATGAGGGCAGACAGTACAGTTACAATACAATTCAATATAAGGGAATACGAGCGCACAGGCTCATGGTGCAAAAAACATCTGTTTATTGTGATAAAATAGATAAAATCGATACAAGTGTAGATGAATTTTAAGCATCAAAACAGTTCCTCCAATGAAGAACCCTGAACAGGGTCACATCCGAGCGCCAGGGTAATGAAATATCCACAGGATGGATGGATAAGCTGGATCCACAGACACTGGCTCATCAAGCAGCTGTCGACAGGCTGCAAGCGAGCCGCTCACTGACTCCAGTAACGGCCGGTCAGGAAAGAGCAGTGGGACGCCTCCAACACGTGGCCCAGGGAGAGCTCAGATGGAACAGGCTAACAGGGGGTGCTCTGTGGTTGCCAAAACGATGCGTTTCAGAGGACGCGGCCTCCTTCCTCACCTGAGGAAGGAGGCCGTGTCCTCTGAAACGTGTTTCTCATCAGCCTGTTCCATCTGAGCTCTCCCTGGGCCAAGTATTGGAGGCGTCAACTGCTCTTTCCTGACCGGTCGTTTCTGGAGTCAGTGATCGGCTCGCTCGCAGCCTGTCGGCAGCTGCTTGATGAGCCAGCTTATCCATCCATCCTGTGGAAATTTCATCTACCTCGGGGCTCGGATGTGACCCTGTTCAGGGTTCTTCATTGGAGGAACTGTTTGACGCTTAAAATTCATCTACGCTTGTGAGTGCATTGACTGTATCTTCTTTATTACAATAAACAGATGTTATTTGTTATAATATGAATCTATTTGGAACAACGAATACGTGAAGCGAATACGAATATATGAAATGAATTCCGAAAACGAATCATCCTAATATACCGAATATGACAAAATGATTTACTTAATGAACAAATCCAAAACAAAATACATTTTTCTATCATGCACATCTCTAGTTAGGGGGACAATTTTAAGAGTAGTTAGGTTTAAGCCTGGAATTCCACTTTAACTTTTTGCCTTTAGTTACACCCACCAAGGAATGTGTCAAGGCAGATGTTGAATGTCCAGAAATAAGATGGCAGGTATGAAAGGTGGCACCCCCATATAAAGTATATATTATGTAGGTTTTATTTATATATACATGCACCTAATGAAGAGCGTGGATGCTTGAAACTGTTGTGCAATTGTTATACTTGGAATAAATTCAAAGTACCGTGGTTAACAAGAAGTCAAGTTCCTCCACCCCAAACTCGCTCATCCATGTCTTTATGGACCTTGCTTTGTGCACTGGTGCGCAGTCATGTTGGAACAGGAAAAGGCCACCAGCAAACTGTTCCCACAAAGTTGGGAGCATGAAACTGTCCAAAATGTCTTGGTATGCTGACGCCTTAAGAGTTCCCTTCACTGGAACTAAGGGGCCAAGTCCAACCCCTGAAAAACAACCCCACACCATAATCCCCCCTCCACCAAATGATTTGGACCAGTGCACAAAGCAAGGTCCATAAAGACATGGATAAACGAGTTTGGGGTGAAGGAACTTGACTGGCCTGCACAGAGTCCTGACCTCAACATGATAGAACACCTTTGGGATGAATTAGATCGGAGACTGCGAGCCAGGCCTTCTAGTCCAACATCAGTGTCTGACCTCACAAATGTACTTCTGGAAGAATGGTCAAACATTCCCATAGACACACTCCTAAACCTTGTGGACAGCCTTCCCAGAAGAGTTGAAGCTGTTATAGCTGCAAAGGGTGGGCCAACTCAATATTGAACCCTACAGACTAAGACTGGGATGCCGTTAAAGTTCATGTGTGTGTAAAGGCAGGCGTCCTAATACTTATGACAAGATAGTGTACATACACACATACTGCAGTGAAAGGTGATGCAATCACTCATGTTCCTTTTTCCCTTCTGTATACATTGATGTGCAACACAGGCAGACAGCACATCCCTGTAGGACACGTGCAGCTGTCATGCATATTTGGGAATGGTTCTGTGAATAGAGGCAACACATATAACTGGCAGACACACAGCCATCATCACTTATTACACATGATGACATGCGGCAGAGAATTCACATACAGGCTCTCCGTTGGGGGGGGGGGGACAATTTTAATATTTCAGCAAATCGCAATGCTATGTGAGAATACACTGAAGAGAAAACACAGCTTGTTGTCCTGTCCTTCCTATGATACCCCCTCTATGTCCGTGGAACATTGCATCATCACTCTCACACCCTGAGTTCTCTACCTCGAGGTCAGGCTCGGCATCCACTCCTCACATTCCAGCACTGGGACATGTTTATGAGCACAGAGAATATTGCACAAATCAGGAACTGTTTTTTTTTTTTTTTTTTTTAGTGAGATAACATATACAGTTGTGCTCATATGTTTACATACCCTGGCAGAATTTATGATTTCTTGATCATTTTTCAGAGAATATGAATGATAACAAAAAAACTTTTATTTCACTCATATGGTTAGTGTTTGGCTGAAGCCATTTATTATCAATCAAATGTGTTTACTTTTTAAATTCCAATGGCAACAGAAAGTACCCAAATGACCCTGATCAAAAGTTTACATACCCTGGTGATTTTAGCCTGATAACATCCACACATGTTGACACAAAGGGGTTTGAATGGCTTTTAAAAGGTAACCATCCTCACCTGTGATCTGTTTGTAATTAGTGTGTGTATATAAAAGGTCAATGAGTTTCTTGACTGCTGACAGACCCTTGCATCTTGCATCCAGTGCTGCACTGGCGTTTCTGGATTCTGAGTCATGGGGAGAGCAAAAGAATTGTCAAAGGATCTGCGGGAAATGGAAGTTGGACTGTATAAAACAGGAAAGGGATATAAAAAGATATCCAAGGAATTGAGAATGCCAATCAGCAGTGTTCAAACTCTAATCAAGAAGTGGAAAATGAGGGGTTCTGTTAAAACCAAACCACGGTCAGGTAGACCAACTAAAATTTCAGCCACAACTGCCAGGAAAATTGGCTAGGATACAAAGAAAAACCCACAAATAACTTCAGGTGAAATACGGGACTCTCTGGAAACATGAGGTGTGGCTGTTTCAAGATGCACAATAAGGAGGCACTTGAAGAAAGATGGGCTGCATGGTCGAGTCGCCAGAAGAAAGCCATTACTACACAAATGCCAAACAGCACAGAGACAAGCCTCAAACCTTCTGGCACAAAGTCATTTGGAGTGATGAGACCAAAATTTAGCTTTTTGATCACAACCATAAACACCACATTTGGAGAGGAGTCAACAAGGCCTATGATGAAAGTTACGGAGGTGGATCGCTGATGTTTTGGGGATGTGTGAGCTACAAAAAGGCAAAGGAAATTTGGTCAAAATTGTTGGCAAGATGAATGCAGTATGTTATCAAAAAATACTGGAGGAATATTTGCATTCAGCTAGGAAGCTGTGCATGGGATGTACTTGGACGTTCCAACATGACAATGATCCAAATCTCAGGGCCAAGTCGACCTGTCATTGACTACAGCAGAATAAAGTCAAGGTTCTGGAGTGGCAGTCTCAGTTTCCTGAACTCAATATCATTGAGCCACTCTGGGGAGACCTCAAACGTGCAGTTCATGCAAGACAGCCCAATAATTTACACATAGGGCATGCTCTGCGTCCATTGGATGTGCTGCAGGGCACACAGCTGCATCCAGCTGCAGAGGATCCCTGGAAGTTTATGGCAAACTGGTTATGTCAATGGGATTAAAAGGTTGGTTTCTTAAAACAGAAGGAGGTAGGTAAAAAATGAGCCAGAGCACGTGACCAGACTGAAGCAGGCTGAACATAGTTAAGTATACAGATCTTTCTTACATAGGTTAGTAAGCATAGTAGCGAATTTTAACGAATCTGAAATAAATTATAACGAAAACAACAAATTAATTTGTATTTATTTGTTTCATTCGGATGACATGATAGGACAGTTTGGGACTTTTGTTAATGTTTGAAGCATCCGAAATAACATAACGATATAACCAATGATTTGAATCCATTTGTTTTTATACTAGTGAGCGTAGCACGAATATTCTAATAAGATTTTTCATTATTAAAAAAAATGCGCTACATATGAAATGGAAACATATTGCAATAAATACAGTAAGGTATAAAAGTGAAATACTGTGAAGGGGTTCCTACTTATTGTGTTTGGGTTGGATGGAGGTGGATCCATCAGATTCTCCAAATCATAACCTGACGAATGAATCCGAAATTAATTCCGTTCCATTCGTTACCTTCGGATGGATGTGACTCCAGTTGATATCATCCAATTTAGCTCATTCCATTTCTCTTTGGGAGTTGGAATAGCAAGGATGACTTATGCCGTGTACACACGGCCGGACTTTTCGACCAAACTTGTCCGACGGAATGACTTTGTCAGACAATCCGACCGTGTGTGGGCTTCATCGGACCTGCAGCGGACTTTTTCGGTCGAAAATCAGACGGACTTTAGATTTGGAACATGATTTAAAATCTTTCCGATGGTCGAAAAATCTGTTCGTCTGTATGCTAGTCCGAAGGACGAAAACCGACGCTAGGGCAGCTATTGGCTACTGGCTATCAACTTCCTTATTTTAGTCCGGTCGTACGTCAACACGTACGAATCCATCGGACTTTGGTGTGATCGTGAGCCACTCTGGGGAGACCTCAAATGTGCAGTTCATGCAAGAGGATCCCTGGAAGTTTATGGCAAGCTGGTTATGTCAATGGGATTAAAAGGTTGGTTTCTTAAAACAGAAGGAGGTAGGTAAAAAATGTATAAGTGCTGCTATGAGGGAGGTGTTCATGAAAATCAATCCCAGAGTTAAGAAGTATTATAATAAATGTACATGTGTTTAGGGGTAATCAAAAGATATATCACCTGCTCTTAGCAATTGGTAAACACTATCTAGCTGAGATACACAGTTCTGTAGGGCCTATGACTGAACTATTTCCTCAAATCCTCATTGCTTAAAGAGGAGCAAAGCTTTGGAAGCTGTTACCAAAAAAATGCTATAGACTAGCCACCAGTATTGCCTGTGGTCCCCCTGCAGCTGATCTTTTGCCCATTACTGACTCACTATGCCTCATTCTGCATGGTCTCTCTGTGTAGGGGCAGCCATCTTGGTAGGGGCAGGGCTTTACTTCCTCATATGAGAGCCTCCAGCAAGGAGAACAGTGAGCAGAATAAAAAGGGACATCACCAAATCTAATGAGGCTAGCAGTCAGAGGCATCAGAAACTGCATTAAAATGTTTCAGGAGTATTTCAGAAAAAAAAAGGTGCATTTTTCAGGGTACTGCTTAGGCACAATTTAACACTTCTAGATGTTCCCTATAACGTGACATCTTAACTTTTTAAATTCAGTTGAACTTCAATACCTCTGTGACCTGAATTTCCCAACCTAAGATGTGCCATTCACTAACTAGATGATGCTTCCAGACTAACCACATTCTTTCAAGCTCCGTTTAACTTTTACAGCATATGTTTGCAGCAATGACAGCATAAAACAACAAGCTATATAAAAGTTTTACTCACTGCTGCTCATTTCATGCATTTCTAAGAAAATGAGAACTAGGGGTGGTGCTTACTACAATCTACAACATTGTGCAACCTTGTGGGAAACTGCAGTTCCATGAAATTGAAGCACCTATGCTCGTGACAAACAGAACAAGGACTTCTAAAAAAGAAGTAAGCCTATGATCATAATTAAAAAAAAAAAGCTTTATCTTGTTGTCGTATCAGTACTCATAATGCCTCAGAATTTGTAGATCTTTATTTGGGGACATTATGATTTGGCCCGATAAGGTATGTATGCTCCTGCAGAGATTAATTTTAGTATAAAGGAATAATTAGGACATTATTTAGAGTTAAAGTCGTTTTAAACCTCAGACATGAAATATGAACAAATCATATCCCTCTATAGTGTGTACTTGTCTCTGTCCAGAGCACTAAGTGTCATTTCTGTCCACTGCTTCGTTCCTCTGCCATCTGCATGAATCACTTCTGAAGAGTTTTCAGAGAAAAATGGTGACAGGGGAGGGACCTCTAGCAGATTGACAGCCTCAGCTCTGTTCCTGTGTGAAGGGGGGGGGGGTGTTTCTTCCCTCCAATCAGCACTCAGAGCACTCCTCACTTAGCTCTGCAGAGTGTAACTTCAGCTCTCCGCCCCCTTTTGTTTGACATCTGTACAAGCTTCATAAATTCAGCACAGATGTAGAGAAGACTGCAGATAAACAGGTATAACTTATGAAGGAGAATTTGTTTAATCTCTGAGTATCACCGAAAGCCAGTCACTTCACCAAGTATACAGTTAGGTCCATATATATTTGGACACAGGCACAATTTTCATACTTTTGGCTCTGTATGCCACCAGAATAAAATGAAAAGGAAACAATCCAAATGAATTTGAAGTGCGGACATTCACCTTTAATTCAAGCGGTTGAACATAAATATAAAAGCACACATTTTAGGAACTGCAACCATTTTTATATACAGTCCCCCCATTTTCAGGGGCTCAAATGTAATTGGACAAATGAATATACCGTATTTATCAGAATATAACACGTACTTTTTTTCCCCTTAAAATAGGGGAGGGAAATCGTATGTGCGTGTAGCAATACAAAAAGAACAGAATCTATAATACAAGTACATCAGACACATATCAAGAATATTAAACATTAGGGTAACATATTCTTTAAAGTGTTTGTTACCCCAACACTTCATATTCCGGATATGTGTCTGCTGTACCATATACTTGTAAGAGAAAGTCTCCTGTTCTCTTTGTATTGCTTCCTTTGTGTGAAATCCCTGGTGATCCTGCCAGTCGCTCTGCTTTCCTATTAAAACTGACCACACTAAGCATTAGAGCACACCATGGTCAGTTCTCTAGCCTGCTCTCCTCCAATGACCAGACTTATCCTGACCCCCCCCCCCCCCCCATCTGGGAAGATCAGTGTGCTGTTGCTTCTCCTCCCCCCAGCTCTTTCGCAGCTGAGAAAAGAGTGAATGTGATCACTTATAAAAAAGTGGAAAAGGGCATTTATGTTTTTATATATATATATACACAAATTACACACTATTTTATACTGAATGGGTTGTTTAACAAGGTGATTTACAATCACTAAGTCTAAAAAACAGATACACAAAATTTATTAATTGATATCGATAGCAAATTCCAAACGGATTAAGTACTTGAATTTAATCTAGATTACTGCATAGCATCATATTTAATATCAAACTGCCACGTGCCAAGTACGGTAACCCTTGGCATAAAATCTAATCACATTTTAATTAAAAATGAACTCCAGGCAAATATAGAAGACACATATTAACGCAGATGTGTATTCATTTATATATAATCATTTATTTATTTTGGTCATGTGATAAAACGTCTAGGCATTCAAAAAGACATCCTTCTAGATTGTAAGCTCTAAAGAGCGGGGCCCTCTGATCCCTCCTGTATTGAAATGTATTGTAACTGTACTGTCTGCCCTCATGTTGGAAAGCGCTGTGCAAACCCTTGGCGCTATATAAATACTATATGATAATAAATAATAATAATTTCACTAAGGATACATTCACACTTCTTCCTCCTCTGGAAAGCAATCCACAGTAGACAGCTTTTCAGGGTGCAGAAAAGCAGCTGTTGTGAGGCAAGCAGGAAGTGATCTTGCTGGCTCCTCGATGTTTTTTTACAGCAATTTTCTTTGGTGCTAATGCACCACAACTGTAAATCAAGCATGTGGCTTGTGGTCGCAGCGTGGCCCTATTCACCTGAATTGGGAGTTTGGCAAGTGATGCTTACTTTTAACTTGACACGTTGCTTTAAATTTGGCACAGCCACGACGCAAAGCTTTGTAGCATGTGTATAGCCCCCCTCTGGCTGTGTGGTAGGCATTAGGTTAGGAATAGATAATAGAGTGGATAAGGGTGGGCTGGAGAGTGGGATGTTGTTTAACATATTCTTTAACTTTAAAATTATAATCATCAACTGATTGTTCTAGGTTACTACAAATAGCACCATTGTCTAGGACCAAGAGACCTTAAAGATTTTTTTTTTTTGGTCATATTAGATGACAAGTCTGAGATGAACCAACCAGCAATTTAAACCAACTACAGTGCCTTGAAAAAGTATTCATACCCCTTGACATTTTCCACATTTTGTCACATTACAACCAAAAATGTAAATGTATTTTATTGGTATTTTATGTGATTGATTAACACAAAGTGGCACATAATTGTGAAGTGGAAGGAAAATGATTTTTTTCAATTTTTTTTTCAAATAAATATATGAAAAGTGTGGTGTACATTTGTATTCAGCCCCCCTGAGTCAATACTTTGTAGAACCTCCTTTCACTGCAATTAGAGCTGCAAGTCTTTTTGGGGATGTCTCTACCAGCTTTGCACATCTAGAGAGTGAAATCTTTGCCCATTCTTCTTTGTAAAATAGCTCAAGATCTGTCAGATTGGATGGAGAGCGTCTGAACTGCAATTTTCAAGCCTTGTCACAGATTCTCAATAGGATTTTGGTCTGAGCTGTGACTGGGCCATTCTAACACATAAGTATGCTTTGATCTAAATCATTCAATTGTATCTCTGGCTGTATGTTTATGTGCCAGCCACAGCGCACCGCAGATGTCATTGGCACTCCTTGCCCACTCTCCCATTTTTCCCTTGATGAACTGAGCTTCCTTCTGTCACTTAATTTTTGAAGGTACCGCAGGGCTACACAGCACCATCCATCATCAGGAATACCCTGGACTGTCAGCCTACCCACACTGTATGCTGGCGAGGGACCCCCACAACTAACAGGAAGCCCGGCCGAGCTGAAGGATACTTCAGATTGGAGAGTAGATTCGCACTGATAGAGGCTCCCACTATATCTCCGGAGAGATCAACGCCCGCCACATGCACAGAGTAGAGCTCTACCGAAGCACCGGGTCAGGCGAATTTACAGAGTGGGTCAGCTCCTCTCTGTGTTGGGACCCACCGCATCCTATACATGGAGAACCAGTTTCATCACCTTTGGACACCATGGGACTTCCTGCCTAATTCTAGTAGCCATCCCTATGCTTGCCAACTGTGAGTAAATCTTCACATCTTTGCAATGGAGAACCTGTCCTTTTGATGAACAGTGTTCATTTGCATTTCACAGACTAGATGATTGACCACTTACTTAAGGACCTCCCTAGTTCCATCACCATCCGTGCAACTATCATATGTATAGCTCACAATAGACCTCAACTGGTCATCACCTAGATACGGATTGCTTCCCACGCATAGTCCACGTGTACTTCATTTGAGGGGAGAGTTTATGTGTCCTGAACCATATATGTATTGGATGTACCCCACTTGGTTGATTTTGGGAAATAGACAGAGGTCTGTAGTGTGAGTGTATAGCCCTGTTACTGTGCTGGCACCACTATCAGTTTCCTGCCGTATACTCGCCCCCCGATCCCAAGTTGTTTCATGTTATATGAGCTGGACACAGCCACGATCATTGCCGGCATATTATCCATTCAGTGGCATCAGAATGGGGTGTGTCTGTGTGTCAGTGGCAACATTATCCTTTGAAATGTTTTTAAACTACATGTAGTCCGTTTACCATATTTTTGGAATTCTTGAAAGTATTAAAGAATTTTTATCCGTTAAGGTGGAAACCGCTGACTGTCCTGTCCCTTTATCCCATAGAACTCCTCGGGTCTTTCCCCACCCCCTTCTTTTTGCATGTATGTTTAGAGTCATTGTCCTGCAGGAAAGTGAACCTCCGCATCAGTCTCAAGTCTTTTGCAGACTCTAATGCCGCGTACACACGGTCGGACTTTTCGGCTACAAAAGTCCGACAGCCCGTCCGACGGACTTTTGGCGGACTTGCGGCAGACTTTCTAACGAACTGACTTGCCTACATACGATCACACAAAAGTCCGACGGATTAGTACGTGATGACGTATACGGGACTAAAATAAGGAAGTAGATAGCCAGTAGCCAATAGCTGCCCTAGCGTGGGTTTTTGTCCGTCGGACTAGCATACAGACGAGTGGATTTCTTGGTCCGGCGTAGTTACGACGTAAAGATTTGAAGCATGTTTCAAATCTAAAGTCCGTCAGATTTGCGGCTGAAAAAGTCCGCTGAAAGTCCGGGGAAGCCCACACACGATCGGATTTGTCAGCCAGCTTTGGTTCATCGGCGTCCGTCGGACTTTTGTAGACGAAAAGTCCGACCGTGTGTAGGCGGCATAACAGGTTTTCTTCTAAGATTGCCCTGTATTTGGCTCCATCCATCTTCCCATCAACTCTGACCAACCTGTCCCTGCTGAAGAAAAGCATCCCCACAACATGATGCTGCAACCACAATTTTTCATGGTGGGGATGGTGTGTTCAGGGTGATGTGCAGTGTTAGTTTTCTGCCACACATAGCGTTTTGCTTTTAGGCCAAAAAGATAAATTTTGGTCTCATCTGACCAGAGCACCTTCTTTCACATGTTTGCTGTGTTCCCTACATGACTTCTAGCAAACTGCTAATAGGACTTCGTATAGCTTTCTTTCAACAATGGCTTTCTTCTTGCCACTCCCTAAAGGCCAGATTTGTAGAGTGAACGACTAATAGTTGTCCTGTGGACAGATTCTCCCACCTGAGCTGTGGATCTCTGCAGCTCCTCCAGAGTTACCATGGACCTCTTGCTGCTTCTCTGATTAATGCTCTCCTTGCCCCTCCTCTCAGTTTAGGTGGACAGCCATGTCCTGGTAGGTTTGCAGTTGTGTCATACGCTTTCCAATTTTGGATGATGGATTGAACAGTGCTCTGTAGATGTTCAAAGCTTGGGATATTTTTTTTATAACCTAACCCTGCTTTAAAGGGGTTGTAAACCCTGTTACACCACTTGTACCTAAAAGGTAAACCTATAATAAGGCTTACCTGTAGGTACTGTAAATATCTCCTAAACCTGTATGCTTTAGGAGATATTTACCATATATGCTTGTGCCGATGTCATCGGCGCATGCGCACTGAAAAACCAGCTCGATCATGCCGTTTCTAAAAGGGCCCGTACCCTGCTGGTGGCGCCCAAGCACATGCGCGGGAGAGATGTCATCGCAGCTCCGGTCAATCACAGTGCCAGAGCCCACAAACCTGGAAATAACTCCAGGAGACGTGTCACCGGTCACAGCCGTGTATGGGGACCGCTGCAACAGCTTCGATCTAAGGTAAGTATTTCATAATGAGCTAGTATGGATACTAGCTCATTATGCCTTTGTTTTGCAGGGTTTTTTGTGTTTTGTTTGTTTTATGGGTTTACAACCACTTTAACCGTCTCCATAACTTTATCCCTGACCTGTCTGGTGTGTTCCTTGGCATTCATGTTGCTGTTTGTTCATTAAGGCTCTCTAACTAACCACTGAGGGCTTCACAGAACAGCTGTATTTATACTGAGATTAAATTACACATGTGGACTCTATTCACTAATTGGGTGACTTCTAAAGGCAATTGGTTCCACTAGATTTTAGTTAGGGGTATCAGAGTAAAGGGGGCTGAATACAAATGTATGCCACACTTTTCACATATTTATTTGTAAAAAAAAGTTGAAAACAATTTATATATTTCTTCCACTTCACAATTATGTGCCACTTTGCGTTTGTCTATCACATAAAATCCCAATAAAATACATTTACGTTTTTGGTTGTAACATGACACAATGTGGAAAATTTCAAGGGGTATAAATACTTTTTCAAGGCACTGTAAGTGGAACAGAGTTACAGTGACACATAGCACTGACGTCCTGTACTCCGGTGATCTGGCAGGGGTCCCCAGACTCTGATCTGGTTATTAAACTGCATTTAAACCCAAAAACAAAATAATAAAGGAGAAGTAAGGCCAAAGCTCTGTTGCCTACACTTCTCCTGGTAATCAAAGGAGTGCACTTAGTTCTGCACTCCTGTGACCCATATTAAGCCACCACTCAGCCAGTCCAGTCTCTGGAGAGATCCAGACTTTAATGTCAGGATCCATCCAGATGTCTGGACCAGCCACTGAGAGCCTGAGCCAGCAGCTCCCGTCCCCTCCACGGCCTGGCACTGGAGGGGGCAGAGCAGAGAGCCGGTGACTGACAGTCATTGCTCTCTGCTCAGAATGGAGGGGAGAACTGAGTGATCAGCCTTTTTTTCATCGCTCAGTTCTTGGGCTTAGAGGTGGGGAGGATCAATAAAGCATCCACCCAGGTGAGTATGCGTGTTCATTTTTGTTTTTTAAAGCTCGCACTTCTAATATATTGCAGAGTAATAGCCCTAAGACGTGATGGCTGCATAAGTTTCCTTTTTCCAGGCTAGGAATCTTTTTAGCCTCATCAATCCACCATGAAATGGAGATGACCAAAGGCAGACATATTTGAAGTCCAGTCTGTTAGAGAACCAGATACAATGGAAAAGCGATTGGAGACAAAAAGTGACAAGAAGTGTGTTATTTGCAGAATTACAAGGTGAAAATTTAAGAAAAAGAAAAAAAAAACTAACACAACCACCACAACTATGGACTGGTAAGCTGATTACATTTGTGTTTTGGGATTTAGATACACTTTAAGATCACAATGACATCCTATCCCACCCAACTGATGCTACTAAAGCCTAGTACATACAGAACGAATGTTGTGCGACATCGGCTGGTTCATTAACCGCTTCAGCCCCGGAAGATTTTACCCCCTTCCTGACCAGAGCACTTTTTGCAATTCGGCACTGACAATTGTGCGGTCGTGCGACGTTGCACCCAAACAAAATTGACGTCCTTTTTTTCCTCACAAATAGAGCTTTCTTTTGGTGGTATTTGATCAACTCTGCGGTTTTTATTTCTTCGCACTATAAACAAAAAAAGAGTGATCATTTTGAAAAAAAAAAAAAACGCACTATTTCTTACTTTTTGCTATAATAAATATCCCCCAAAATTATATATAAAAAAACGATTTTTTTTCCTCAATTTAGGTCGATATGTATTCTACATATTTTTGTTAAAAAAAAAAAAAAAAAACAAAACAAAAAAAAACGCAAGCGTATATTGATTGGTTTGCGCAAAAGTTATAGCGTCTACAAAATTGGGGATAGTTTTATGGCATTTTTATTATACTTTTTTTTTTTACTGGTAATGGCAGTAATCTGCAATTTTTATCGGGACTGCAACATTATGGCGGACACATCGGACACTTTTGACACATTTTTGGGACCACTGGCATTTATACAGCGATCAGTGCTATAAAAATGCACTGATTGCTGTAAAAATGTCACTGGCAGGGAAGGAGTTAACACTAGGGGCGATCAAGGGGTTAATTGTGTTCCCTCTCTGTGTTCTAACTGAAGGGGGGAGGGTACTGTCTAGGGAAAATGACAGATCACTGTACATACTTTGTACGAACAGACGATCAGTCTTTTCTCCCCTCAGAGAACCAGAAACTGTGTCTACAAACACAGATCCTGGTTCTCCGTGTGTCAGCAGCGATTGTGGGAGCCCGGCGGGCGAGCAAAGGGTGCGCGCATGCCCCTAGTGGCCACAGGGCGAAGCAACGTTACATAACATTAATGTCGCCCAGCCATATCATTCTGCTGCAGTAAAACTGCGGCGGCTGGTCGGCAAGTGGTTAAAAACCGTCCGACATTACGGCCGGCTTCTGTCGGATGAGCATGCTGGAAAACCAGCAGCCGACGGGCTCCCGATCAGCACTCTCAGCCAACGGCTGAGAGTGCTGACCGGAGTGTTCTGGCAGGGGGCTGTCAACCTGTCAGAACACAATAGAACAGGAGAGGAGATTGCTGTACTAATATCAGATTGTTAGTACAATGGGGTCAGTTTTTTTTTCATTCAACCCCCTGGGTTTAAAAAAAAAAAAAAAAAAAGCTAGTTGTGTGTACTAGGCTTTATACCTTGCCAGTAGGCCCCGCCCCTCCCAAATACTTTTCACAATACATACATTAGACTGGGCAGGAGAGCTACAGAAGCAGTCTATGGCAACAAAAAAAGAAAATACTTTTCCGTAGAGTTAAAACTTACCACAGTCCCCTAAATCACTGACATATATTGGACATGAGTTTAACGATTATGTTTGAATCAATCCTGCTATAAAGATATATACTGCCTGCCCGCTGCAGGTTTATGGCTCCTAATGCTCCTACAAATAGCAGAAGATTGTCATCTGTTTACATATAAAATAACAGCAGCTGAAAGAAGCCAGCAATTCATTGGAGGAGGTTATAAAACTTATCATGGCTCCCAAAAGAGGGACATAATATATTCCAACAAGACAGAGAGAAGTTATCAAAACCTGAACAGCCAGAATCTGGAGCAGCTGCCTAAGGCAACCAATCAGCTTCTATCTTTCGTTTCCAGACCATAACGGAACAGCTGAAGATAGAAGCGGATTGGGTGCCATGCAACATCTGTTCCAGATTCTGTCTGCTGCAGTTTTGATAAATTCCTAATAATGGGTTACTTATGAAATTAGGAAAATAAGTAGCTTCAGGTGTATCTAATTCCACCCTAATGGCTGCATTCGTTTTCAAGTTTTAGCTTGCTTTTTTCCTCTCTTATTTTCATCAAGTGGTCTGGCCAGTTAAGGTGGCTCCTCCATCTATGAAGGAGAAATGAAGCACTATCTGGCGTGTATAGAGCTAGATGGACTAGCAGATTTAGATGAACTTTACATACATGACTTACAAATTAAAGCCTTAAAGTGGTTGTAAACACTCACATATACCCAGTGAAGTGACTGACCTCAGGTGATACACAGAGATGTATTTATTTATCAATTACAGGTACTTCTATAGCGCCATCAATTTACGCAGAACTTTACTTATATATTGTACATTCACATCAGTGCCTGCCCTCAAGGATCTTACAATCTAAGGTCCCTAACTCACATTCATACATACACATACTAGGGCCAATTTAGACAGGAGCAGAATCTAGCAGCTGTCTGTAGGCGATCTCCAGCTCCCATTTCTGATTGGCTAGAAACTCAAAATCTTCCAATGCCCAGGGAACTTCTGAGACCTTCAGAATCCGTTCTCTGCATTCCAAGATTTCTTCCAAACACCACTCCAAATCGCTCCCAAAGTCAGGGTCCTTGGACAGCCTCTCTAATATCAGCCCCAGGCCGCCGTAGCCAGAGCCTTCTGTTGGGGTGTCGTCCGCTGTCCACGGGCACACTTGGTCTACATACCAGCGGAGGGCTCTGTAGCTCTCGTCTAACCGCATCTCTGCCTGGACCATCCTGGTTAACTCAGCTTTCTATTCCTTGTGTGGTTGTCTCCCCAAAAACACCATTCACACTTCGTACTGCGAACAGTACTTTTGCTGGAAGAAGGAGAGAATTTTTCCCTGGTGTCGCTGCTCACAGACTAGCGCTTCCTTTCATAGTTCCCAGCGCACAGAATCAAACCATCCCAGCAGGATCTGCTCTGACACTGGTCCCCTGTGCTGAATCGGCATCTCTCGCAACCTCCTTCTGAATTCCTCTTCCATGGAATCTGGTATCTGTACCTCTCCTGTTATCCAGACCTTGGATCCAGGTGAAGGTTTGGATGTCCCAGACTGCAGGAAGCATCCCACTGCTTGCCACCAAAGTAACAGAATGTCCCACACTCCGCTTGAGTGCTTCCGTCATATACCACTTCCTCCAGTCTGAATACAGATATTAGATATTATAGCCGCATATTACAACCAAGAACTAGGCAGGACTTGTTTGGCTTCAAGGCTGGAACTCTCTATTTGAACAAGAATACAGGCTTTTATACACTTGAAAAGGAGGTTCCCCCTCCTAATCATATTACCCCAACAATACAAACTGTAACTAGAAACATAAATTAACATGAGCTAATTAACTAGTCCTTTAACCAGCCTAGGTGATTCAGAGGTCTGACCTTTCATACGTATAAACACAGAACACCTTCACACAATAGCAGGGGCCCCCAGTAGCAGATGGACTGGCTCCTACATTGAAGTCCATGAAATCCATATCTAAGCAATGCTTTGATTATTCAGGGATTGCAGATGGCATGGCACAGTCTACAAAACTCTTACAATGTTCCATCATTTTCCTAGTCACCCTGTGCCCCTAATAGACACAGGGTGACTTAGACATAAGAAGGGCATGGGGAGCTGAAACAAGGGCTTCCCAACCTCTCCAAGGGATTCTGGGTTCCATGGGCCGTCCGCCCAAAATGACTCCCATTACACCTGTATATCTACAATCTTCTCTTCTCTATGGTAGTTTAGAGTGCTTAATTTATAAAGCTTGTCTGGCAGTTTAGAAAGCAGGAGGTGGGGAGCTAAAGTTACATTCTGCAGAGCACAGTGAGAGGTAATTGGAGGGAAGGGACACAGAAGAATAGAGCTAAGGCTGTCAGTCACAGGCTGTGTGCTGGAAATCCCTCCCATGTCACCTTCTTTATCTTGGTGTCAGGAAAACTTGTCAGAAGTGATTCATGCTGATAGAGGAAGGAGGCAGCAGACAGAAATGACTCTTAGTGCTCTGGATTGAGACAAGTACACACTATAGTAGGATATGCTTTGTTCACATTTCATGTCTGAGGTTTACAACCACTTGCCGACCGCGCTAGAGCCGAATGATGGCTACAGGACAGCCGGCTAGTTCTGGAAGGCCGCCATACGACGGTCTCCCATGATTGGTTCCACTAGATTTTAGTTAGGGGTATTAGAGTAAAGGGGGCTGAATACAAATGCACATCACACTTTTCACATATTTATTTGTAAAAAATGTTGAAAACCATTTATCATTTTACTTCCACTTCACAATTATGTGCCACTTTGTGTTGGTCATTTACATAAAATCCCAATAAAATATATTTACATTCTTTTGATTGTAACATGACAAAATGTGGAAAATGTCAAGGCGTATGAATACTTTTTTGAAGCACTGTAAATAAAAGTTGTTCCCATAAGCACGCTTTATTCATTAATTTAAAGTATTTACCACTACCTTTCTGCTTACTTATTTCACCAATTTTTACATTCTTTATTTTTACACAAGATACCAAGTCACTACAGTATTTGTTTATAACTTTGCAATGCTTTTAAAATTCTGAATGCCATGTCTGCAGCAGCTCCTTTCTGTAAAATCCATTATATTTTAGGAGTTCTGGTCCTTTACTAAAATGTTTCCAATCTTTGTCTCCACTAAATGTTAGCTTTAATTTTCTCACTGAACCGCAATCTTACAAATGACTCTAAAAAGAAAACACAGTAAGTTGCACCAGGGTCTGTTACACAATGAATTTAGAGGAAATAACTCTGATATGATCATTTTGATAAGTTAGAAGATGTCGCAACAACACGCCAAAAGCGGCCATACTTCTGGTAAGGCCAATGAGTACAAACATAGCAGCGTGCTGATACCTTAAGGCTGTGCCCCAATGGAAATCCTCATCTGTCGCAACCCTTACCTTATGAAAAAAAGTAATCAATGTCAATTTAGCACTGTACAAGGCCACCTATTTAGCGAGAGGATGCCCTAAAAAAAATTCTACAAGGTTTGGGACATTTGGGTAGAGGACTTGTCTACTAACACTGACCCTGAATCTCTTAATCAGTAGATTACCTTACAAACGTCCAGGTGGACATCTATATTTGGCTGAATCCGTGTCCAATCTATATGTCTAATAATTGTGACTTCCATCTTATTAAATGTGGCTTAAAGGGATTGTTCATTTTTTTTTTTTTAAAATAACAAACATATCATACTTACCTCCACTGTGCACAGAATGGCCCCAAAATTCGTCTTCTGGTGTCCCTCGGCAGCTCTTGCGGCTCCTCCCCACATAAGATAACCCCCTAGGAGAAGCGCTCTCCTGAGGGGGTTACCTTGCGGGCGCGCTCCCGAGTCCAGCATTCAGCGTTCATAGCCGCCGAATGTATGACTCAGCCCCGCCCCCTGCGTCATTGGATTTGATTGACAGCATCGGGAGCCAATGACTGCGCTGCTATCAATCTATCCAATCAGGACACGAGACACCGGCTGGAGCTGGTGTGCTCGTTCTCGTTGCGCAAATTTCGGGGCTCAGGTAAGTATAAGGGGGGCTCGGGGGCGCTGCTGCATTAAAAAAATGTTTTTCACCTTAATCCATAGAATACATTAACCACTTCGCACCCAGGCCAATTCTGACATTTCTCTCCTACATGTAAAATTCATCATTTTTTTGCTAGAAAATTACATAGAACCCCCCAAACATTATATATGTTTTTTTTAGCAAAGATCCTAGAGCAGGGATCCTCAAACTACGGCCCTCCAGCTGTTGCAGAACTACACGTCCCATGAGGCATTGTAAAACTCTGACATTCACAGACATGGCTAGGCATGATGGGAATTGTAGTTTTTGAACAACTGGAGGGCCATAATTTGAAGACCCTTGCCCTAGAGAATAAAATGGCGGTTGTTCCAACTTTTTATCTCGCACGGTATTTGCGCAGCAACTTTTCGAAAACGTTTTTTTTGGGAAAAAAAAAAAAGTTTCATGCTTTAGAAAAAAAAAACAAAACATTAAGACCCCTTTCACACTGGGGCGGTTTGCAGGCAGTATTGCGCTAAATATACCGCCTGCAAACCGCCCCTAAACAACCTCCGCTGTTTGTTCAGTGTGAAAGCCCGAGGGTGCGCAGGCAGGGTGGTGAAAAAAGTCCTGCAAACCGCTTTTTTGGAGCGGTGAAGGAGCGGTGTATTCACCGCTCCTAAACCGCTCCTGCCCATTGAAATCAATGGGACAGCGCGGCTATACCGCGGCTATAGCCGCGCTGTACGAGGGATTTTAACCCTTTTTTGGCCGACAGCAGGGGTTAAAACCGCACCGCTAGCGGCTGAATACAGCTACAAGAACAATAAAGTTCATATGTTCATGGATTGAAACACATGTAAATAAAGAGGCACGCAGACGTCACTGGTGATAAAGGGTGCTTCATGCAAAAGTTTAAGGTGATCCCTGGTCCGTGCTCACACCATTTGTTTAGCCAAACTGCTCACCTTGCTTAATAGACCCCTGAACTAACAGGAAGGTCATGAGAGCTTTCACCACCTCCGGTGGTAATGGTAAACTTGTAGATGGAAGATGGGCACCTCTCGGACTCCGCAGATAAGCCTTGTGACTCTCCCGCAGCAACATATAATATAAAGAAAAAATCTAGTGCTCTCTGTATGACTAGTAAAAGGTAACATTTATTAAAAGTCGGGTACTCACATAAATAGCACTTAGTCCAAGTGCTAGGATATCAAGCATAAAAAAAAAAAACCATAAAAAAAAAAAAAACACTGGTAACAGCAAAGCTGGTAAGGTGGTCGTAGTGACATTAAGATAAACTCCCGCACGCGTATCGTCCGTAGGACTTCCTCAGCGATAATGGAGTATCGAAATGCCACTGTAGTTTAAATAGATAGCCCCTTATCACACTCACCTGTGTAATTAGAGAACGAGCGGTAGGCATCCAATCAGGATGCACCACTCACTAACAGGAAGTGTGTATCCAGAGAGGTTGCCATAGCGATCACTGGAGCGCGTTATGCAGCGAGGAACCCCTTATCACACTCACCTGTGTGGTTAGAGAACGAGCGGTAGGCATCCAATCAGGACGCACCACTCACTAATAGGAAGTGTGTATCCAGAGAGGTTGCCATAGCGATCACTGAAGCGCGTCATGCAGCGAGAAGCCTGTATGGCAATCCGACTGTGTATTAAAAAGAACCGAGCGGTAAGCGTCCTATCAGAACGCACCCCTCGGACATAGGAGGAGTTTGATAGACTATCTCCATAATGGTCATTGCGACGGCGCAACGGCATGTCGACGTGACGGCGGATCACATGACCACGCGCCTCAGAAGATACCTCCCACCTCGGACAGACGTAAACAGAGCTAAGATATGTTTACATGTAACCATGGTGATCCGGCGTTACGTCCGCAAAGCGGCAACACTCACGCCAGTCATCCTCACATTATACCGCCTTCCCAGAGGCAGAGTAAACATACAGCCTTCGGCGTGTGTGGTTGTCACAGCAGCCAAAAAATGTGTGGGCTGGGTGTACACCACATCACTGCTGGAGACCAAATATCATTCAAAGATGGATTTTAAAACATACCAGGCTTAACGGTACCCACCCTACATTAAAAAGAAGAGTCTCCTGGGAACCAGCCTGGCCTAAGGCTCCCTCAAATTAAAAGTTAATGTTAATGCCTACATAATCTGTAGTCACCAATACTAACCCCACATCCGGCATCAGAAATGCACACAATATTTGAAAGGTGTAACCAGATGAAAAAAAAAAAAAAAAAAAAACCTAAACAGGTGTCCAATAAAGGACATCCTAAAAAATCACTAAAAATAGTAAAAAACTATTTAAAAATAATCTTAATTAGTCACTACGGCCACCTTTTACAATCTCCCAAATATAACAAACATCAATTGAATAAACCTCCTAAGTCATAAACAATATAAAAAAATATAATATAAAAAAAAAAAAAAAAAAAAAAAAAAAAAACTAACGGTCAGAAATAAAACAATTCAAATCAAACTCAACGTTGAGCCCCGTAGGTACTCCCACATGTGTTTCATATATCCAGAAAGACTCACGGCGGCTCAACTGCCTAATGAAATTGCCGCCCCTCCAATGGGGTGTTACTTTTTCCACTCCCCAAAACTTTAGTTTAACAGGGCTGCGTTTGTGAAAGAGTTTAAAATGTTTAGAAACATTGTGAGAATCACGGCCCTTCTTAATATTGGTGATATGTTCACCAATACGAATGTGAAGGGACCTGGATGTTCTGCCCACATATTGTAGGCCACATTCGCATTCCATGATATAAACAACTCCTGATGTCGAACATGTAATGAAATCCCTAATTTGATAAACCTTATTTGTGGCTGTAGCTACAAACTCTTTACGTTTTTTAATATTGCCCTTGGTTTGTTTACATGGTGGGCAACGTCCACATGCATAGAAACCAGTCATGATGTTCGAAATCCTGTTTACACAAGAGAGAGGTGGATCAATTACACCAGGGGCCAATTTATCTCTTAAGGACGGTGCCCTCTTGTAGACAAACAGGGGGTATTCCGGGAGTACAGGGCCCAAAGTTTTGTCCTGTCTGAGAATGGGCCAATATTTCCGGACTATTTTTTCAAATTTTTTATATTGAACATTATAGTCCAAGATCATTCTAATATTGCCCGTACCTTCACGTTTTACCCTGGGGCCACTGGATACCAGTGTCTTTCTCTCTAAACTTCGAACGGTCTCTATATGTTTATCAATATCGGTTTTGTTATAACCCTTTTGGACAAAACGGGCAGATAAAACCTCAGATTGTTCCAGGTAGTGATGCTCATGCGTACAGTTCCGCCTAATCCGTACAAATTGCCCCTTGGGAATGTTACACAACCATTGGAGATGGTGGCAACTCCCGAGGGGTATGTACGCATTGCGGTCCGTAGGCTTAAAGTGATTTTTTAACTCCAACTGATTATCTTTCAGAAAAATGTCTAAATCCAAAAAGGTAACGTGAGCTTTGTCTATATTCCAGGAGAGAACAATATTTCTATTGTTCTCATCTAGCTTTTGCATAAAGGTATCCAAGTTCGATCTACTCCCATCCCACACCATAATGATGTCGTCAATATAGCGTTGGTAGCATATAAGTTCAGGGGGTGTGTTCTTAAAGATAGACTCTTCCTCCCAGTGTGCCATGAACAGATTGGCAACACTGGGAGCGAAGCGGGCACCCATCGCAACTCCCCTGGTTTGGAGAAAAAAACGTTTATTGTACCAAAAATAATTTTTTGATAAACAAAACTTTAAACAATCTAAGATGTAGTTTTTATGTCTTCTGGTCAAATCCGATGTTCTAAAGGCCCATCGAACTGATGCTAACGCATCCTCATGACTGATAATCGTATAGAGGGAACTGACGTCCGCTGTTATTAACAGACAGGAAGAAGAAAAGGAAAGGGTTTCTAAAATTTGGATGATGTGTTTAGTATCTTTGGTAAAGGAGCGAGTTCCCGTAACCAAAGGTTGTAAAAAAGAGTCAATGTATTGACCCAGTCTAGAGGAGACTGAGTCTATACCATTGACTATAGGACGGCCAGGTGGATTGGTACTATTTTTATGTAATTTGGGTAAACAGTAAATAATAGGGGTACGGCAAAAAAGTGGATCTAAATAAGAAGCTTCTTTTTTGTTAAGGACTCCAATATGTTTGCCTCTTTCTACAAGGAAGTGTAATTCCTCTTTATACTCAAACATCGGGTCTTTACTAAGTAAAACGTAAGTACTATAGTCTTTAAGCATGTTCTCCATCTCGTTATTGTAATACGTTTTACTAAGAACGACCAGGCCACCCCCCTTGTCCGCTGGGCGTATTACGAGATCCTTCCGTTCTAAAAGGGACTCAATGCCCCTTTTGACATAAGATGGATCTTGTGCCTTCCGGATCTTGAGTGTATCGAGATCTCTAGTCACCATGTTCTTGAAAACTTCCAAAAACTTAGTGTCTCGAATAGGGGGATTAAAGACCGATTTATTGCGGAGAGACGAATGAGTACCCAATGGTTTAGAATCGTTTGCTAAAGTACGTGTTACCGGGTTAGAAAGATGATACTTTTTAATATTCAAGCTTCTAATAAATTTTTGTAGTCCTATGTAGGTCTGGAATTTATTTAAGTTACGAATGGGGGCATATTTGAGGCCCTTATCTAGAACCATCATCTCATCCTCGCTTAGGGGAGAGCCACTCAGGTTGTAGATACCCGCCCCTATTGTGGTCTGACTCTTTTGAGTTCGCCTGCCTCCTCTCCTTCCTCTAAGAGTTTTCTTTTCCTTGGACCGTTGTCTAGATTGGGAGGTGGCGGGGGAACGTTCCACCCTCCCCCTGGTTTGGGTGGGATGGACGGAGCTCCCCTCCCCATCCCCCTCTGGATCCTGTGAAAATCCCCTCCTCTTCTGGGGCCAGAACTCTGTAATGGTGCAAACCTATTTTGGGTATGTACCGGATGTCCATAAGACTGAGATTCTCTCCTTCTGTTACAAGGGGTATTGGAGGAGTTAGTATAATACTGGTTGTAAGGCCGAACATCATTAGGTCCCCAATTACGGTCTGTACCTTGATGATACGAATCTTGATGATAGTAAACATCATCATTTGTATAAGGTGGATTCCAAGGATACTGTCTAAACGGAGACTCATACACATCCCGCCTAGTGCCCCTGCCCTTTTTATTCTTACCTCTCTTGTTATATACAGTTTTGAATAAGTTACCTCGAGAGGGGGTTGGGGTGCTGGTATAATCACACTGATCATAGTGGACAATCCCCTCCCCTTTGTGGTCGTCAAAAGGAGTTTGAGGGGGTTCAGAAGATGTGGGACGCAACACTGGCTGATTAGTAGGGGCGTCAACAGGTTTATTCTGCCATTTGTAGATATTCCCTCTCCCAAAATCATCTGTATCTCTTATATATTTCTTCTTCTTTTTATTTTGAGTTTCATAGTCCCATTTTATGAGCTTATTTTTCAACTCTGCTGAAAGTCTAAGAAATTCTTCAGACTCTTTGTGGGACTCAATGGAACTCTTAAGTTCTGCAATCTGAGTTTCAAGAAGAATCATTTTCCGCCGTTTCCGTGATAACAGAAAATCAATTAATTCTAGGCCTTTCTTGGTAAAAAAATCCCCCCATTCCTTTATAGAGTAATCATCCATGAGGCCATCATTGGGAGGTACCTCCCATCTGAGTCTTCTAGGGATCAGCTTCGCAGTGAGATATTGTTCAAACGTTACTATATCCCACCAAGTTTTTACTTTTTTCTCAAACAGATACCCTAGTTTCTTAAACCCGAGAGATAAGGTGTTAACCTCCTCCGGATTATGATTATTAGAAAAAATTTCTCCCAGTTTGATTTCTCTTTTTTCTATATATTGAAAGATCTCCATTAGTAATGCTGCTAGGCTGGAATATATTATATAGACAGGTAACCGATCAGAAACAAACAGTCAGCGCAAAACTCAATGACTAATCACAGCAGCTGAACACTAAAGGCAAATATATAAACCCTTTTGAACTAAGTAAATAAATAAGTGCAGCGCTAAAATTACAAAATAAAAAGTCCAATAAAGTTCATATGTTCATGGATTGAAACACATGTAAATAAAGAGGCACGCAGACGTCACTGGTGATAAAGGGTGCTTCATGCAAAAGTTTAAGGTGATCCCTGGTCCGTGCTCACACCATTTGTTTAGCCAAACTGCTCACCTTGCTTAATAGACCCCTGAACTAACAGGAAGGTCATGAGAGCTTTCACCACCTCCGGTGGTAATGGTAAACTTGTAGATGGAAGATGGGCACCTCTCGGACTCCGCAGATAAGCCTTGTGACTCTCCCGCAGCAACATATAATATAAAGAAAAAATCTAGTGCTCTCTGTATGACTAGTAAAAGGTAACATTTATTAAAAGTCGGGTACTCACATAAATAGCACTTAGTCCAAGTGCTAGGATATCAAGCATAAAAAAAAAAAACCATAAAAAAAAAAAAAAACACTGGTAACAGCAAAGCTGGTAAGGTGGTCGTAGTGACATTAAGATAAACTCCCGCACGCGTATCGTCCGTAGGACTTCCTCAGCGATAATGGAGTATCGAAATGCCACTGTAGTTTAAATAGATAGCCCCTTATCACACTCACCTGTGTAATTAGAGAACGAGCGGTAGGCATCCAATCAGGACGCACCACTCACTAACAGGAAGTGTGTATCCAGAGAGGTTGCCATAGCGATCACTGGAGCGCGTCATGCAGCGAGGAACCCCTTATCACACTCACCTGTGTGGTTAGAGAACGAGCGGTAGGCATCCAATCAGGACGCACCACTCACTAATAGGAAGTGTGTATCCAGAGAGGTTGCCATAGTGATCACTGAAGCGCGTCATGCAGCGAGAAGCCTGTATGGCAATCCGACTGTGTATTAAAAAGAACCGAGCGGTAAGCGTCCTATCAGAACGCACCCCTCGGACATAGGAGGAGTTTGATAGACTATCTCCATAATGGTCATTGCGACGGCGCAACGGCATGTCGACGTGACGGCGGATCACATGACCACGCGCCTCAGAAGATACCTCCCACCTCGGACAGACGTAAACAGAGCTAAGATATGTTTACATGTAACCATGGTGATCCGGCGTTACGTCCGCAAAGCGGCAACACTCACGCCAGTCATCCTCACATTATACCGCCTTCCCAGAGGCAGAGTAAACATACAGCCTTCGGCGTGTGTGGTTGTCACAGCAGCCAAAAAATGTGTGGGCTGGGTGTACACCACATCACTGCTGGAGACCAAATATCATTCAAAGATGGATTTTAAAACATACCAGGCTTAACGGTACCCACCCTACATTAAAAAGAAGAGTCTCCTGGGAACCAGCCTGGCCTAAGGCTCCCTCAAATTAAAAGTTAATGTTAATGCCTACATAATCTGTAGTCACCAATACTAACCCCACATCCGGCATCAGAAATGCACACAATATTTGAAAGGTGTAACCGGATGAAAAAAAAAAAAAAAAAAAAAATACCTAAACAGGTGTCCAATAAAGGACATCCTAAAAAATCACTAAAAATAGTAAAAAACTATTTAAAAATAATCTTATGTGTGGGCAGAACATCCAGGTCCCTTCACATTCGTATTGGTGAACATATCACCAATATTAAGAAGGGCCGTGATTCTCACAATGTTTCTAAACATTTTAAACTCTTTCACAAACGCAGCCCTGTTAAACTAAAGTTTTGGGGAGTGGAAAAAGTAACACCCCATTGGAGGGGCGGCAATTTCATTAGGCAATTGAGCCGCCGTGAGTCTTTCTGGATATATGAAACACATGTGGGAGTACCTACGGGGCTCAACGTCGAGTTTGATTTGAATTGTTTTATTTCTGACCGTTAGTTTTTTTTTTTTTTTTTTTTTTTATATTATATTTTTTTATATTATATTTTTTTATATTGTTTATGACTTAGGAGGTTTATTCAATTGATGTTTGTTATATTTGGGAGATTGTAAAAGGTGGCCGTAGTGACTAATTAAGATTATTTTTAAATAGTTTTTTACTATTTTTAGTGATTTTTTAGGATGTCCTTTATTGGACACCTGTTTAGGTATTTTTTTTTTTTTTTTTCATCCGGTTACACCTTTCAAATATTGTGTGCATTTCTGATGCCGGATGTGGGGTTAGTATTGGTGACTACAGATTATGTAGGCATTAACATTAACTTTTAATTTGAGGGAGCCTTAGGCCAGGCTGGTTCCCAGGAGACTCTTCTTTTTAATGTAGGGTGGGTACCGTTAAGCCTGGTATGTTTTAAAATCCATCTTTGAATGATATTTGGTCTCCAGCAGTGATGTGGTGTACACCCAGCCCACACATTTTTTGGCTGCTGTGACAACCACACACGCCGAAGGCTGTATGTTTACTCTGCCTCTGGGAAGGCGGTATAATGTGAGGATGACTGGCGTGAGTGTTGCCGCTTTGCGGACGTAACGCCGGATCACCATGGTTACATGTAAACATATCTTAGCTCTGTTTACGTCTGTCCGAGGTGGGAGGTATCTTCTGAGGCGCGTGGTCATGTGATCCGCCGTCACGTCGACATGCCGTTGCGCCGTCGCAATGACCATTATGGAGATAGTCTATCAAACTCCTCCTATGTCCGAGGGGTGCGTTCTGATAGGACGCTTACCGCTCGGTTCTTTTTAATACACAGTCGGATTGCCATACAGGCTTCTCGCTGCATGACGCGCTTCAGTGATCGCTATGGCAACCTCTCTGGATACACACTTCCTATTAGTGAGTGGTGCGTCCTGATTGGATGCCTACCGCTCGTTCTCTAACCACACAGGTGAGTGTGATAAGGGGTTCCTCGCTGCATGACGCGCTCCAGTGATCGCTATGGCAACCTCTCTGGATACACACTTCCTGTTAGTGAGTGGTGCGTCCTGATTGGATGCCTACCGCTCGTTCTCTAATTACACAGGTGAGTGTGATAAGGGGCTATCTATTTAAACTACAGTGGCATTTCGATACTCCATTATCGCTGAGGAAGTCCTACGGACGATACGCGTGCGGGAGTTTATCTTAATGTCACTACGACCACCTTACCAGCTTTGCTGTTACCAGTGTTTTTTTTTTTTTTATGGTTTTTTTTTTTTATGCTTGATATCCTAGCACTTGGACTAAGTGCTATTTATGTGAGTACCCGACTTTTAATAAATGTTACCTTTTACTAGTCATACAGAGAGCACTAGATTTTTTCTTTATATTATATGTTGCTGCGGGAGAGTCACAAGGCTTATCTGCGGAGTCCGAGAGGTGCCCATCTTCCATCTACAAGTTTACCATTACCACCGGAGGTGGTGAAAGCTCTCATGACCTTCCTGTTAGTTCAGGGGTCTATTAAGCAAGGTGAGCAGTTTGGCTAAACAAATGGTGTGAGCACGGACCAGGGATCACCTTAAACTTTTGCATGAAGCACCCTTTATCACCAGTGACGTCTGCGTGCCTCTTTATTTACATGTGTTTCAATCCATGAACATATGAACTTTATTGGACTTTTTATTTTGTAATTTTAGCGCTGCACTTATTTATTTACTTAGTTCAAAAGGGTTTATATATTTGCCTTTAGTGTTCAGCTGCTGTGATTAGTCATTGAGTTTTGCGCTGACTGTTTGTTTCTGATCAGCTACAAGAACGACGGTACAGCAGCGCTAAAAATAGCGCTGTTGTACCACCGACGCCCCCACCGCCCCAGTGTGAAAGGGGCCTAAAGTAAGCCCAATTTTTTTGCATAATTTGAAAGATGAAGATACATTGAGTAAATAGATACCTAACATGTCACACTTCAATAATGCACACGCTCGTGGAATGGCGCCAAACATTGGTACTTAAAAATCCCCATAGGCCACGCTTTAAAATTATTTACTGGTTACATGTTTTGAGGTACAAAGGAGGTCTAGGGCTAGAATTATTTCTCTCGCTTTAACGTTCGCAGCGATACCTCACATGTGTGGTTTGAATACCATTTTTATATGTGGGCGGGACTTACGTATGCGTTCGCTTCTGCGTGCGAGCTCACGAGGACAGGGAGCTTTAAATTTTTTTTTAATTTTTTTTTTTTATTGTTAATTTGACTTTTATTTTTTTAGTATGACACTTAAAAAAAAAATAAAAAAACTTTGATCACTATTATTCCTAGGAACATGATATGATCCCTTCTTTTTACAGTGAGATGTGGGGTCAATAAGACCCCACATCTCACCTCTAGGCTGGAAAGCCAAAATAAAAAAACAAAAAAAATGATCACAGCTTCCCAGCCGAGGGGGTGCCGTTTTTTTGAATACAGAGGCTGGGTGTGATGGCATAACATCGCACCCAGACTCTGAACGATCATAGAGACTCCCGCGACCATCTGGTCCGCCGGAAATCTCTATGATCACCATTCGGTGACGTTTCAGAAGTTACTGTAGCATATAGTCTTGTTTTAGTGCCAATGGCGGCACTATTGTTAAAATTTTATACTGTTTGTTTTATTGTGATGTATGTGGACCAAGCCTGGGTATGTCCGATAGGCAATGTTTTGTATCTACACTTGAAATCATTTAAAAAAAAAAGAAAAAAAAAGCTGTGCCCCAAAAAGGAAAACTGGGGGTACAATATTAGTCCCCCATATAGCCTGTGATCTCCTTGCAACTGATCTTCTCTTATTACTGACTTACCATGCCTTGATATGCACTGGGACTTTGAGTAAAAGGCATCATATCGGTAAAGTAGAAGGATTGTGCTTACTCGTGTCATAACCAGATCCACAGAATGAAGTAAAAGGAGGGAGATCCTTGCACTGCAGGTCCTCAGATAAGGTTTTCTCTCCAGTACAAACAATGAGCAATGAACAGCACAGTAATGACATCACCAAAATCTCATTCCAAATCGAGTGAGACTAGCAGTGCCTTAGATGATTTCACACTGTAGATATACAGCTATGAGGCTGAAGGCACAGTCTATTTTTCAGGAAGAATTCAATACAAAAGTTAAAGGGGGGTTTTAATAAACACCTATTTCTGTGTTTATTAAAAGTCAGCAGATACAAAAAGTGTAGCTGCTGACTTTTAATAAACACACACTCACCTGTCCCAGGATCCAGCGATACGGCTGCCCGAAGCCTTGCTTCTCTCCTTCTCCCTTTCCGCGGCGATGGCATTGCAAGTCTGGGCACCACCCCAGCTGTGACAGCTTGCTGCTTCACAGCCGGGCATGCACTGCTGCGCATGCGCGAGTGGTGCTGCGCGGATTGAGTAGCTGGGCAATCTTCTGGGACCTGTGATGTGTCCTAGAAGATTGCAGGGAGGGAGGTGGGAGAGGAGAACTACCACTCGGCACCACGGCATCATGAGCAGAAGTGGGAGCTGTCAAAACTAGGTACACGCTCCCCCCCCTACAAAAAAAAAAAAAAAAACACAAATGTGGCATGTCAGGAGGTCAGGAGTCCTTAAAGCGAAAGTTCCACTTTTGGGTGAAACTCTGCTCTAAAGTGGTTCGAAAGCCTAATATAAATTGACATTGATTAGATCCATTAGCTTTAAGCAAAAATCAATGATAATTTTTTCTTTGTGCCAAACATCAAAATTTTTCTTCTTCTTTTTTTTTTTAAACAAACCATTACAATCACTTTAATGTTACTGATAAGAAACATAGATTTGAAAAAAAGAGGGTCACTAATCTCTTTAAATACGTCAGGGTACTAATAAGTTAGCATTCAAGATATCTTCTATAATATAGCAATTCAGGGCCAACAACAAACAGTAAGTGTAACTTAATCAAAAGTGCAGTTATACATTAAAGTGTATTTAAACCTTAAAGCAAAACTTTAAACACTTGCTAACCGCCCTATAGAAGATATACTGCTACAGGACGGCTGCTGTGATTATACATAGCGGGAGCTGATCAGTGGGTACAGCGGACTCAATGTCTGCTGGCACCCGCCGATCATTCAATACTGAACAGCGGTCTGCCTATGTAAACCAGGCAGATTGCCATTATGTCAGCAGGGTAGGCATGGATCCTGTGTTTGCAGGGACAAGGATCCATGTCTTCCCCTAGTAAAAGTACCTCCCACACTGTACAAAAAAAAACAAAAAACTGCTAGGCACCCAGTTAACAGTTTGATCACCCCTAATGTTAACCCCTTCCCAGCCAGTGTCATTAGTACAGTGAGTGCATATTTTCAGCACTGATCACGGTATTAGTGTCACTGGTTCCCAAAAACGTGCCAGTTAGTGACCGATTGTCCGCTACAATATCGCAGTCCGGCCATAAGTCGCTGATCGCCGTCAGTACTAATAAAAAAATTATTAAATAAATAATTCCATAAATATATCCCATAGTTTGTAGACGCTATAACTTTTGAGCAAACCAATCAATATACGCCTATTGGGATTGTTTTTTACCAAAAAATATGTAGTAGAATATATATTGGCCTAAATTAATGAAGACATTTGATTTTTTTTTTACATTTTTTTATTAGGTATGTTTTAGAGCAGAAAGTAAATTTTTTTTTTTTTTTTAACAAAATGGTTGGTCTTTTTTCTGTGTATAGAGCAAAAAATAAAAAAAGCAGAGGTGATTAACCACTTCAGTCCCGGAAGATTTTACCCCCTTCCTGACCAGAGCTCTTTTTTCGATTCGGCACTGCGTCGCTCTAACCTCAGTGGCGGTATGATTATGTCGGATTTTAGGTGCTGAAAGCGGTACAATTATTTTGCATGGAAATTTGGCGTTTTTTATTGTAGGCCTGTAATTCTTATGAATAACACACTTATATCTGTCCAAACAAGAGTCTAGTAGACATCTCGGGTGTGATAAAGTTTGAAACACAAAATCATAAATTATAATATATTAAATAACTATAAATAATTATACCAAATAATAATAATAATGAAAAATATTCAATAATGTAATCAAATCAAAAACACAAATTTGCTCAGTTGCAGAATTGTCACTTTATAGTATTTGATGACGGATCTCCCCACAAATCACTATCGCTCAATTCTGCGAGTGATTCTAATTTATTATCGATGTTTTCTAGGTGCTCTAAAATCACTTTTGATGTAAAGGGACGGTTTTGGTTGCTATGGACAATCTCCAGTTTCCAGGCACAAAGAACAGTTTTTATAATATAAAACTACATGCAGGACACTGGAGAAACCACTGGGGACAAAAGGGATGTGAAATAATTTCATACAGTAATGTAATCTGTAAGATTACAGTGTACTGTATGTATTGAGTGTGTTTCACTTTTTGAATTTGGCGCCGTTCTCCGTCCCCGTGCGTTGCAACACTTGCAGGGAACGGAGCTGATAGATCGAGCAGAGGACGAGCCACTCACAGTGTGGGGAGACATCGCAGGATCCAGGGGACAAGGTAAGCTCTTCCTGGATGCTGCGATGCGATCCCGAGTGTGGCTCGGGGTTACTGCTCTTGGTACTGAAATCCCACCCCGAGCCAGGCTCGGGAATACCGCCAGGGGGGTTAACTGACAATTGCGCGGTCGTGCGACGTTACACCCAAACAAAATTGACATCCTTTTTTCCCCCCACAAATAGAGCTTTATTTTGGTGGTATTTGATCACTTCTGTCGTTTTTATTTTTTGCGCTATAAACAAAAAAGAGCGACAATTTTGAAAAAAAATGCTATTTTTTTACTTTTTGCTATAATAAATATCCCTCAAAAATTTATAAAAAAAACAATTTTTTTTCTTCAGTTTAGGCCAATATGTAGCCTACATATTTTTGGTAAAAAAAAAAAAAACATCGCAATAAGCGTATATTGACTGGTTTGTGCAAAAGTTATAGTGTCTACAAAATAGGGGATAGACTTATGGCATTTTTATTATTAATTTTTTTTATCTTTACTAGTGATGGTGGCGATCTGCGATTTTTATTGGGACTGCGACATTATGGAGGACACGTCGGACAATTTTGACACATTTTTGGGACCAATGGCATTTATACAGCAATCGATGCTATAAAAATGCATTGATTATTGTAAAAATGTCACTGGCAGGGAAGGGGTTAACACTAGGGGACGATCAAGGGGTTAATGTGTTCCCTAGTGTGTGTTCTAACTGAAGAAGGGAGGGGACTGTGTAGGGGAGATGACAGATTGCTGTTCATACTCTCCCCTCAGAGAACTGGAAACTGTGTTTACACACACAGATCCCGGTTCTCGGTGTGCCCCGAGCGATCGCGGGAGCGTGGCGACGATCGCGGCCGCCGGGCACTCGCATCGGCTCTGTGGGCGAGCAGGGGGCGCAGGGCCACAGGGAGAAGTGGCGTTACATAATGTCGTTTCGGCCAGCCGCGCCATTCTGCCGCAGTACAACTGCGACGGCTGGTCGGCAAGTGGTTAAATACCACTAAAAGAAAGCTCTATTTGAGGGGGGGGAAAGGACATACATTTTATTTGGGTACGGCATTACATGACCGCGCAATTGTCAGTTAAAGTAACGCAGTGCCGTATCACAAAAAACGAGATTCCAAGAGATACAAGAATTGGCAAGCGTGCAAACTCTACGGCATGCAGCCAAAACCCGGCATATCTGTTTGGGTGGATTAAACCTTTACAGTTTTTTTTTTCTTTTGTGTTTAAACTCTCATTTATTCTCTTAGATTAAGTTACAGTGAAGAAAAGTTTGACCTTTGTGGTTAGCTGGTAACAGTCTATATTGAGCACACACAATCCACCGAATAAATCAAAGAGGGAAAAAAAATGAATGCAACAATGTTATGAGGCATGGAGAAATAATGATTCATAGAGGACAAGCTCCAACTTGTTTCCATTCTCACCTTGCCAATGGTTTCCTCAACCGCTTTTATGTAGTTGCTCAAATCTCTGTTGACAGCAGCATATTCCAACATGACAGCCTCCATGCTCTCCACGTCCACGGTGTCACCTACAATGACACAGGCATTCTTGGTCAGGGAAATACCATGAAGCAAACAGAAAAACAGTAGAGCTCTTGTTTACATTTTGTTAAAGGCCATGACCACATAATACAGATTACAAAATGTTTAGGACAGGTGGACAAAATGCATCCAATTGCTGTAAATGAAAAGCCTTTAAAGTGGTTCTAAAGCCTAAACATTTTCTAGATTAACGCAATCCGCGCGCCAGGCTCTGTCTCGGTCTATGGATGAAGGCAGCGCTGCTCGGGATGAGGAGCCAGGAGTCAAGAGAAGGAGCTTCAAGGCAGGTAAGTTTAACATGTTTGTCATTAAAAAAAAAAAAAAAAATATATATATTTGTTTTAACATAAAAAATAAATAAATAAATAATAAGACTTTACAATCACTGCAACTGCTGGACTCTGGGTGATAAGGAAAGGATATTGCTAAGTACATGTTGCTTTGATGAAATGATGCAGAAAAGCCAGAGGCTCTCCTTACCCTACTGATATATAGGTGGTGTTGTGCTTTGAACATTTAAAGTGGAGTTCCACCCACTTTTACAACTCTTCAGCATCCCTCACTAAACTGTGCACTGTGAACGAATTGGATATTTTTAAATTATTTTTCTCAGCACCTACTGTATATCTGCTGTATTCATTTTTCACTTCCTCCTCCCTGGCCGTGGCCCATCGCATCATTTCCTGTTTGCAATGCCTTCTGGGAAGGGGCAGCAACTTCCTCTGGCACTGTCGTTGCTATGGAAACCTGACCTGAAACCTATTACACTGCTTGTGCTGCACTGAGCATGTGCGAGATCTGCAAGGATGAGATCCAGGAAGAAATATAGTCTGGCTTCAGATGCCCACACTTAAGATGGCCACGGCCTGCTGTTTATAAAATAACAAACTACTGCTATAAACTAACAAAACAGACCTTAGTTTACAGACTAACTTTACTAAAATACATTAAGCTTATGTATTCTAGGGGTATTTTTATTTAAAAAGTGTAATTTCGGCCGGAACACCAATTTAACCACTTACCGCAAATCGCCTTAGTAGCTGTATGTCAATACATTGACGCTAAATACCATTGTTATGGCAGCAGCTAGCTGCCATAACCCTGGTATCTTCAGAAACTGTGGGCGGTCCTCTTTAAGTTAGAAGTGGTCTCTGGAGCCATCGGTAGCGGCGGAGACTATTGCGTCCTCTCCCCTGACAAGCCTGGAGTACTCCCCGCATATGTGTTCCATGTGTATTGGAGTTCCATGATTGTGAATTGTTTGCATTGGCATTTGTATTGCTATTTCTTTGTATGTATTACGTATGCTGCATATGTACCCCCATGTATCACAGATCCCTTTAACTATCTATATTACCAATAAACACTCTATCATACTAATTCTACATTTTCCATACTCTTTATGACCCATGAGTAGGTGTTCCCTTTAAAAGTCCCGCCAGAGGATCAATTTCCATGTAGCCTGGAGCAGAGTGGGGGAAAGATGACCCCCACTCGGCTCCATAACATTAGATGGCAGAAGCGACGTCAAACATCACTTCCGCCCAATGGTCTTAGAGGGGAAATTTTTTTTATTGCATTTAAAGCGGAGTTCCACCCAATAATGGAACTTTTGCTGATCGGATTCCTCCCCCCCTACGGTGTCACATTTGGCACCTTTCAGGGGGGAGCAGATACCGGTCTAATCCAGGTATTTGCTCCCACTTCTGGGCATAGATTGCCGCAGGCTCCGCAGGGATCTACGCCACGTCCGGCCCCTCCCCCGCTGTCTTCTGGGAGACACACAGGTCCCAGATGACAGCAGGGGCCAGTGAGGATGCGCAGTAGGGAACCAGGCTGTGAAGCCCCAAGACTTTGCTTCCCGATTCCCTTACCGAAGATGGCGGCACCTCCACCCGAGAGACGAGGGTAAGGACATTGCGGGCGCCCTGGACAGGTAAGTGTCCATATTTTAAAAGTCAGCAGCTGCAGTATTTGTAGCTGCTGACCTTTAAAAAAAAAATTTCGGCAGAACTCCGCTTTAAGTGTAAATGTGAGACCTAAGGTCTTTTTGACCCCCAGATCGAACATTTAAGTTTCCTGTCATGCTTTTTTTTTTCTATTGTAAGGGATGTTTACATTCCTTGTAAAAGGAATGAGTGACCCAAATTTTTTTTAAAAAAAAGACACGTTATGTATACATGTGGATTACATTAGATTCAAATAATTGTGTGAACCCCACAATTTGACATTTTATTGTTTGTTCTCTGAACTATGGTTTTTGTACTTTATTGAATGCAAAAATAAAATTCATGGTTTTTATATACACAGTGTTGTTTTCACTTCTATATGTCCCTCAAAAAAGTCCATATGTACTTATATAGTTGTCTGTACATGACTTTACAATCACTTTAATGATGATGTGGCTTTACTCACCAACATATCAATCATTTTTTGCCAGATCCCACCTCAACCTAAAGCTGGCCTGATTTGTGGCCAATTCAGCAGGATGCCACCCATGATGGCACCACTCATTTCAACAAACTTCTATAGCAAAATTGAAGGTGCGGGATAAAATAATTGTTGGCTAAACAGTGACTGCATCCTATCAGATACAGTCATTGTTTGGGTATTTAGAAAGCCGCAGGCACTGTGAATACCTAGCAGGGGAGATTCCACCATCCATTTTAAACAACTGAGCCTACCAGAGAGCTCCTGAAATAAAAAAAAATAACAAAAAGTTGATACTTTGTTGAGGGTGCAAGTGGTTTTGTGCATCATGGACTTAGAAATGTGCATATTGGGTGAGTTGTTTTTGCTATATTGGACCAGCATCCTGCCAGCTGATCAAATTTCCTTACCAGGTGAAGACCTTTACACATACCAAAATCCCTCCATCCAGGTCTCTCAATGACAGCCTTTCCACCCGCAGAGACCACAAATCAGCACTGTACAATAACCCTCGCCAGTCGATCCCTTTTACTCCCCTCGGTGTGCTATGGGTCCTCTTCTGGATCCTCTGCTGGACAGCAGGATGTGGACACCTGGAAGAAGGACCCATCTGGGGATCAGATCATGGGTGTCAAATCTGTGGCCCTCCAGCTGCTGTGGAACTACAAGTCCCATCATGCCTCTGCCTTTGGGAGTCATGCTTGCGATGCCTCATGGGACTTTCCTTGCAATGCTTCATGGGTTCTGCAGTTCCACAACAATTGGAGGGCCACAGGTTGGACACCCATGTAGATGATCATCTACTTCTTGGATGAGAAGGACCCAGCGTTGGATGATCATGTTTGCGTGGCTTTAAGCAAGTTAAAAAAATGGGTTTTGTTTGTTTTTTTTAATACCAAGCGAACAGATAGAGGGCTCACTTATATCCTGGAGTTGGGCTTTAAGTTCCCTGCATAAGGAGTTTCATTTCCTTGCAATTCAGCAACATATATTGAGGATGTAAAGTATTTTATTACAACATTGGAAGTGATCATGTGATTATGGTAAAGACAGAACCTTTGCATAGCCATGATTAAGAAAGAGTGAGTGTTGAAATTCCGCATGTGTTGTGATGATGCTGAGCAAACACTTTGTTATTGGACGCATACAGACGAAATGGTCAGGATTTTGGCCTTGTTGGTTATCTTTCTCAGACTGTCTGCTAAAAGGTGGCCACGCATGTACAAATATGATCATTTAATCATAGCTCCCAACTGTCCCTAATTTCGAGGGGCTGTCCCTGATTTGGAACAAAATCCCTCTTTCCTATTCATTTGTTCCTCATTTTGCTCTGATCTATATATAGTTGTATATAAAATGCACAATTTAGCTTTCAAAAAGTGTTTCTCAGTGCTAAACCTTTCATCCAATTTCTAAATTGCTGCATATGTAAATGTCAAAAGCCAATATAAAAGGAATAGTAGTGGTAGAAAGAGCACTTGTGGGTTTAACAAATCTTTTTGTGTGTGTAATTCTCCATTAAGGAGGTGTGGCAGGGGGTGTGTCCCATGCCTACATACTTTTGTTAATAGGTGTCCCACATTCCCATCTCAAAAAGTTGGGAGGTGTGCCTTTAACTGATCATTCGATGCAACTAAAATGATCAGAATGAATAAGAATTTAAATCACAAAGCCTTGTAAATTCAATCAATTTAATGAGCTTTTGATCAATTTCAATGCTGGCGAGTAGATCCGTTTTATTAATTTCTTCTCATCAATTGAATTAATAGCAAAGAATGAGGGGAGAGGGGTAAACAAACTCCGGGACTTTAACGGTGTTCAAGGATAGAAGCAAGGTAAAGATACAATGACAGCATCAATAAAATTTAATATTTTATTATAAAAGTAAAAAACATGAGGAAATTGAACCATCTGTGTCAAGGTTATAAGTTTCACTAAGAGGCACACATACAAATAATACCACTCAACATGCTAGGAATAACAAAAAGACAAAGATGAAATCTCATGATTCTGGATCTTCTGGATCTGGATCTCATGAGATTTCATCTTTGTCTTTTTGTTATTCCTAGCATAAATATACATCTTACCAGAAACTGCTGAAGAAGCTCTAAAAGCGAAACATGTTGAGTGGTATTATTTGTATGTGTGCCTCTTAGTGAAACTTATAACCTTGACATAGATGGTTCAATTTCCTCCTGTTTTTTTACTTTTATAATAAAATATTACATTTTATTGATGCTGTCATTGTATCTTTACCTTGCTTCTATCCTTGAACACCGTTAAAGTCCCGGGGTTTGTTACCCCTCTTCCCTCATTCTTTGCTATAGATAATTTTTTTTTTTTGCTGATTTTTCTGCCTTAGGCCCCTTTCACACGTGCGGACCGTATGTCCGTATTTCATCCATCCGTCTTCGGATGAAATACGGACATACATGTATCCCTATGGGATAGCGGGTGTCAGCGGATGAATATCCGCTGACACCTGATATCATCCGTCCCCGCTCTCGTCTGATTCTGCGGACGGAAGAAAATCCTATTTTTCTATCCGTCTGCAGAGCGGATCGGATGAACACGGACAGACGGTCCGTGCTCATCCGATCCCCCATAGGAGAGAGCGGAGATCTGACAGGGCGGTCCCTGCACAGTGTGCAGGTCCCGCCCTGTCATCCGCCGGCTCAGCTGGGAAAAACGGAGAGATCCCCGCTGAGCAGCGGATGTTCACGGGGTGGATCATCACGGATCCGTCCCGTGGGAATGGGGCCTTAGTTGTTATTTTGTTCAATTTAATTAATAATTGCCAGTATGAAACTATCAACTGATTAAATGATCATTTTCAATAGATCACTTGTGATAGATTTAATCAATACATGCTGCAAAGATTGATATTTTAATTGATTGATGATTTGCTTTGTTTCTGACTGCTTGTACCTAGATCGATCACAAATCCATACATGTATGTTCACTTTAAAGTGGAGGTAAACTCCAATTTTGAACTTGTACCTGTAGAAACAGTGAATATCTCTTAAACTTGCATGGTTTTGGAGACATCCACAAGGGATGCTGCCGGTGACGTCACCGGCGCATGCGCTCTGAAGGGACGGCATACCCATGCCGTATCTTCAGAGCTCTGTGCCAGAGCCGAGGGCTCCAGGGCGCATGTGCAGGTGATATCATCGTGGCCCCGGCCATTAATACAGCTGGAGCCCACAAACCCGGAAAGAAGACCGGGCAAAGATGGCAGCACTTTACAGGGAAGTCTGTCATAATCTGCTAGTATGCTGTGCATACTAATAAATTTTGACTTAACCCTGCAGAGGGGCCCATTTTTTTGTTTTCGTTTTAGTGGCCTTTTACTACCTCATTAAGGTTCATCCTTCATTACAATTACCAACATTGTATTAAAGTGGTTGTATACTTTAATAAAACTTACCTATAGGTACTGTAAATATCTCCTAAACATGCACCATTTAGGAGATCTTTACTATATATGCAGTCGATACGTCATGGGCGCATGCGCTCTGAAGGAACGGCCACCCAGGTCATTACTCCAGAATCCTGTGCCGTACACAGCAGCTCCCCCGCACATGCGCAGGTGTGACGCCATCGCAGCTCCGGACAGTCACACAAAAGGAAGGAAGGAAGACAGGTGAAGATGGAAGTGGCCTACCAGCGATGACAGCGCATCTCTGGAATGCTTCGTTTTCAGGTAAGTTTCCCATAATGTGCTAGTATGCAATGCATACTAGCACATTATGGCTCTACCTTGCAGGTGAGAAAAAAAAAAAAAAGGCACCCAGCGGTTTACAACTGCTTTAAGAAAAGCCGCAGTCCCAATACTCGTTTGCATGTGAATGGACTAAAATTATCTCTCTAAAAATACAACTGCTGCACAGGATGCCTATAATATGACTCAAATTCAGTGGGGATTTCAGAAATATAGCATGTATCTTTAGAGAGTTCAGCTTTACAGTGATTGTAAACCATAATTTGTTCTTAAATAGCATACGTGTCATACTTACCTGCCCTTTGCAATGGTTTTGCACAAAGCAGCCCCAATTTCCCTCTTTTTGGGTCCTCCGCTGGTGCTTCCCACTGCCCTCCCCCACCATAGCAAACTGCTTGCTACGGGTGCACTCGTGTGGGCTTGCTGTGTGTGTGTCCATAGACACATAGAGCGTGGCTCAGCCCCTGCTCCCTCCTCTCTGCCTGTGGTTGACAGCAGTGGTAGGCTGCTGCTGTCTCTGAGCCTATGAAGAGGGAGAGAGTAGAGAGAGGCACTGCTGTCGTGCACTTCGCTGGATCAATATCGGGCTCAGGTAAGTATAACTGGGGGGGCAGCTGCACCCAGGTTTTTTTACCTGAATGCACAGAATGCATTCAGGTAAAACACCTCCAGCCCTTAGAACCACTTTAGTTTAGGCTTAGAGAGTAACCACATTTTCTGTGCGTTTTCTTTAACTTGTTAAAGCATAGCTGATGTAACCATATTCATGAATACTACTTACTATTAGTTCATATCTGAAGTCACTGGCATTTCCTGTAAATGACCTGACTTTCTGTTTTGTGAATGAAATCAACGCTCTCTGACCAGACGTTAAAATGTAGGTGTTTTCCAGATAATTCAAAAAAAAGGAATGCATGTTTTGCTGTGTAAGCAACTCTTTCTAATTGAGCAATACAATCGGCTTACTCATATTCATGACTTCCTTCATTTATTTTTGTTTACTTTTTTGGTTGAAGTTACCAAATCTGACAATTAGGCAATCGTGTTTATGAGATTAGTCATTGACCAGAACAATAAAAGTAATAAGCCTGAAAAAATAGCCCAATTTAGGAAATGGTGGGGAAAGATTAGAACCTTTATTTTTCAGCTTCTATTCTACCTCTTACCCACTCTATTCAAAACAAAAACAAATATAATAAAGTGTTTCCATAAAAGAGCATAAACAGGAATAAAAGCCCTTTTTGGACCTTGGAGCACAAAAGTTACTGTAGATCCAGACTATCAAATGGAACAGTTGAAGGTTGGGATGCAGAACGGGTCCCTGTATTAAAATCTACACTTGTTGAATTTTTCTAATCTCTTTCAGAAGAAGGGTGATGGAATCAAAGGCGGAGGCCAGGTAGACCTTCTACTCCAGAGATAAAGCGTTAATATAAAATAACCCAAGGTACAAGAAAAAGGGCCTAAATAGCACCGCTCAGCAGCGAAGGAAAAGAAAAAAACCTCTTCCAAAAATGGATGTAAAATGGATGTAACCTACATAAAACTTAATCTCTATAAACAAAACACAATAGCATTTATAATTAGGTCAGCAGCTGCTAAAATATATCGAAAAAGTGACTTCTTTAACCACTTCAATACAGGACACTTACACCCCCCTTCCTGCCCAGGCCATTTTTCAGCTTTCAGCGCTGTCGCACTTTGAATGAAAATTGCGCGGTCATGCTACACTGTAACCATGTGAAATTTTTATAATTTTCTTAACACAAATAGAGCTTTCTTTTGGTGGTATTTAATCACTCCTGTTTTTTTGGGGTTTTTTTTAGGAAAAAATAAAGACCAAAAATTTTGAAATAAAAAAAGTAAAGTATTTCTTTGTTTCTGTCAGTAAATTTTGTAAATAAGTAATTTGTCTCCTTCACTGATGGGCACTGATGAGGTGGCACTTATGGGCACTGATGAGGAGGCACGAATATGCCGCACTTATGGGCACTGATGAGCATTGATAGGCAGCACTGGTTGGCACTGATAGGCGGCAAGGACAGGCGGCACTGATGGGCAGCAGTGATGAGCATTGATGGGCAGCACTGATAGCCACTGATTGCTGGCACTTGTGGGCACAGATTGGTGTCAATTGTGGGCAATGGTTGGCACCGATTACTGGCAGTGGCATTGCTGGCACTTAATTGTAATCAGGACCTGATTACATTCCTAGATGTCCTCTGTGAAGAGATGCCGCTGATAAGCTCTCCTCTCCTCACACTCTGTCTGTGTGATGCGATGAGCGCCGATTACCGGCAACTCCGAGTTTACATGTGACCGGCTGTGATTGGACACAGCTGATCACATGGTTAAAGAGCCACGGCCTTTTACACAGATTGGGTTGCGCCGTGTCCTAGCAACACGTCGCGGCTGCGATCGCCACGTGCCCCCCGTCATATGACATTCACCCAGAACAAGAACCGTGCCGCCCAGCCGCCATTTGACAGCTAGCAGACGGTAATAGGTTAAGAAGGTGAAGCTTTTGTTACGGTGATCCAAGTTGTTGTCACTAGTGCACCATATACCCAGAACGCCACCACGTGAGTAAGACTCCCCTTAGGGCAGTGATGGTGAACCTTGGCACCCCAACTACATTTCCCATGATGCTCCATTACAGAGTGCATGATCATGGGAAATGTAGTTCCAAAACATCTGGGGTGCCAAGGTTCACCATCACTGCCTTAGGGTATACACTCACCAGATATTACTATTTCATGCGCCTTAGGGCCCTTTCACACTGGGGTGGGGTCGGCGGTAAAGCACCGCTATTGTAAGCGGCGCTTTACCGTCGGTATTCGGCCACTGGCGGGGGGTGGTTTTACCCCCCGCTAGAGGCCGAGAAAGGGTTAAAAACCACCACAAAGCGCCTCTGCAGAGGCGCTTTGCCGGCAGTATAGCCACGCTGTCCAATTGATTTCAACACTCCGCTCCTTCACCGCTCTGAAGATGCTGCTAGCAGGACTTTTTTCCTGTCCTGCTAGCGCTCCGCTCCAGTGTGCAAGCCCTCGGGGCTTGCACACTGGAATCAAAGCAGTGGCACTTTCAGGTCGGTTTGCAGGCACTGTTATTAGCGCAATAGCGCCTGCAAACCGCCCCAGTGTGAAAGGGCCCTTAAGGTAAACTTTTGTTGTCACCCTGAAGGAATCCGCTAATTCTATTAGGATGGAGGTATGGATGGCTCCAATACAGCAGGATTGTATGAAAAAATAAAATTGGCACATAGCGTAATCCTGTTTATCAAAATTTTAATGTAGCCAAAAACCCCCCATACATAATCTACGTACTAGCTTGTTAAAATAATAGAGCAGTATAACCGGTAGGAAGCCGCCTGTATCAAAGGAACAGTCGCGCTGATTCCTTCCTGGTGGTTCCCAGCCGATTAAGACACGCAAAACATCACTTCCGGTCGTCATGGAGATCACGCATATTTTTTCTTATATGTGGAATCATATAAAAGCTTGTCACGAGGATGAACTGACATGAGCACTACTATGACATTTTAAGGACATAAGATGCGTTGTACTTTTTAAAGCTTTAATATAGAAGAAACTTACCACGCTTTCTGTTCTTTTTGGTAAAAAATGAAAAAAAAAAAAAAAAAAGAAAAGGTCTACTTGGGGAACCTCCTCTTTCTGCATTCCAAAGGAACATTTCCACATTAAGTTCCCATTTGGGGTGTAAGCCCTGGTTCACTCTGGAGTGTTTTGATGCGATTTGACATGTCATATTGGCGGCAATTGCCGTCAAAGGCGCCGTCCTAATAGGTGCAATGCCGCATCTGCGGCGCTGCACCGATTTCAAAAAGTAGTTTCTGTACTACTTTTTGCAATTTCGGGCTGCGATTTACATTGACATCTGTGAAGAAACTGCACAGATGTCTGAAATCGCGGCTGAAATCGGGACTGACATGCGGGAGTGAAATCGTGCGAGTTCATCTAAACTCACACAGCTTCATTCCCGCAGCTCAGTGTGAACCTGGGCTAAAGTCCAGTTTTAACTCTGAAAGTCTGACTTCATTTAGGGCAGGGGTCTCCAAACTGTGGCCATTTGCTTGGCTTTATCCGGCCCTTGGGGCACTATTCCTCCCACTGGCATTAACAATGGGGCACTATTCCTCCCACGGACACCAATGATGGGGCACTATTCCTCTCACAGACACCAATGATGGGGCACTATTCCTCTCACAGACACCAATGATGAGGCACTATTCCTCTCACGGACATTAACATCGGGGCATAATTCTTGCCACTGACACCAATGATGGGGGCACTATTCCTCTCATGGACACCAATGATGGGGCACTATTCCTACCAAAGACACCAATAATGGGGCACCAGTCGTCTCACGGACACCAATGATGGGGCACTACTCCTCTCATGGACACCAATGATGGGGCACTATTCCTACCAAAGACACCAATAATGGGGCACCAGTCGTCTCACGGACACCAATGATGGGGCACTATTCCTCTCATGGACACCAATGATGAGGCACTAATCCTCTCACGGACACCAATGATGGGGCACTATTCCTCTTTTACACACCAATGATGGGGCATTGCTACTAATGGCAGGAAGTTTTCTACTCCCACTGGCCACAGTTCAGCCCCCTCTAAAGGCTTAAGGACAGTAAACCGGCCCTTTGTTTAGAACATTTGGAGAGGGAGATGTCCTTGCAGCTTTGTCATAAGGTGACAACCCTGCTCCTCGATAGACACAGTACAGTGAGATAGTGTAGTCACTCTAGGACAGGGAGGTGTTTTACAGGCAGGCTCACTAGGTGAAAATAAAGGGGAAAAAAGTCAGAAAGAAGAAAACGGATGCCGCCGCCACATCTAAGAACTGGTAAAACACATTGGCCGAGGGGGTTGTACACATGCAGCACACACAATGCTTTGCTTCATGAGTGCAGCAAATGGGGCCATGCTACAACTGCATGCAGTGTACGGTGGTGCAGGATTTTCATGACTCAAAGGTGACAACATAGCCTCCCAGATACCAGTCAACCATCCTCTGTGAAAGAAATTTCAAACTCTGTATTTAGAGCGAAGCCTATGATGTCATCAGGCAACCAGAAGTGACGTAATCATTGGGTATACTGTGTGAAGCAGATGTTTTACCTCCTTAAAGGGGTTGTAAACCCTCATGGTTTATCACTTTAATGCATTCTATGCATTAAGGTGAAAAACCTCCTGTCATGTACCAGCCCCCCAGTGCCCCCCTTATACTTACCTGAACCCTGTCTTTCACCGGCCAGGAACGAGCACACTAGCTCTAGCTGGTGTCTCGAGTTCTGACTGCATAGACTGATAGCAGCGCAGCCATTGGCTCCCACTGCTGTCAATCAAATCCAATGACGCAGGCGGCGGGGCCGAGTCCTGCATTCTGTGTCAATGAACGCAAAAGCCCGCACGGTAACCCCCAAGGAGTGCGCTTCTCCTAGGTGGTTTCTGGATGCAGGGAGGAGCCAGGAGCGCCGTTGAGGGACCCCAGAAGAGGAGGATCGGGGCCACTCTGTGCAAAACGAACTGTGCAGTGGAGGCAAGTATAACATGTTTGTTATTTAAAAAAAACACAAGGGTTTAGTAACCCTTTAAGGGGGTAACACCTTGTCTTTTAATATAAAAATTCTAATACAATGCCTATCTTTTTATGTATGCTCCCTACTGCAGTAGTAGTTATTAACCCCCCTGGCGGTATTCCCGAGTCTGGCTCGGGGTGGATTTTACATACCAAAAGCGGTATCCCCGAGCCAGACTCGGGCTTGCATCGCAGGATCCAGGAAGAGATTACTTACCTTGTCCCCTGGTTCCTGCGATGTCTCCCCGCTGTGATCGGCGAGCCGCTGTGTCTCGCTCGATTCACAGTGCCGAGCTCCATTCCCTGCGAGCGTTGCGACACACGGGGACGGAGTTCGGCGGTAAATTCAAAAGTGAAACACACAGTATAGATACAGCATACTGTAATCTTACAGATTACAGTACTGTATCAAATAACTACACATCCCCTTTGTCCCTAGTGGTCTGCCTAGTGTCCTGCATGCAGTTTTATATATATAAAACTATTCTTTCTGCCTGGAAACTGGAGATTGTCCATAGCAACCAAAACTGTCTCTTTACATCAAAAGTGGTTTTAGACCAGCTAGAAAAAAGCGATAATAAATTATAATCACTTGCAGAATTGAGCGATAGTGATTTGTGGGGAGATCCGTCATCAAACACTAAAAGTAATAAAAGCTAAAATTCTGGAACTGAGCAAATTTCAGTGTTTTTGATTTGATTACATTATTATATAATTTTTATTATTATTATATTATTATGTGTTTTAATTATTTATAGTTATTTATTATATTATCATTTTTTATTTCGTTTTTCAAACTTTATCATACCCGGGATGTCTACTAGACTCTTGTTTGGACAGATTTAAGTGAACTATTCCTAAGAATTACAGGCCTACAATATAAAATGCCAAATTTCTGTGCAAAATAATTGTACCGCTTTCAGCACCTAAAATCTGAAATAATCATACCGCCAGGGAGGTTAAAGCAGAACTAAACTCTATCATTTTCAGCCAAGGAAGCTGCCACCTTGGCCTCTGTTTGATCTTCAGCTGCCATAGCCCTGCACATGTGATCAGTTATGACAGCAGCCATTTGATGGTTTGACAGTTTGGTTGAGAACACAACCAATGTGACATTTACATTCCCAGGACAAGCCGGGAACGTAACTGCTTTTTGAAATTGTTAAATAAGAACTGCAGTCTCCTCATATAATTTGTAATAAAAACATCTTTGCCATTCTGAAGCTTCCCTCCAACCACTTTGCATTATATTTCATATATACTGTGATTCTGTACTTACCAAATATGCTGCAGAAATCTCCTTCCACTGAGTCTGGCTGCAACCATTTTAAATGTGAGCAATTGAAAGCTGTTGTCTGTTCGCTTCCTGGATTTACACAGAGGCACACCTCCAGCTCTGCAGCTTTCATTGGCCCTCTTATGACTAATCCCCCCTCCCTTCCTGGCAAACTCTCACGAGAGTGAGTGAGAGAGCTGTGCATGATGTCATAAGCCTAGGCTTTTTTCCTGACAAGAAACAAGAAGTGGGCTGTATAAGGTATTTACCGGCGGAAAAAAAAATGTTTTACTATCCAAAGTTAAAACAACAAGGGCAGAAGATTTAATAGATGGAAAGATGAAAAATGACTGAAGTTCCGCTTTAAATTGATGGGTTTAGTTTTACTTTAAATTGGAATCACTGATCAATATTAGGATAGGACATCGTGGCCACCTTGCATGCGCCCACTGTATCTATAGTTTACCTATAGACACCTCCAAAAGTTTAATCCACCATATATCGCTTTTCAGAGGGGCAGTAAGGGCTGCCACCAGTGTAAACAAGTCCTAATTCATGGTAAATTGTATGTTTAACCTTTGTGAAATGGCTTCTTTATCAAACTGCATGAGAGATATTATATTCTAATGTCTGCATTTCCCAGCCAGCTCAGTGAGGAACATGTGAAATGCGCTGATAAACAAATCATTCGTTCTTTGCCGTATTTCCTTTTCCCTTCCAGAACCAACTGGACAGGTGGCATTTAAACACTGAACAGAAAGTTCAAGTCAGTCAAGCTGATAATGATGACGACGTTTCTGCAAATAACAAAGATCTCCTGAAAAGCGCACTTGACTTTTGTCCGTCAGCTCCCCTCCTGCTGAACGCACACAGCGGGCTGGCAGAAAGTCTTTTTGTTTGACAAGTTTAAGCTGAGAGGTTTATCTTCAGCGACTGTCAATCAGAAGCTCCATGGGGCCGTACACAATGCACACAGCCACGGGGAGGTCATTGAATGATCTGCTTCTAGGCCAAAGCTGCCAATTTATAGAGACCTTTTTATTCTTATAATTGATTGCGACAGTAAATCAAAGAGAAATCAAATGGAATTTACATGTAGTAAACATTTAAAGCTGAACTCCAGTGTCTTGTACTGGAATTGCTTACTGTGAATTCACTGAACTCTCTGAGCTTCCCACAATGTGCATTAGAAGCTGCAGCAAGACCAGTGGAGCCGGCCTCATTTCTTGGCTGGAGGACGTCCAGCATCTTCTAGCTCAGGGTTTCTCAAACAAGGTTCCATGGAACCATAGGGTTCCTCCAGAGGTTCCTTGAACAATGAGCAATTTCTGCCTCTCGGATAGGTTCCCACTGACACCCTTGATCTTTTTTTAGCTATCTGTAAGGGAGTAATTCTTCCCAATGATCACAAGTGTAAGGAGCATTCTTCCCACTGACCATCACGCTAATGTATCATGAGTTGTAGATATAGTAACTTTCAGCAGGAGTTCCCTGAGATCAGAAAGTTATTTCAAGGGTTCCTCTGTGTTGAAAAGGTTGAGAAAGGCTGATCTAGCACTTTTCTGCCCAGCCTAACTGTCCCTGGTCTTCTCCTTTTATTTATTGAATTTCAGTTCAATCATGGAGGCTCAGTACCACATGTGGGCTTTAGATAGAGCAGCCTAAATGCAAATGCAGCCTACCCAGAAAGAACCGATCTTCCAGACGGACTTCCACCTATCAAGGCATACTGATATATGTATAACTCCTCTCAGAAGCCAACCCACTGCTTGCAATAGTGCTGAGGGTTCTGCCGTTTTCGGGAAGCTATGTACAGAATCCTGCTGGCCCCCCACACCTGGCATGATTTTCCTGCTTCACAAAGAGAAGCACAGAGACCCAGGGATGATATCGCTGGGTTTAAAGCTGATCTCCTTCTTCTAGTAAAGTTTTGACCATGCTGGTCCAAACAAACTATTTACTTCATTAATGCCGTGTACACACAGGCAGACTTTTCGACCGGACTCGTCAGACGGAACGAATCCGGCGGACAATCCTACCGTGTGTGGGCTCCATCAGACCTGCAGCGGACTTTTTGGGTTGAAAATCTGACGGACTTTAGATTTGGAACAAGTTTCAAATTTGTCCGACGGACTCAAGTCCGGTCGAAAAATCCGCTCGTCTGTATGCTAGTCCGACAGGGGAAAACCCACGCTAGTGCAGCTATTGGCTACTGGCTTATCAACTTCCTTATTTTAGTCCGGTCATACGTCATCATGTACGAATCCGTCGGACTTTGGTGTGATCGTGTGTAGGCAAGTCCGTTCGTTCAAAAGTCTGTCAGAAGTCCGTCAAAAGTCTGTTGGAAGTCCGTCAAAAGTCTGTCGAAAGTCTGTCGGAAAGTCTGTCGGACAAGTCCGCCCGTGTGTACGCGGCTGTCAGTGCTGTATAAACTGTGCGCAGCCTCAGCTACATACAGTATACAGCGCTGTGTTTTGGCAGTGGGATGGGAACTTCCCGTCCCACTGCCAGAACAAAATTGAGTTGGGCTGAGGGCTGCCCAGCCATTCACAGGGAACTTTGTAATTTATGAATAAATCATCTTATTGGCTGAGGCGGGAAGATGTCATGATCTCAGACTCAGCCAAGTTTTGTATTCATTCATAAAATAAACAGCTCCCTGTAAATGGCTGAGCAGCACTCCGTTTTGTTTTCCGGGAGCAGGATGGGAAGTTCCCATGCCGCTGCCGGAACACAGCGCTGCATTCTGTACATAGCTGAGACTACACAGTTTATATCACGCACAAGGCAGCTGCGTCTGTTAGTGAACTAAATGGTTAATTTTGGACCAGCTTGGTTCAAATGACTTATTTTAAAAAGAAGATCAAAAATAGAAATAAAAAAAACAAAAAAAAAAAAACAATTATTGTCACCTAGATGGCTGCTGCAACTGTCCCCCGGCGGTTCTACACTGAGAGAGGAACGATCAAAAACTGCCAGTTGCTCAGTTTTCTGTATTCGGTCTGCAGAGAGCCAGTGACTGTCAGTCACAGGTCTGTGCTCTGCTCTTCCAGCGCTCACTAGAGCGCCGGGTTGGATGGGGGGCTTGGGTTGTGGCTGTCTCAATCTAATGGCTAAAAACAGGTCACAGGAGTGCAGAACGAAGTGCAATCCTGTGATTACAACGAGATAGCTTTGGCCTTACTTCTCCTTTAAACTTCACTAAAACAAGGAGATCAGGTTTAAAATAAAGTACGTAAACAGAAAGGTATTCTTTCCTTTTTTTAGCTTTGCTTTTAGGTTTTTACTACTTAGAAGGGATCAGCAAATGACCTCCCCTCTAACTACCTAGTGGGTCCGTTGGTGGCAGAAAAAAGGTTACTGTAGATCTAAGGTATACGCTTTTTTTCATAGAGTACAGAAGAGTTAAACCACTAACCATGTTTTTTTTAACCATTTAAAAGAGAAGTATGTTTTTTTTTTTTTTTTCAGAATCATACTTACCCTAGGTGAATGCAGTATCAGTCCGATGCTGCATCTGTCCCCCGCTGGCTCCAAGACTGAGAACCGAGCGATCAAACACCGCTGTTCGCTTAGTTCTCAGGGCTCACTGAGCAGAGAGCTGGTGACTGCCAGGAACTGCTGTCTGCTCTAACCCCCCCCCCCCCAGCTCACTGGAGTGTTGGGCTGTGGAGGGGGTGGAAGCTGCCGGCTCAGGATCCCAGCGGCTTTCTGAGAAGTTGAGCCGGGTGCCGGTCCAGGCATGTGGGCGGATCTCGACCATATGGTCACGATCTTTCTCAAGCCTGGACTGGCTTTTTGATGTCAGCCAACAGCGTGCTTCAGCCCTCTGTCTGCTGAAAACGGATCACAGGAGTGCAGAACGAGCTTTGGCTGCAATTCTTCTTTAAACTCCAAAAATTTGCCTGATTGTATGTTAGGTGTACTACATTTTGCTTTTTGATTTAACACCGCAGCAATAACTATATTCAATTTGGAAACAAAGTCCAACGCTTACATTCTAGAGGTCAAACTTTATTTATTTTATTCTATTATTTTATTTTTTATTTTTACAAAATGTCATGCACTACATGGCCAGAAGTTTATGGACACCTGGCCATTCCACTTACACAAACCTGTTGGAAATCATTTTTCAAAACCATGTACATTAATATGAAGTTGGCCCCTATTTTGCGGTTACAACAGCCGCCCTCCTGCTGCAAAGAGGCTTTTCACAATATTTTGACGTTCATCTGTGGGAATTTAAGCCCATTCAGCCAAAAAAGCATTTGTGAAGTCATTTACTGATGTTGGAAAAACCTGGCTTACAATCAGCATTTCAGTTAATCCCATAGCTGATCAGAGGTCAGGGCTCTGCGCAGGCCACCGAGGTTCCACCACACCAAACCCATCAAACCATGTCTTTATGGAACTGGCTTTGTGTACAGTCATACAAGAAAAGAAAAGGGCCTTCCCCAAACTGTTGCCACATGTTGGAAGCGCACAATTGTCTAAAATGTTTCTGCATACTGTAGCATTAACTGTACACTTTCACTGGACTCAATATTCGGAGGGGTATTCACATATATTTGGCCATACTGTGCAGATATCTTATAAAGCTAATTTTGTAGGGCGGGAAATGAGTAGCTCAACTGCTACTCTGAAGGTTGCATAACTCAAATTATAGCTATTACGGAACTTGGGTTAAATTGGGTGATGCTGATTGTGCAACTGCACCCACAGGCAAATAAACATTGCATATAGATATAGTGATGGTATACAGACTCTTCATGGCTAGTGTTGTTCAGACAAGTCCACATTTGGTTTGTCGGCAGTTTGGCCAAACTTGCCAAAAATCTGCAAAAATGCTGAATCCTATTCTGAATACCATGGAGGTTAATGCCGATCAAAGTGGGGCGCACACACCCCACTCTTACCATTAAAAGACAGATTCCCGGCTACAGAAGTTTCAGTTCATCATCAGATAACCCAAGTGACTAATCTGAACGTTGACATCACCCAGGACTCAAAGTAATAAGTTTACCAAATGCAATTGGGAATTTGTAATTTAAGCTCGGTTCACATTGCTGCAACATGGGATCCGACTTGTGAGACCCCAAGTCTCATGACATGTCAAATGCAAGGTTTCCCTATGAGAGCCGTTTTAACTGATGCTACACAAGTTGCTCTGACTTTAGAACGGTTCCGCACTACTTTGGTCCGACTTGGGTGCAATTTCAGCCCTTATACAGGTTGCTAAAAAGCATCAAAGTCAGATCAAGTCAGAAGGAAGTTGCAGGTCAAAGGCGAAGGCAAAGAGGTAGGACTTTGCTGTCGCAGCAGTGTGAACCCAGCCTTATGCCCTGTACACACGACCGGACTTTTCGACTGAACTGGTCCGACGGAACGAATCCGTCAGACAATTCGATCATGTGTGGGCTTCATCGGACCTTTTCTGTTGAAAAATCTGTCGGACTTTAGAAACAGAACATGTTTTAAATCTTTCCGACGGACTCGAGTCCGATCGAAAAATCAGTTCACCTGTATGCTAGTCCGACAGACAAAAAAGGACCAAGGGGCGGCTATTGCCTACTGGCTACTGGCTATGAACTTCCATATTGTAGTCCGGTCGCACGTCATCACGTTCGAAATCGGACTTTGGTGTGATCGGTGTAGGCAAGTCCGTTTCGTTGGAACTCCGTTGAAAAGTCCTTCGGGGTTCAGTCCGACGAAAAGTCCGGTCGTGTGTACACAGCATTAGCGGCAGTGTACAGATCGGTGACAGGTCATAGTAATGTATGTTGAATACCCAACTGAACACCACAAATGACATAGATTTACTTCTAGGGACATTATTAAACTTTATTTTAAAAGCCATTAAGTATGTGTTTTTTTTCAATTAAATAATTTTTAATACATTGTGTGTTTTTTTTTGTTTTACTTTGAGGATGGTATTATTGTACTTCTGTACTAATTCCCCTGAGAGGGGGCAGATTTCTGCTCATCCCCCTTATTGTAAAGGAGACTTCCAGATTCCACATAAATCCCTCTCTATTACAACCACTTTCTTTTTGGGGCCTAGAGAGGTGGGAAAAGAGGTCCTTTTCCCTCAACAATGGGAGGTTTTGCAGGCCCCCGCATCCCTTGCAATGTACTACCCCCAATGTTGAAAGACTTGTGGCTTAATATGGTGCAGAAAAGGGGTGCTGAACGATCACTGCCCTCCCTTTCCTGGCCATCCAGGAGAAAAAAGGCAAACAAACAACATCGGTTTCTTCTCAAAGGGGTTGTAAACCCTTGTTATTTGTTTTGTCATGTTATACTTACCTCCACTGTGCAGTTCGTTTTGCACAGAGTGGCCCCTTACCTCCTCTTCTGGGGTCCCACGGTGGCGTTGGTGGCTCCTCCTCGCATCGATTGTCCACGTTGGAGAAGCGCTTTCCTTGGTGGACACCCGTGCAGGCACGCTCCCGAGTCCCGCATCTGTGTCCATTCACACAGAATGCAGGACTCGGCCCTGGCCCCCCCCGTCATTGGATTTGACTGACCGCAGCGGGAGCCAATGGCTGTGCTGCTATCAATCGGGACACGAGACACCAGCTACAGATGGTGTGCTTGTTCCCGGACAGAGGATGACAGTGTCCAGGTAAGTAAAACTGGGGGGGGGGCTGGGGGGCTGCAGCACTGACAAAGTTTTTATACACCTTAATGCATAGAATGCATTAAGGTGAAAACCTATGAGGATTTACAACCTTTTCAAGGTAGAAGTACAGCCAAAGCTTGTTTCACTGCACTTCTCCTGTGGCTCATAGGAGTGGAGTTCATCCTGCACTCCTGCAACCCGTTTTCAGCTGAAGCCCGCTGTCGGCTGATATCACAGAGTCGGTCCAGGCTCGGGCAAGATCACGACAATGAAGTCGGGATCGGCCTCCATGCCTGGACCGGCACCTGGTGCAGCCTCTTAGTGAGCTGTGGAGAGCCTGAGCTGGCTGCTCCCGCCCCCTCCGCAGCCCAACACTCCAGTGAGCGAGGGGGGGGGGGGATGGGGCAGAGCAGACAGCTCAGGAAACTCAGGGAACCGAGCGGTCGGTGGCGTATGATCGCTCGATTCTCAGTCTTAGAGTCGGCAGGGGACGGTTGCAGCATTGGACCAATGCTTCATCCACCTAGGCAAGTACGATTCTGCAAAAAAAAAAAACATACATCTCTTAATATACCAATCTGATCCTTATCCAGGCATTCAGCCTGAGCAGCCAGTAAAGTGGCGAGGCGTGTATTCTCCCCCATTCCTGTACCATACCATGCTGCATACCTTTCAACATTGAAGGGGAACCTTGCAAGACTCTCTTTACTTTCAAAGCACTGTTGGGGGCAAGGACTTCTTCCCCACCTCAGGTGCCCCAAACAAGGGGAAGTGATAAAGGGGGAATGTTCAGGATGAATTTAGAATTTTACGTAACACGAATAGCAATTCTATTAATGGCCCAGATACAGAATGACAGACATTCTAGCAGGTTTTACTGCTAGCAGCAGCACTCAGGGAACGTTCAGCCGTCACTCGACACGCACTCCAGAAGTGCAGAGTGAGCTCAAACAGCGAACGCATGTTTATACGACACAACCCGATCGGCCACGTGCATGACATTCTTTCCTGATGAGTCGTCCTGTGATTGTGCTGGAAACCTAGAAAGAAACAGCCTTCTCCACACGCAAACCCACATTTCCTTGAAACCTCCTTCTTCCCAAGTGAGACAAAATACCGTAATTATAAGACCTTTAATTACAAATTTATATAGATAGGGAACTGGGCAGAGACACATGTATTATTGCAGATGGAGTTTGTGAGGGTTGGGCAGCAACTCATATACTGATCCAGTTTATTTCAGCTACTGTCAGAATTCATATTACGACTAAATGCAGACCGTCCAGTATGTGCCGTTCTAAGCTCATTAGTTGCTTGGCTATCTTTGGCTGCAATACTTTGAGTTACTGACCTGGAACAAACATGAATATTAGAAAGTTGGGGAGATAATAGAACTCCCCTAATCCATGTAAACATTGGAGATGCTGCATCACCATAAGATTCAGGCAACTAACATTTTTAAAAGGAGAGGTCAGCGGTGAGGCCTCCATATTCTCTCTGTACTGGTTTACTTTAAGGACCTGATCTCACCAGCAGCTGTGCAAGAATATAGCTACTGGTGTGCGTAGTCAATCCTGGCACATGGCACGGTTTACTTGCCAATTTATCAAGTGCTATTGGTCGCAGCACAGTGTGAGGTGATGGTTTGCGCCACACTGTTGTACGCTGAAAAAACGACTGTACGTCAAAGTGTTTTTCAGCGCACACCACTGAATTGGGGTGGTGTGCACTGGTCTCATAGGAGATAAGGAATTTTGCTCCTCTTGCGTTGGGACTACACTGGGCAGCCTTGCAACAGGCCCTAAAACCCAACTCTAGGTTCCATCAGTAAAAGATATCTGAATTCCTTCACAACTGTAGAAGAAAATAAAAACTGCTTTCCCTAAAATATTCACATTCCCTCTGGGAAGAACCATCCCATAGTGATGCTCTTCTTCCAATTTGCATGACACCAATTGTCATTCAATCCACCCCAGTATGTTTACATTATTAAAAGGACACTCACCAACACATTAGCACCCACCCAGGGCGGCCACAACTTGAAGTCTGGGCTTCAGGAGAATTCTCCAGGGAACAGCGCCCACACATAAGTGCCATTCTTTGCAAAGCAAGAGCAGTGCCCACTACTAAAGAAAAGTACAAGGAACGTGCTTTGTTACATAACCATCTGGAGTTCTCCAGAAATTAATGTCTGGTGGGAAAGATGCATTTGCAGTCAGTCAGGATTTAATGAAAAGACCTTATCCAAAAAGCAATATGAAGTAGTCTCTAATTACATGTCTTCAAAAACCTTCCTGCCTAAGACCCCTTTCATAGTGGGGTGGTTTTCAGGCGCTTTAGCGCTAGAAATAGCCTCTGCAAAGTGCCTGAAAACCGACTCCCATTCATTCCCGCGTGGTTTTCACACCGGGCGGTGTGCTTGCGGGACGTTCTGAAAAGTCCAGAAAACAGCATCTTTGGGGCGGGTTGGGAGTATTTACCGCTCCCAAAATGCCCTGCCCATTGGAATTAATGAAAGAGGGTGTTTCACCGCTCAGGTGGACACGGACCCAGGTGTGGGGTTGATGTGAAGCTTTCAGAGATGAAGAGTCCCAGGTGCTGGCTAAATGCCAAGTAGAGCGAAGCTTTGAATAGGAAAATCTGGATGCCGCACACTGGATGAAGTTGAAAACTTGTCTTTATTATAAAGTTGGGATCATCAGAGATACAAGACAATCATGCAGGATGTACAGGATCAGCTGACGCGTTTCGCACTCGAAGCTGAGTGCTTACTCATAGCTATGAGTGCGAAACGCGTCAGCTGATCCTGTACATCCTGCATGATTGTCTTGTATCTCTGATGATCCCAACTTTATAATAAAGACAAGTTTTCAACTTCATCCAGTGTGCGGCATCCAGATTTTCCTATTCAAAGCTTCATTGGAATGAATGGCAGCACTTTAAAAGTGCCTTAAAAGCGCTGCAAAACTGGATTTTTAACCCTTTTTTTTCCGGTTAAAAGCGGCCCGCTAGCTTTAGCGCTAACGACCAGCACTTTCAGCGTGAAAGTAGCCTTAAAGTAAAGATGGCACCCCCATGTTATTAATAATATACAGGATTTATATAGTGCCAACAGTTTGCGCATCGCTTTATAACATGGGGACAGACAGTAGTTACAATACAATTCAATAAATGAGGAATCCGAGAGCCCTGCTCATTAGAGCTTACAATCTAGGGGGGAGGGTCGAGTGAAATTCTACCAGTCTCCTCTAAACCACTGGCTGCCAAAATCATCAACCATCCGTCAACAAAGTTGTCATACAAGAAGGCTGTCTTTGTACAAGTATATCCAGAGCTCCCAGAAGGGTTTGCACTTGTTCTCTTGTTCTTCTACCACAACCTCTAGAGCAGGTCCCAAACAAAAGGCCCATCAGGTCATTTCATGTGGCCCTCACAACTCTCCTGCAGTTGCTGCACCCACCTCATCTCCTCCCCCAACTTGTCGCAGCAGTTGGAAGCAGAGAGGAGGACAGAACTCTTCTGCCATATCCTGTGCTTCATCGTGCAGCTGCACAGTCACCTCTCTGCCACCCTATCTCCCCCCCACCCCCATCTCAGCAGTCGGCAACAGACAGGACAGATCTCCTACAGATCATGCGCCTCTCTGTGCAGCTCCACCTCATCTCCGCCTCCCCTGATCGCAGCATTCAACAGATTCTGGCAGCTGACTCCAGCCCTCCTCTGGTCCTCCTCCAGACCCTGCACTCTGCTTCCCAACTTCTTTCTGGTAGCAGCACAAGGGACTCTTGAATTCTGATGGGGGGAAAGGAGGGCTCTAGACATTTGATGTAAGGGGGGTGGGGTGTTCTGGACATCTAGTCTTACAGATACAAATCAGGCTTTTGAGAGTAACCATTATGCTGATATGGTCCGCAATGAAATATAGAGAGCGCAAGAGGACAGGTCTCCTTTGTCACATCCTGTGCTTCTTCGTGCAGCCACAGCCCCCCCCCCCATCTCAGCAGTCGGCAGCAGAGAGGACAGATCTCCTCCTACAGATCATGCGCCTCTCTGTGCAGCCGTAGCACCCAATCATCTCCACCTCCCCTGGTCTTAGCATTCAACAGACTCCAGCCCTTCTCTGGTCCTCCCCCAGACCCTGTACTTTCTTCTTCCCAACTCCTTCCTGGTAGCAGCACAAGGTAAAGAGGGGGGGGGGGGGGGGAGGTTGTACACTGTGAAGGGGGAGTGGGGAACTCTTGACTTCTAATGTTAAGCCCTGTACACAGGGGCCGAAAGCAGACATTGGCCAGTTCAAAATGTGTTTGCCAGCCAGTCGGACAGGAGCTTGCTTCTGTCGGACGAGCATGCTGGGAAACCAGCAGCCGACTGGCTCCCGATCAGCACTCACAGTGAATGGCTGAGAGCGCTGACTGGAGTGTTCTAGTGGGGGGTCCGTCCCCCTGTCAGAACAACAACTCAGTGGAGGAGATCCTGTACTGATGTTGGATCATTAGTACAGCGGCTTCGTCTGGAGCTGACCATTTTTTTCCCGTTCAACCCAGAAAAATAATAGTGAATACCAGGCTTAAGGGGGTTGGGGTGTTCTAGACATCTAGTCTTACAGATACAACCGGTCTTTTGAGAGCAGCTATTATGCTGATGTGGCCCGCGATGAAATAGAGAGCGTACAAGAGACACAAGAATCAACTCATTTGTCCAATGACAGTCAAAAAAAATAGGGATATGATAAATGTATTCTTGTAAGGGTCCTTCCACACTGGCTTTTCACCCAGCGGCCTGCGTTTTGCTCAGTGATCCGCTGATCCCCGCATGTGCAGAGATGGACCTGTCAGAGCTCCGCTCTCCTCTATGGGGAGATCAGATGAAAACGGACCGCCTGTCTCTGATCCCATCCAATCCAATCCCCCAGACGGATGGAAAATAGGGTTTCCATAGGGCTGAATGGAGCATCCGATCAGGTCCATCTGCAAAACTGACAGGCGGGCCTGATCGGAAAGCCCGTGTGAAAGAGGCCTTAGGGGTTGTAAAGGTAAAAGTTTTTTCACCTTAATGCATTCTATGCATTAAGGTTAAAAAACATCCGACAATACCGCCCCCCCCCAGCCCCCCCGTTTTACTTACCTGACCCCTGGAAAGTCCCACACTCGCCCCGACATCCTCTTCGCCGCTCAGCCTGGCCGTTGATTGGTTACAGTGGGCCGAGTGATACAGTGAGCGGCTATGGCCGCCGGCTGTACCACGGGAGCGCACCCGCAAGCACTCAACACCATGCGAGGGAGCTTGCATGAAGGTGCTGAGTCCTTGCGGGGGGGAGCCGAGACAGCCGCCGAGGGACCCCAGAAGACCAGGTTCGGGGGCCACTCTGTGCAAAACGAGCTGCACAGAGGAGGTAAGTATAACATGTTTGTTATTTTAAAAAAAAAAATTATCTTTAGTGATCCTTTAAGTCCATCTGCACTGTTTCGATGCAAAGATCTGCAAAGGACTGGTTTTTACTGGCAGTACAGGTATAAAACAGTGCTGTAGTTCTATGGACTGGACAACAATGAACCATAAATGTAATGGACACCACCTGATGAGACAAAAGCACACTTGTCCTTTAAAGTAAACCTGCCAGCTTCTACAAAGTGTTTAAATAATAACGGAAAAGCGTAGACATGCCTATGTTTATCAAACCAAATCCTATGTGCCTGGAGAGGACCTCGGATCCCAGGCCCAGCTATATACAGAGTCTGGACTTTGTGCAGTCACCAGCTCGAATGTATAACAGTTTCATGGCAGAGCTTCCACTGGCCAATGAGGATCACGCATCGGGCTGATAAACGATAAGCAAAATCATTGGATTGTTATTTTTTTCACCTTTTAGGACCTGATGGTGAAGGAATATGACTCCGGAGATATTTCATAGAGTCTGGCAACCCTGGATTTGTTATGTTATCCAGGTCTGTCTCTACTGAAGTTTCAAATCATGACATAACTTATGACAGAACACCATTATTTGCTATATTTGGTAACATTCAAGGCATTCGTGTTTGAACTGCCTGTTTTCCTTTCTTCGGTGTTATGATTCATATTTTTTTGGTGTCCTATCATTTATAATGAATAAAACCTTTAAAACAAAGAGAAACAAGGGAAGCACATGTATTGTTATTACTCACTCTGGTCTAATTTATATGCACATAGAGACTGTATTAAAAGAACTGTTAACCACTTGCTTACTGGGCACTTAAACCCCCCTCCTGCCCAGACCAATTTTCAGCTTTCAGCACTGACGCACTTTGAATGACAATTGCGCGGTCATACAACATTGTACCCAAATGACATTACTATCATTTTTTTCCCACAAATAGAGCTTTCTTTTGGTGGTATTTGATCACAGCTGGGATTTTTATCTTTTGCTAAACAAACAAAAAAAGATGGAAAATTTTGAAAAAAAAAAAAAAAAAATCAGGTTTCATAGTTTGTTATAAAAAATTTTGCAAGCAGGTAATTTTTCTCCTTCATTTATATGCGCTGATGAGGCGGCACTGGTGGGCACTGATAGGCACAGATAAGGCGGCACTGATGGGTGGCACTGGTAGGTGACACTGATGTGCAGCACTGTTGATGAGGCACTGATTGTGGGCACTGATAGGTGGCACTGTGGGCACTGATGGGTGGCAGCACTTGTCTACTGTTAGGTGGCACTGTTAGGTGGCACAGGTGGGCACTGAGGAGCTGGCGGCAGCTCTCCGTGATCGGGACTGATGTCCCTCTCATGGCCGCTGGTGATCAGCTTTTTTTTTTCTTAGCCGATTACCGGCTAAGAAACCGGCTTTTTTTTTTCTTATTAGCCGATTACCGGCTCTGTTTACATAACATGATCAGCTGTCATTGGCTGACAGCTGATCACGTGGTAAGGGGTCGGGATTGACTCCTTACTCCGATCCAGCGAGTCTCATAGACCTCACTGATCACAGGGCATGCGCAGGCCGCTCGGGCATGGGAGGACGTCAATAGGCGTACTCCCGTCAAAGCAGGTCCGCGCTGTAGTCGTCACTCGGCTATAGCGTGGATCTGAAGTAGTTGAAGGCCAACTTAACAGTTTGAAACTAGACATTTCATGTGCATCAAAACAAAAAGGTGTGCAGACTTACAGTTAGTTATCTTAGGAAAGCAGCCATAGCCTCATAGAAAAGCCAATCCCCTGCCAGTGTGCTGTAAAGAAGGACCCTTGCTTTCCAAATGGAAGCATTGTCTAATTCAGCCTTTTTTCAACCAGAGAGCCCTGAGGTTTAGTCAGGGGTGCGTGGGCAAAATGCCTAAAAATTTCCCAAACATTCTACACAAGCCAGTGAGCGGATCAAGTCTGCCTTTCAGCTACACAAAGCACAGGTTTTCATCGTGCACCATTGCAAACTTCTACAACCTTCTAGCCACTGGCATCTTAACCAATGATGTCAATCGATAAGGAGGAAGCCGGGCGCCTGCACAGCATCCTTGTTTGCCCCTCTCCTGCCCCTCTTTGTCAGCCCTGGGGTCACATTAGCTGAGTGAGGGAGAGAAACTGCGGGAGAAGAGAAACACTGGATACTAGTCCAGTGTGTAAAGGTGTGTTTGCTTTGGAAAAATAAATTAACTCTAATGTTGGGTGTCCTTGATGTCCTACATTTTTTAATTGGGTGCTCCAAGATTGTGCATAATTTTTAAAGGGTGCCTTGAATTAAAAAAAAGTTGAGAAACACTGGTCTGATGGAACACTATCAGGTTCAGACTCCAGAACCATCCCACTCTACCTAAAAGCCTCACCACACCAGGCACCCCAACAGGACATGCCAGACCACCGACACATTAAAGGAAAGACCATGAGAGCAACCCCAAGGAATGCAACCCTCAAAACACGTCACCAGCGGCAGCTCCCATAACCCAATTTCCCAAAAATCTGTTTACATTTTTTTTTTATAATGCGTACAGCAGAAAAGCTTTCAAAGTCCCTTTGTGACCAACAAGAGGCCAAAAAAATAGCTGCAGACATGACACACAAATCAGAGATTCGCTACAAGGTCAAGAGTACGGCCAGAAAGCAGACTTCAGTGTGATGTTTCCACACAATCCACCATTAGTGCGCACACAAAGCCTCTTACCAGAAAATATTGACTAAGAACTGAGTGGTCAGCAAGAGGCAAAAAAATTCCAGACACATCACTAATCTGTGAGAGTCAAGCAAGGTCCTCCATGTCCATTCCTAGTCCGAGGTGTACAGGCAGTCCCCGAGTTACATCAGACTCATACTTACAAATGAAGGGAGACAAGAGTGAGAAGAAATCTACCCCTAGAAGGCAAATTCACTCCTGCAGGAGTAATCATGGGGGAAAAAAAGTGTCTCCACTGAAGCTTTATCAGCAATCCTTGTTTCCACTACAACCCAAAATTATCAAAATCCAATTTTCACAGGGACAGAGGTGTCCGTTTATGAAGCAGTGAAATCTATTTACTGCTTCGTTCTCCGGCATTCACAGTGAAGATTTTTCTCCTCTGTGTGCCAGTTTATGAAGCTTTGTAGATCGCTTCACCTTTGGAGGAGTGAAGAGATCTACAAATGCTTCAAACAGTGGAGAACGGCCCCTGATACTGGAATCTCGTGAGACTTTACGAGATTACAGCACCAGAAATACAGAGATGTCAGTTTATTAAGCAGTGATAAATTATCACCGCTCAATACACGGACAGACGGCGTGAATTACTGTTAATAAAATAATGAGTCCCCCTACATTATATACATATGTATACACACACACACATTATATATACATGTATATACACATACATTATATATATATATATATATATATATATATATATACATATACACATTATATGTATATATGTATATATATGTATACACATAAATATGACAGGGGGACATGCTTACAGTGTTGGGGGGTCTGAACGAGGCATAAGGAAGTTAAAAATCTTCCTCCTTCCCCCTCAGATCCCCCCAGATTTCCTCTTCACTCCCCGATTCACCATCTCTGAGCTGGTGAACCTGGGAGTGTGAATTCTGACTCAGATCGCCAGTGAAGCGGTGAGATCACCGCTTCATAAACTGGCCGTTTCTGTGTATTCTCCGTGTGTAGAGATAATCGGCGGGAGAACAAGTTCAAACATGTTCTCCCCCAATTATCACTGTTTCATAAACTGTTTATGGACTGTGATCAGTGGCGATCCTCGGGATCACCGCTGATCACTGCTTCATAAACGGACACCAGAAAGTGAGGTGAAATCTTGTGAACAGGGGCACAGACAGCAAAACAAACATTACAGGAGTGTTAACCCTTCCCTATGCTATCCAAAAAAAGGTAAAAAATGTTTTTTTGGCTGGAGTTGCACTTAAAAATGTACCTGTTCCAACTTATATACAAATTCAACTTAGGAACAAACCTACAGAATTTATCTTGTTTGTAACCTGGGGACTGCCTGTACTGCATAAGCTCTATCCGGTGCTTGCCAATATAAAACGGAAGCCAGGACCTTACCTATTCAGCATCATATTAGGAGCAACAATCTTTCTTGGGAAGCTTTTTGAAGGCTGGGACAGTTAAAGTGGGAGTAGATTCCCTTGGTTGATTTCTACCTATAGGTAAGCCCATAATAAGGCTTACCTATATGTATAGTAAATATCTCCTAAACAAGCACCGTTTAGAAGATATTTACTTGTGATGCTGCCGGAGATGTTACCGGTGTATGTGCTCTGAAGGAACGGCATAACTGTGCCATTCCTTCAGAGCTCTGTGCCATGAACAGTGTGACATCATTGCAACTCATCCAGTCAAAGGACCAGAGCCTGCCAACCTGGAAGGAAGACCAGGTGAAGATGGAAGCCTTGGCAGCGGTGACACCACGCAGCACTGGAGGGCTTTGTTTTAAGGGAAATTTCACATAATGTGCTAGTATGTGATGCTTAGTTACTAGCACATTATAACATTACCTTGCAGGAGGAACATATTTTTTCCTTTACCACTGCTTTAAATCAATGTTATGGCCTCTGACTTGATCGCACAATCTGCACTAATCTGAACACTAATTCTTGGAAAAACTTGCATGATAACACGTTAGAGTATTTTATAGACAAAGCATGTTGTGTTTTTAATATGACATTAGAAACTGTAAAGCCACAACATTAAAAAAGATAAGGAAAAAAAAATAACAAAAATATAAAACTAGACATGATCAGTGCTGTGGTTCATACACTAAACTACTAAGCTTTCCCCCCGCCCTCCCGTCAGGAGAAGACAACGGCCCGGCAGGAGGGATTCCTGCATCAACACTGTCTGTGTTTAGGGGGAATTGAGCAAATTTTATTCTTGCAACCCATGGTTGCAGGAAAGAAAGTTTCTTTGTGTATGGCCAGCTCTAAGATCAGGGAACATTGAGCACTAGGATAAAAAGGTGCAGCTAAATTAGAGCAGGGGAACATCAGAGGCTTTTCTGGTTAATAGAGACAACCAGAGGCATCTTATGGTGTCTGCTCTGAGGAAGGACCGTTTACAGAATAGGTTCCTTTAATATTATTACAAGAGAATATGGCTCCCTCTGCTGAGAATATACAAAAGCTACACTTTAGTTTATTTCTAGTCAGAGTATTGATTGTCAATCCAACACAGTGTCACTAATTCTCTATTTAAGAACAGTAAATAGCTACGTGGTCACCATAGAGCCCGATCAGCCCCATGCTGTGCTGTATACAGTGCTCAATACATTTTATATGGTATGATGTGGGCTTGTAAGAACACAGCAATGGCAGTGAATGTGTTAAGCCTGCAGACATCCTTATGTGGAGGGCTGTTAAATTTTCTTGAAACAAAACAATAGTTCTGTGTGCTGCATTCTTTCCAAATGACTCCAGCATTCTCCTGTTTCTTGACAACCTGAAAGGAGGTGCCGTAGATCCACATTTGTAGAACGAACAGACAGAAGGGACTAATATTACACGAAAAGACCCAGACCCCATGGTGTCACAGCATTGCCAGCGCTCAATAAAGCAGCATGCTGGGTGTAACTGGGGCTCATGAACTTAGCAAGCTTACTCCTTAACACAAGGATTAATTTCTGAGGAAAGCTTTTAAAGAAACCCATGAAGTAAAATGCAAGGTCCATATACTAAATCAGTAAGGTAGGGTAAAAAAAAAAAAAAAAAATGTTATATACTTGCCTTACCCCTGTTTTTTTGCATTGCAAACTTTAAAAACGGGGGAGGACTCCTTCTAACACAATCCTGGAAATAATGAGGCTCCCATATCTCAAGGAGATAAAGGAGGCTTCTAGATTCCGATAAGCCCCCCCGCCTGCAGACCCCAACGGCCAGGGTTGTCGGGAAGAGGCCCTTGTCCTCATCAACATGGGGACAAGGTGTTTTGGGGTGGGGGGGGGTGCAGGGCACCCCCTGCCCCAAAGCACCCATCCCCCCCATGTTGAGGGCATGTGTCCTGGTACTGTTCAGGAGGGGGGGGGCGCTCGCTCATCCCCAACCCCTTTGCTGACCTGCCAGGCTGTGGATAAGGGTCTGGTATGGATTTCGGGGGGACACCAACGGTTTGGGGTTCCCCTTAAAATCCATACCAGACCGAAGGGCCTGGTTTGCTCTTGGAGGGGGAACCCATGTCGTTTTTGTTTTGTTTTTTAATTTGGTGTGGAGCTCCCCTTAAAGATGCTCAGAGCACAAGTCGCATGCCAAAGTCGGATCAGTCAAGATGACAATCCGACTTTGATCCGACTTCAGTAATATTCAATGGGCTGAAGTAGGATCAAAGTCAGACCAAAGTAGCGCAGGGAGCATTTTTAAAGTCGGACCAGTTAGGATGGCTCCCCTAGGGAAACATTGATTTTCACACGTCATGCGACATGCGACATGAGCTCCCAATGTCGGAGCGATTCTGGTGCAGCTGTGCATAGTAACCAATCAGCTTCTAGGCTTTATTGTCAAATCTTAATTAAACAATCTAGAAGCTGATTGGTTACTATGCACAGCTGCACCAGAGTCTGTGTGCACCAGTTTTAGTAAATCTCACCCACCCTGTGCACTTTTTTTGGTTCACATGGTGTTTAGTTTTTGTGCACTATGGGATCAGGAAAAATAAAAAAATATTTCCCCAGAAGTCTAACTTGAAAGGTAGTGACATCAAGCCCTTTGACATGGAAGAAGAGAATATAAATGTTTAACTTTTTCTTACATTTTTCAAGTACCTACAGGCAGCGAACAAGAGGGGGTCCAGGTCTATTAAGTGGACCTTGCATTTTTTAGCAAGGTCAACATTAATTGTTTTATAGTAGTTTGAGTCAGAGCTGGATCATCTACAGGGCAAACTAGGTAGCAGCCTGGGCCTGGTCGATGCCGAGGGTGCCTAGCTACAATCTTCAGCCTCTCAATAAACCTGGGGATGATGCAAACTGGTCAAATCTTTGCAATTGGCCATCACTTAATATGGGAGGATACCCTTGCAGGCAATTGTGTGTCTGATGAAACAATGCAAAAGAGTGACTGCCCATTATTGTCCTTATCAATGTCAACGGGACTGTCCGAGGAGGACAAAGAGGCTACCTTTCCTAGGGCCCTATTTAGCCCTATTCCATTTCTGGCCGAGGTTCATTTTAAAAATGCAAAAACACCAATCTAGAATAGGGGCTTTACTACAGCTCTAATAAACCTGCCAAGTCCCTAAAACACCAGTGATCTGATGCATCTCTACAGATCTCCAGCGATACATCTGGACTGGAACAGACAGACACTGTACGCCAACAGCCTGTACTTACTTCTGTAGTAAACACAGTCTGGTGTACACACAGCGTGGGCCGGCACAGCTGCACATTTCAGTGTTCGCAATCTGCATCAATTTCCATTCCTGAGCACACCAAGCCTTGCTGTCATCTGACTGCTACTAAAAGTGCACCACGTTGTAATGCGAATGATAAAATGTGCTTGCGTTTACTGCACAGCACTGCTTCTAAATGTGTCCATGTCATTGACTGGTGCTAAAAGTTGATAGCAGCAAGTGAGCTCCTAAAAAAATTCAGATATGAAGACAGGAAAACGTATAAACCGTGGGGATCACGATGAACATTGGTCTTCCTGGATTTGTCCTTATCCTCTGCACATTTGTCAACACACCTACTTAGAAATCCAGGGAAAGAAAATCCAGCAAAAACTAAAACTGGCCGATTTGTGGCCATAAAGAGTCTGCATAGGAAAAATATTCAAAGAATCTTTTCAGCTGGTGACACCGGTCACTTCCAAAAGGTCAGAGTATATGAATGTTAACTGGCAAAATTCCTCTAAAGTAATTGGCGGTGGATTATAGGCAGTGCAGATGACCCAATGGAAAAACTGATGAACCAGCGGTGTGAAAAGAGCAAATGATCATCCGTTCCTTTCTAATGACCAGGAACCAAAACAAATAAGAAGCTTGTATGTAACCACAGAAGATAATGGCCTCTATTCTACCATGCATTTACAAAAAAAAAATAATCCAAATAGTCACCATTAAATCATTCTTTGCAGCTATTACCTTTTGTACCACCACCCCCTCCCCTTTAGAATGTAAGCTCTACGAGCAGGGCCCTCCTGTACCTTTTGTATTAAACTGTACTGTAATTGTGTTGTCCCCACTATACGTTGTAAAGCGATGCGTAAACTGTTGGCGCTATATAAATCGCGTGTAATAATAATAATAATAGGAGATTTTTTCTGTGATTTATTTGAATATCATCACATAAACCAGGGGTGCCCAACAGCTGGAACGAGGGCCACGTAGCCCACAAAGCCCTCTGATGTAGTGTCAGAAACCATGAAATCAGACAGACAGAAGTACAGTTAAATCACACTTGTTTAATAATAAACAAAACGTAGTCAAAACATAGCCAGAGTTCAGGAACCAGAACGGATAGTCAGACAAGCCAAACGTCAGGGAGCCGGAGATGAGCATAGTTAAACAGCAAGCAGGATCTGGAGCCAGAAGGGATGTCAGCCAAGCAAGTGTTTTAAACAGGAGTGCACAGCGTCTCTGTGATGTTGACTAAGGCGAAGGCAGAGATCCTCTGGGCTGGACGGGTTAAGTAGGCAGGACTGATGAGCAGGATATCAATAAACAGCTGAGTAACTGTGGAGTGATAGGAGCTGGCAATTAGCCGACAGCTGAGTGGCCAGCTTAGAGAAGGAAGGGCTGAGCCCAGCCCTGACAGGTGGCCTGCGACCTCCTGCTCTGGAATGGCGGGTCGGCAAGCCCAGATCGTGAGTTCCCAACCCCCAATCCCAGAGCATCAGTGTTCTGAATGGAGCCAGAGCTAGAGGAAGCATAGCTGCAGAGGGAGCAGAGCCGCATAAGCTGATGCTTCCTATATAGCACCGACTCTTGTTACAGGTGGAGTGATACCAAATGCACTCCGCCTTAGAGAGCAACAACTGCAAATACCTGTAGCAAGGGAGATTCCTGAATGGAAGATTATTATTAAAAGTCAGTTAAAATTCTAAAATCACAGTGTATATAGAGGCATCTCTTTTCTGCACCTTCAGTGCACCTGCAGGTTACCTGCTCTGAGCTATAAACTTCTGTTATTACCTGCAGGTTTGGTGCAGTTTCTGAAAGGGCACCAAAACTCCTGAATGCAGGAGATTTGGTGCGCTTTCAGAAAGTGCACTACACCTGCAGAATATGACAAAGTGCAGGTAACCTGCAGGAAAGCACTGCGCTGCAGGTAAACCCGCAGTACATAAGTGTGAAAGCAGCCTTATGCCGTGTACACACGAGCGGACTTTACAGCATACTTGGTTCGGCGGACCGGAGTCCGTCGGACAATTCGATTGTGTGTGGGCTCCAGCTGACTTTTTTCCCCCAAAAGTTAGACAGACCTAGAAATGAAACATGTTTCAAATCTTTTCAACGGACTCGAGTTCAGTCGAAAAATCCGCTCGTCTGTATTCTAGTCCGACGGACAAAAAAACGACGCTAGGGCAGCTATTGGCTACCAACTACCTTATTTTAGTCCGGTCGTACGTCATCACGTACAAATCCGTCGGACTTTGGTTGATCGTGTGTAGGCAAGTCCGTTCATTCAGAAAGTCCGTCGAAAAGTCCGCCGAACCAAGTATGCCGTAAAGTCCGGTCGTGTGTACGCGGCATTAGGCCTCTTTCACACTATCGGTCTAATCGGGTCCACCTGACCCTTATTCAGGCGAACCCAAATCAGACCCTCCATTCACCTCTATGGAGCGGCAGATGTAAATGGACTTGTGTCCTTTTACACCCGCCTACCTCCAATCCAATCCGCTAAAAATAAAAACACAGAAGGGGCGGATCAGATCGGAGGATCCATAGTGTAGAGCGGGCTGTGTCCCTGTCTGCTCTGCATTTGCCGAGTGGACACAGACCTGTCATCCGTCTGCTCCACTCATTGTGGCCCGTGACTGGTTAACAAGACGCTTAAAGGGAAGTAAACCCTGATGGGTTTTAGTTCCTCTTTTGCTCCCTGCAAATTAAAAGCATAATGGGCTAGTATGCATCGCATACTAGCCCATTTTGTAACACCTGCAAACGAATCCATCGCTGTCCCCTGTGCAGACTGCGTCCATCTTTGCCCCTCTTCCTTCTGGGGGGTCAGTAACGGCACACGCTGGGGGAAGAAATGACATAGAGGTCCGTTTCTTCACAGCGCATGCGCCCATTACATCATCGGAGCACTACAAGTGAAATATCTCCTAAGCGGCGCATGTTTAGGAGATATTTCCACTACCTATAGGTAAGCCTGATTCTAGGCTTATCTATAGTTAAAAGTCACTAAGGAGGGTTTACAACCACTTTAAGTAGCCCTTGCTCTTCAAAAGATTGGGCACCGCTGACATAAAACAAAATGTACAAGGCAACAGTTCTGGGCACAACCCTTCTTCAATCCAAAAGCCAATACAATTCATGAAACAACATTTTTCTCTTTATATTTAGTGCCCCTGAAATAACATATCACATGATTACCCTCAAAAGGTATCAGTTACATCAATTAGTACGTTAATCCCAAGCAGCTTTTTAATTAGCGCTACACTTTACTTGATATATATATATATTTTTTTTTTTTTTTAGCTGACGAACGCCGAAGACTCTCCTTTCATAGGTAGCTGTTTATAGAAGGTGGTGGTGACCCGGTGGTTAAAGTGATGAACAAAAAGTGTAGAGCAAATGGAAAAAGTAGTATGTATTGAACCACAGAAAATACCCGACTCTATACTACATGCAAACATTTAGTCAATGCACTACTGCGATTTTATAGAGAATACAGATACAATCATATCAGCCGCTGCCCCCAAAGGAACTCACAATCTAACGTCCATAAATATCTTAGTAAAGTTGGGAAGATTGCCTATTAACTTTACCAATATGTTTTTAGTTTGTGAGTAGAACATAGAAACTCTACAGGAAACAAGTGCAAACATCGGAGTAATACACAAACTCCACAAAGGTTGTGTATCCAGAGTGGTTTCAAGACCAGGACCCAGTGCTAAAAAGCAATAAAAGTCCACCACTAAGCAGAGTAATTCTAAGGCAAATCTCCAGCGGGCTCCCCCCTACATGCCCACTCCATATCCCCTTCCCTCACTACTCCTCTAACCGATCACTCCCATTACAAGATTAAGATGTATTTATTACAGGTACCTATACAGTGCCATTAATTTATGCAGCGCATATATATAAAATTTTTCACCATTTGTTATATTGCAGCCATTTGCTAAAATCATTTTTTTCCTCATGAATGTACACACAGCACCCCATATTGACAGAAAAACACAGAATTGTTGACATTTTTGCAGATTTATTAAAAAAAGAAAAACTGAAATATCACATGGTCCTAAGTATTCAGACCCTTTGCTCAGTATTTAGTAGAAGCACCCTTTTGATCTAATACAGCCATGAGTCTTTTTGGGAAAGATGCAACAAGTTTTTCACACCTGGATTTGGGGATCCTCTGCCATTCCTCCTTGCAGATCCTCTCCAGTTCTGTCAGGTTGGATGGTAAACGTTGGTGGACAGCCATTTTTAGGTCTCTCCAGAGATGCTCAATTGGGTTTAAGTCAGGGCTCTGGCTGGGCCATTCAAGAACAATCACGGAGTTGTTGTGAAGCCACTCCTTCGTTATTTTAGCTGTGTGCTTAGGGTCATTGTCTTGTTGGAAGGTAAACCTTCGGCCCAGTCTGAGGTCCTGAGCACTCTGGAGAAGGTTTTCCTCCAGGATATCCCTGTACTTGGCCGCATTCATCTTTCCCTTGATTGCAACCAGTCGTCCTGTCCCCGCAGCTGAAAAACACCCCCACAGCATGATGCTGCCACCACCATGCTTCACTGTTAGGACTGTATTGGACAGGTGATGAGCAGTGCCTGGTTTTCTCCACACATAACGCTTAGAATAAAGGCCAAAAAGTTCCATCCTGGTCTCGTCAGACCAGAGAATCTTATTTCTCACCATCTTGGAGTCCTTCAGGTGTTTTTTTAGCAAACTCCATGCAGGCTTTCATGTGTCTAGCACTGAGGAGAGGCTTCCATCGGGCCACTCTGCCATAAAGCCCCGACTGGTGGAGGGCTGCAGTGATGGTTGACTTTCTACAACTTTCTCCCATCTCCCGATTGCATCTCTGGAGCTCAGCCACAGTGATCTTTGGGTTCTTCTTTACCTCTCTCACCAAGGCTCTTCTCCCCCGATAGCTCAGTTTGGCCGGACGGCCAGCTCTAGGAAGGGTTCTGGTCGTCCCAAACGTCTTCCATTTAAGGATTATGGAGGCCACTGTGCTCTTAGGAACCTTAAGTGCAGAAGAAATGTTTTTGTAACCTTGGCCAGATCTGTGCCTTGCCACAATTCTGTCTCTGAGCTCTTCAGGCTGGGTTCACACTGGTGCGACACGACAGCCGTCCTACTTTGGATCCGACTTTGCCCTGCGACATGAAGCCGGCATGTGTCCGACTTTCAATGAACGGGGATCCGACTTGGACCCCCGCCAATGCCGGCACTGTGTTTGGTATGAATCTTTAGGGGGGAACTCCGCGCCAAATTTTAAATAAAAAACCGGCATGGGTTCCCCCTCCAGAGGCATACCAGGCCCTTGGGTCGCCCCCAATCCATACCAGACCCTTATCCGAGCACGCAGCCCGGCCGGACAGGAATGGGGGTGGGGACGAGCGAGCGCCCCCCCCCCTCCTGAACCGTACCAGGCCGCATGCCCTCAACATGGGGGGGTGGTGCCTTGGGGGAGGGGGCGCGCTGCGGCCCCCCCACCCCAAAGCACCTTGTCCCCATGTTGATGAGGACAAGGGCCTCTTCCCGACAACCCTGGCCGTTGGTTGTCGGGGTCTGCGGGCGGGTGGCTTATCGGAATCCGGGAGCCCCCTTTAATAAGGGAGCCCCCAGATCCCGGCCCCCCACCCTATGTGAATGAGTATGGGGTACAGCGTACCCCTACCCATTCACCTAGGAAAAAAGTGTCAATTTAAAAAAAAACACTACACAGATTTTTAAAGCATTTTATTAGACAGCTCCGGGGGTCTTCTTCCGACTTCGGGGGTCTCTCCGGTTCTTCTCCACGCTCTCCGGATCTTCTGCCAGGCTCCTCCGCTCTCTTCTGCTCTTTTGCCGCTCTTTTGCTAAAGCGGAGGAGCCTGGTCTTCAATCTTCTGCCTTCTGCCCTCTTCTCCTGATGTTGACACGACGCTCTCTGGGGCTAGAATGCTCTCTGTGCGCTCTGCTCTGACTTATATAGGCGGTGACCCCGCCCCCTTATGCCGTCACAGTCCCTGGGCATGCTGGGACTGTGACGGCATAAGGGGGCGTGGTCATCGGGTGATGACCACGCCCCCTAAAACGTCACAGTCCCAGCATGCCCAGGGACTGTGACGGCATAAGGGGGCGGGGTCACCGCCTATATAAGTCAGAGCAGAGCGCACAGAGAGCATTCTAGCCCCAGAGAGCGTCGTGTCAACATCAGGAGAAGAGGGCAGAAGGCAGAAGGCAGAAGGCAGAAGATTGAAGACCAGGCTCCTCCGCTTTAGCAAAAGAGCGGCAAAAGAGCAGAAGAGAGCGGAGGAGCCTGGCAGAAGATCCGGAGAGCGTGGAGAAGAACCGGAGAGACCCCCGAAGTCGGAAGAAGACCCCCGGAGCTGTCTAATAAAATGCTTTAAAAATCTGTGTAGTGTTTTTTTTTTAAATTGACACTTTTTTCCTAGGTGAATGGGTAGGGGTACGCTGTACCCCATACTCATTCACATAGGGTGGGGGGCCGGGATCTGGGGGCTCCCTTATTAAAGGGGGCTCCCGGATTCCGATAAGCCCCCCGCCCGCAGACCCCGACAACCAACGGCCAGGGTTGTCGGGAAGAGGCCCTTGTCCTCATCAACATGGGGACAAGGTGCTTTGGGGTGGGGGGGCCGCAGCGCGCCCCCTCCCCCAAAGCACCAACCCCCCATGTTGAGGGCATGCGGCCTGGTACGGTTCAGGAGGGGGGGGCGCTCGCTCGTCCCCACCCCCATTCCTGTCCGGCCGGGCTGCGTGCTCGGATAAGGGTCTGGTATGGATTGGGGGGGACCCCCACGCCGTTTTTATCGGCGTAGGGGGTTCCCCTCAAGGTCCATACCAGAACCAAGGGCCTGGTATGCTCTTGGAGGGGGAACCCATGCCGGTTTTTTATTTAAAATTTGGCGCGGAGTTCCCCCTCAAGAACATCTGAGCACAAGTCGCGTGCCAAAGTCGGATCATGCAAGACGGCAATCCGACTTTGATCCGACTTCAATGATAGTCAATAGGCTGAAGTAGGATCAAAGTCGGACCAAAGTAGTACAGGGAGCATTTCTAAAGTCGGAACGACTTGTGTCGGACCAGTTAGGACGGCTCCCATAGGGAAACATTAAATTTCACACGTCATGCGACATGAGCTCCCAATGTCGGAGCGTTTGTCGGACCAGTGTGAACCCAGCCTCAGGCAGTTCCTTTGACCTCAGGATTCTCATTTGCTCTGACATGCACTGTGAGCTGTAAGGTCATATAGACAGGTGTGTGGCTTTCCTAATCAAGTCCAATCAGTATAATCAAACACAGCTGGACTCAAATGAAGGTGTAGAACCATCTCAAGGATGATCAGAACAAATGGACAGCACCTGAGTTAAATATATGAGTGTCACAGCAAAGGGTCTGAATACTTAGAACCATGTGATATTTCAGTTTTATCTAGTTTAATAAATCTGCAAAAATGTCAACAATTCTGTGTTTTTCTGTCAATATGGGGTGCTGTGTGTACATTAATGAGTAAAAAAATGAACTTAAACTATTTTAGCAAATGGCTGCAATATAACAAAGAGTGAAAAATTTAACCACCTCAATACTGGGCACTTTCACCCCCTTCCTTCCCAGACCAATTTTCAGCTTTCAGTGCTCTCTCACTTTGAATGACAATTACTCAGTCATGCTACACTGTACCCAAATGAAATTTTTATCATTTTGTTCGCACAAATAGAGCTTTCTTTTGGTGGTATTTATTCACCACTTCATTTTTTATTTTTTGTGATATAAGCGAAAAAAGAGCGAATATTTTGAAAAAAAAACAAAATTTTCTACTTTCTCTTTTAAAAGAGACCAAAAAAATTAAATTTTGTCGAAAATTTAGGCAAAAATGTATTCTACCACATGTCTTTGGTAAAAAAAATCCTGATAATTGTATGATCATTGGTTTGTGTGAAAGTTATAGAGTCTACAAGCCATGCTACGCATTATTGAAAATTTATCAATCCTAATGCACTGATGGCCTAATGCACTGATCTCATTTCTTGAGGCCCTAAAATGTCAGGACAGTACAATAACCCCCCAAAAGACCCCTTTTTGGAAAGAAGACAGTCTGAGGTATTTAGTAAGAGGCATAGTGAATTTTTTGAAGTTGAAATTTTTTCCCCACAATGCTTTGGAAAATTAAGAAATATAGATTTTTTTTTTTTCTTCACTAAATTGTCATATTTACAAGTTATTTCTCACACACGGTGCAGGCATAATTGCAATTACACCCCAAAATACATTCTGCTATTCGTCCTGAGGATGGCGATACCCCATGTGTGAGACTTTTACACAGCCTGGCCACATACAGAGGCCCAACATCCATATAGCACCATCAGGCGTTCTAAAGGGAAGAAATTACACATTTCATTTCCTGAGTACCTATCACATTTTTGAAGGCCCTGGAGCACCAGGACAATGGAATTACCCACAAAATGACCCCATTTTGGAAAGAAAACAACCCAATGTATATTCTATGAGGCATACTGAGTCTTTTGAACATGTCATTTCTTTCCACAAGTTTTTGGAAAATGTGGAAAGAAAATGAAAACCTATTTTTTTCTCACAAAGTTGTCAATTTAGAAGATCTGTCTAACACATAGCATGTACATAGCCAAAATGACACCCCAAAATACATTCTGCTACTCGTCCTGAGTGTGGCGATACCCCATGTGTGAGACTTTTCCACAGCCTGGCCACATACAGAGGCCCAACATCCATATAGCACCATCAGGCGTTCTAAAGGCATAAATTACACATTTCATTTCCTGAGTACCTATCACATTTTTGAAGGCCCTGGAGCACCAGGACAATGGAATTACCCACAAAATGACCCTATTTTGGAAAGAAAACAACCCAATGTATATTCTATGAGGCATAATGAGTCTTTTGAACATGTCATTTCTTTCCACAAGTTTTTGGAAAATGTGGAAAGAAAATGAAAACCTATTTTTTTTCTCACAAATTTGTCAATTTAGAAGATCTTTCTTACACATAGCCTGTACATAGCCAAAATGACACCCCAAAATACATTCTGCTACTCGTCCTGAGTATGGCGATACCCCATGTGTGAGACTTTTCCACTACCTGGCCACATACAGAGGCCCAACATGCAAGTAGCACCTCCAGGCTTCTAACACATAGCATGTACACACCAAGAATTACACCCCAAAATACATTCTGCTGAGCAAAAGGTAAAAAAAAAAAAAAGCCCACCTGTGGTTTTAGCAGGCAGGAATACCATTCCAGAGCAGCCAAAGCATTTGTCCAGACAGCCAAAGGAAATGTCCAGGAATTGTCCAGGCAGCAGACAGATATGGAAAAGTATGAACATGGTTCAGTACAGTCCAAGGTTTAGCAGGCAGTTCAGGTAACAGGCATAGGCATGGCCAGTCCAGGTGGCAGGCAAAGGCATGGAAAGGTCATGTGGCAGGCAAAGGCATGGCAAGGTCATGTGGCAGGCAAAGGCATGGCCAGTTCAGGTGGCAGCAGGCAGCACTTTGTACATTGGCCCTTGGTCAGGTAAGACCTGAGGACAGGGGTAGAGGCTTCTTCCCACCCAAATCTCTACGAAGCCTCCGAGTCTCCAGACCCTAATCCGAGAAAACTAAAAACCCGGAGAAAAATGTTTTCTCCACTCGGAAAACCTTTTCTGGAGCCCCTCACATATGTGAGACCCCTGTGCTGTACAGTGGCAGGGCAAATGATCAGTTCAGGAGGCAGGCAAAAATCATGGTCATTTAACAGTCCGGGTCAATTCACGTTGAAGGCAGAAAGATGTTTGGCAGAGGCATAGTCGTTAACAGTCCGGGTCAATTTACGTTGAAGGCAGAAACATGTTTGGCAGAGGCATAGTCGTTAACAGTCCGGGTCATTCACAGAAATGGCAGATAGTGGAAAAAAATCATCTTCACTGTACTAATAGTGTAGTGAAGTATGATAGCTCCGATAGCACATTCCAATACAGAGCCCTGGCTCGGAGGGACATTGGGGACAGTAGTATCGGGTGTCACGGCGAATTCCTCTACTTGCACATACACGACATTTTTTTGGGGGTTTGCGACCTGTTTGGGTAAGAGGGAGGATTTCGGGAAAGTGCCTTTCATGGAGTCTGGCTAACGCATCGGAGCGAATTAGTTGAGGGCCTTGGCCTTGGGGATAGAGAAGGGCTGTGAAAACTTCTTCTTGGAATTTTAGATAGGGTAGGGAACTTTGGGTGCACTTAGAAAAAATGATATAGGAATTAAATAGGGCAAGTTGCATCAAATAAATGGCGACTTTCTTGTACCAAAATAGTGATCTCCTGGTGGCCAAGTAGGGCTGCATCATCTGGTCGTTCATATCCACCCCCTCCATGTATAGGTTGTACTCATGCACACATTTTGGCTTCTGTATGGGGCCTCCTCTTCTCTGAAGTTCCACCAAGGTGTCGTCATGTATTGTTGAAAGGATGTAGACATCTCTTTTTTTATCTCTCCACTTCACCGCTAGTACTTCTTCAGTTCGCATACTGGCCATTTCACCCTGCTTCAATTTCTTGGCGACCAATCTTTGTGGGAAGCCTTTGCGGTTGGTCCGTGCTGTCCCACAGGCCACAGTGTTCTTTAGGTACAAATGGCGGAAAAGTGGGAGACTAGTGCAGAAATTGTCTACGTAAAGGTGGTAACCTTTCCCAAGTAATGGTTGGATCAGCTGCCAGACAATTTTGCCACTTGTTCCCATGTAGGTAGGGCATCCAGGGGGGTTTAGCTGTCTCTCTTTTCCCTCATAAATGATCAAATCATATGTGTAACCCGTGGCCCTGTCACACACCTTATAAAATTTTACCCCACGTCTGGCTCTTTTACTGGGGAGGTATTGTTTTATTCCCAGTCTTCCGGAGAGGTGCACCAGGGATTCATCCACACATGTTTCTATCAGGGGTAAGCATCTCCTTGAAGCTGGCGCAAAAAAATTGATTAGGGGCCGAATTTTGAATAACTTATCGTAACTGGGATGATTTTGAGGGAGGCATTGGGCATTGTTATTGAAGTGTAAAAATCTCATGATCATCTCATAACGGGTTCTGGGCATAAATGACGAACAGATCGGCATGTGGTGGATAGGTTGGGTAGACCAGTAGGAATGGAGTTCATTTTTTTTTGTCAGCCCCATGTTGAGGGTTAGGCCAAGGAAAATTTTTAATTCTTCTACGGTGAGGGGTTTCCAAACAAAAGGACGGGCATATGAGGAACTGAGATTGTTGGCTATATGTTGGCTGGCATATAGATTACATTGCTCCACAATGTAGGTTAGGAGATCATTGGTAAAAAATAAATGAAAATAATAAAGTGGGGTTACATTTTCCGTCTGCATCTGAGGGCCTGGCTGGGCTGTGAAAAGGGGTATTACAGGTTCTACTGATGTATCGGGCAGCCATGTTGGATACAGTAGAACATCTGGGAGGCTAGTATGGGCACTGCCTCGTTGATGGGATCCGTTGCTAGCATCTGGCCTATCTTCTAGGAAGGTTGCAGAAGTGCTGGTGGATGCCTGCCTATCCCGGAGTGCTGCGCTGCTGGTGGATGCCTGCTGGTGGATGCCCTGGAGTGCTGCGCTACTGGTGGATGCCTGCATATCATCCTGGAGTGCTGGGCTGCTGGTGGATGCCTGCATATCATCCTGGAGTGCTGCGCTGCTATTGGATGCCTGCTGGTGGATGCCCTGGAGTGCTGCGCTGCTGGTGAATGCCTCCTCCTGCTCATTTCTCCTGATTCTCCTTGTTAGGATTGTATCTTCCTCTGTTTCCAACTCGGAGCCACTGCTTTCCACTGGCTCATAGTCACTATCCGAGTCTGATGGAGAGAATTCCCTGCTACTCTCGTCTGACATACTCTGGAGTATTTGGAGAGCCTCCTCTGCGCTGTAAGACCTTTTTGTCATGTTGGCGGGCAGATGTGTCAGATGGCAGGCGGCAGATGTGCCAGATGGTGGGCGGCTGTGCCAGATGGTGGGTGGCTAGATGTGCCTGATGTTGGCGGGCAGATGTGCCTGATCGTGGGCAGATGGTGGCTGGCAGATATGCCTGATGGCGGGCGGGCAGATGTGCCTGATGATGGTGGGCGGCTGATGTGTCAGCTGTTGATGGGCTGATGTGTCAGCTGATGACGGGCTGATGTGTCAGCTGATGACGGGCTGATGTGTCAGCTGTTGACGGTGTCAGATGGCGGGCGACAGATGTGCCTGATGACTGGCGGGCAGATGTGCCTGATGACTGGCGGGCAGATGTGCCTGATGATGACGGGCTGATGTGCCGGCTGTTGGCGGACAGATGTGCCCGCTGTTGGCGGACAGATGTGCCAGTTGTTGATGGGCAGATGTTCACTGACAGGTGTTTTCACTGTTTGGGGACACTGTGTTTTGGGGACACTGTGTTTTGGGGACACTAGCTGGGTGATCAGTGGGTAAACAGCAGACAAACAGCTTTATTACTCACTGATCTCCTGGCTGCAGCACAGATCTCTCTTCCTCTCCTCACTGACAGGCTCTGTGTGAGGAGAGGAAGAGATGAGAGCAGTTACTACGCTCTCTATTTACATTACATGACGACTGTGATTGGACACAGTCGTCATGTGATCAGGAGGGCCAATCACAGGGCCCTCCTGTGTTGTGCTGTCTCTGGGGGACACAGGCAGATCGGGATCGCGCCGCTGCGCGGGCACGTGGCGGCGCAATCTCCTGTCATCTGCCACCCCCTCCCCCTTGTTTACTATATGATGGCTGTGATTACACACAGCCATCGTGCGGATCAGGAGGGCAAATCACATTGCCCTCCTGCCGCTCTGAGATGCGGCGTGTCAGAGTGACACGTGCGCATCGGGATCGCACGGCTGCGCGGGAGCGCGCCCGCGTGATCCCGCTCCTTCTGAAGGACGTTCGGGAACGTCCAGTCAGAAGGAGGGAGCTCCCACCTAGCCGTATATGTGCAGTGGCCGGGTGGGAAGTGGTTAAGGGGGTCTGAATACTTTCTGTACCCACTGTATATTGCACATTCACATCAGTCTCTGCCTTTAAAAAGTTTACAATCTAAGGTCCCCAATTTACATTCATACATACTAGGGACAATTTAGACAAGAGACAATTAGCCTACCAACATGTCTTTTGAGTGTGGGAGAAAACCGTTGCACTCAGAGGAAACCAGTGTTGGTACACTGGTACAAGGAGAACATGCAAACTCCAGGCAGGTAGTGTCATGGTTGGGATTCCAACAGACAACCCTAGTCCTGCCAGGCGGAAGTGCTAACCACTTAGCCATGGTGCTGACATATCTAAATGCCTTTTAACCGTTCTAAAACCATGGTCAAGCTTCCTTAGACCCGCTCGATACTTCCAGGCCTGCCCCCTGCTACATGTTGTGGCACCTTGGTCTAACCTATATATCACAAGAGGCCTCAGAGGTGACATAGGAGTTAGAGGAGAGAACCTCCATGGTGGATGGTGGAAGACAAAGGCACCCAACATTCCATAAAGTGTCAAATACTAAGTAAAAGAACAAAACTGCAGCATTCAGAGGGAAGGAAGGACACACGGGTCACCAGAGAGGTATGTTTAAAGAATATGTACACCCAACACTTGTACATATTCCTGGTATGTGCCTGTTGTACCATGTACTTGTATGAGAAAGTATCCTGTTCTCTTTGTATTGCTTCCTTTGTGTGAAATCCCTGGTGTTTCTGCCAGCCAATTAATTGATTATTATTCTTAAGTCAGAGAAGTACTAAAAATGCCTTAAAAGCACCCCACTACTATGATTACAAAAAAAAAAAAGTCTTGAAGGCAGGAATTTAAATCTGGGTGAACGCCATGCCTCTAGCAGGTTTCCATCTGGAATGAATGGGAAAACCATATGTTAACAGTTAGAATCGGCACTATGTGCACCTGATTGTACATTCTTTCTAGGAAACGTAGAACACAGATCACAGGAACATATGCACGCTGTGTTTGAAGAAAAAATATCAATTCTGGGAATGAGTGTTCCCAGTATCCCTTAACACCAGAGGCGATGTACAACATGTTATTAATATTGCCAATGATGTACCAAACACAACATCTCAGATTTATGTGTAGACATCTGACACATACAGTATATTTATGCAGCAGAAATGATTACTTGTTACGTGATTACTGATCATTTCAGGTATAGTCAAGTCCTAATGAACAACTCACAAACTCTGCAAGAAATGGAAGCACAAGTGGCTTATGGTGTTAAAAGCCTGATTGCAATTCAGGTGTTTTAGCTCAAATTGGATTCTCAGCAGTGGGTAAAAATATATAAAACAGCCTTGGTCGGTATATATAGGTACTCCTCACTTAATGACCAGGTCATTAAACGAATTGGTTGTTAAATGAGGAGTCACAAGTAATCAGTATTTTAAGCATTCATAACTACTGTACTGTACGGCTCAAAATTTCAAGTCCTAAGCTACTAGCCAGGCATTAAGAGTTACTCGCCACCAGTTGCCCCGCCCAACCCCTACCTTGCCCTGCCCCTAATCACACCCTCATAAATTATCTCATGAAATAACACTTAAATATTTTATGCAGAATTAAGTTACAAAAATAAATATTAACAACAACTTTATCAGTTCCCTTCAGCACAGCCTCACCAGTTCCCCTCAGCACAGCCTCACCAGTGCCCATCAATGCAGCGCGACATGTGCCCATCATTGCAGCCTCGCCGTGCCCAACATTGCAGCCTCGCCGTGCCCAACACTGCAGCCTCGCCGTGCCCAACACTGCAGCCTCGCCGTGCCCAACACTGCAGCCTCGCCGTGCCCAACACTGCAGCCTCGCCGTGCCCAACACTGCAGCCTCGCCGTGCCCAACATTGCAGCCACGCCGCCCCCAACATTGCAGCCACGCCGCCCCCAACATTGCAGCCTCGCCGCGCCCAACATTGCAGCCTCGCCACACCCAACATTGCAGCCTCGCCAGGGTGGAGGAAGAGAGAGGGTGCCCAGATCATGTCTGGAGGAAGTGGAGAGCCACGGGATTACAGAGCGCAAATAGCATGCTGTTACAGCCTACATTGAAATTGCCACCGTTCTGCTCGCTGTCACACTCAGCCCCACCTCCTCCTAACCCCGTGCCTGTGATAGACAGAACACATCCCAGCATTGGACCCGCATTCTGTCTATCACAGGCGCGGGGTTAGGAGGAGACGGGCTGTGTGTGACGACAAGCAGAGCAGAGGCAATTTCAATGTAAGCTGCAACAACGTGCTATACCGCTCGGTGACCCCGTGGCTCTCCTCTTCCTCCATGCTCTCTTCCACCGGGGCGATCGCTGGGATAACGGCTCCCGAGCAACCCCACTCGCTGGCCGTGCTCGCCCCCCCCCATTCCCAGGCAGCCCAGCTCCTCGCCAGCCCTCATTTTCCACTCGCAAAATGCGAGTAGGCAAGTGGAAAATTTGAGGGCTGCCGTACTGTATTGTGAAAAAAAGGTCTAAACACACAACTCCAGCTCAATAATGTTGTTTTAATTTGCATAAATACAGAACACCAACGAAAATTCTGTACTGTACAATACAATGATGTATAGCGCAACGTTCGGGTGGGGAAAGCTGGTCGTAAGTCTGAGTGGTCGTTAGTAGTTACATGGTTAGTAAGGTTGAGGTTGAATAAAGACACCAGTCCGTCCAGTTCAACCTGAGTGAGTGTGGGTGCGTGTCTACAATTGACCCTATCCCTGTAGATTGTATCTCATTAAGATGCTCATCTATTATATTATTTATTTAAGGTACCCATATAGCGCTGTTAATTTTACGCAGCGCTCCACACATACATCGCACACGTACATCAGTCCCTACCCTCAAGGAGCCCACAATCCAAGGTCCCCAACTCATATTCATATACTAGGCCCAATTTTTTGGACAGAAGCCAGTTAACCTACCAGCATGTCTTTGGAGTTAAACAGGTAAGTCATTAAATCAGGAGTATCTGTACTTGCCCATTCTGCTCATCTTCTGGGTTGAATGACGCCCAGCTTTCTAAATTGATCTATTTCCTGTGAGCCCAGGGTGTCAAGGCTCCACCCCCAACTGCCCGAAATTCATAGGAATTGGTGCAGAAACCAGCAGTAACGTCAGTATGTGGATCTGCTCTCTACAGCATTTATGATCTGCCTACTGCTTGGGGGACAAAAGAGGGCAAAGAAGACCTGTGACTTAATTCTGGGGTGGGTATTTAGGAGCGCCCAGTACAAAAGTTAATTTCACTCAGAGGTCTTTTTGAAATCTTGATAAAGACATTCAAATCTTTTTTTTGTTTACAAACTTTTTTTATTAGGTACATAACGACAGTACAAAATATTTGACATAAATCCCGTGAATTACAGCATACAATAATCATCGGAAAATATGGAAAATAGTAATGTAAAAACATAGAAGAATAATAATTTCTTATATTTAATACATATGGTAAACGAGTAATCAGGTAGTGTTTTAAGTGTGGATTTAATGTTTACTGAATGGTATTGATTGAAGGTGGATTTTATAAACAAGGTTTAAAAGGTGGTCAGAATAAGACATTCAAATCTTAAAGTAATATTAAAAGGTTATTTTCTTTTAAACAAATATTTTGAGTGTTCTTTTTGTCGCTATCAGAAAGGTAGCAGCTTTGGACCGCAACCAGGTCCATCTACACCATACCTTCTTTGCATATTGCTCTTTTGAAAGAAGACTCGCTTCATTGTATATCCATCAGGACCAAGCCTCGCTTCTATTGATTCAGCACTACCACACAAACACATAAGACACTGTGACATAATTACACAAGTCACTAGAAAACTGGTTTGAAAAAGGAAGTGCCTTGAAAAAGTATTCATACTCTGAAATTTTCCACATTTTCTCATGTTACAACCAACAACGTAAATGTATTTTATTGGGATTTTATTTGATAAACCAACACAAAATGGCACATAATTGTGAAGTGGAAGGAAAATGATAAATGATTTTCACAATTTTTTACAAATAAATATCTGAAAAGTGTGGTGTGCATTTGTATTCAGCCCCCCCCCCCCCCCCCCCCAATACTTTGTAGAACCACCTTTCACTGCAAGTACAGCTGCAAGTCTTTCTGGGGATGTCTCTACCAGCTTTGCACATCTAAAGGAGGGACGTGTTTGCCCATTATTCTTTGCAAAATATCTCAAGCTCTGTCAGATTAGATGGAGAGCGTCTGAACAGCAATTTTTTAGTCTTGCCACAGATTCTCAATTGGATTCAGGTCTGGACTTTGACTAGGCCATTCTAACACATGAATATGTTTTGACCTAAACCATTCCATTGTAGCTCTGGCTGTATGTTTAAGGTCGTTGTCCTGCTGGAAGGTGAACCTCCTCCCCACTCTCAGGTTTCCTTCTAAGACTGCTCTGTTTTTAGCTCCATCCATCTTCCCATAAACTCTGACCAGCTTAGTTGTCCCTGCTGAAGAAAGCATCCCCACAACCTTATAACTTCCACCACCATGTTTCCCAGTGGGGATGGTGTGTTCAGGGTGATGTGAAGTGGTAGTTTTCCATCACACATAGCGTTTTGCCTTTAGGACAAAAAAGTTACAATTTTAGTCTCATCTAACTAGAGCATCTTCTTCCATGTGTTTGCTGTGTCTCCCCTTCATGGCTTCTCGCAAACTACAAATGGGACTTCTTTTGGCTTTCTTTCAACAATGGCTTTCTTCTTGCCAGTTTTCCATAAAGGCCAGATTTGTGGAGAGCACAACTAATAGTTGTCCTGTGGACAGATTCTCCCACCTGAGCTGTGGATCTCTGCAGCTCCTCCAGAGTTACCATGGGCCTCTTGGCTGCTTCTCTGATGAATGCTCTCCTTGCCCGGCCTGTCAGTTTAGGTGGACAGCCATGTCTTGGTAGGTTTGCAGTTGTGCCATACTCTTTCCATTTTCGGATGATGGATTGAACAGTGCTCTGTAGATGTTCAAAGCTTGGGATATTTTTTTTTTTATAACCTAACCCTGCTTTTAACTTCTCCACAACGTTATCCCTGACCTGTCTGGTGTGTTCCTTGGCCTTCATGATGCAGTTTGTTCACTAAACCTCTTAAGGTTTCACAGAACAGCTGCATTTATACTAAAATTAAATTACACACAGGTGGACTCGATTTACTGATTAGGTGACTTCTGAAGGCAATTGGTTCCACTAGATTTTAGTTAGGGGTATCAGAGTAAAGGGGGCTGAATTCAAATGCACCCCACACTTTTTAGAAATCTGTAAAAAAAAATAAATTGAAAACCATTTATCATTTTCCTTCCACCTCACAATTATGTGCCACTTTGTGTTGGTTTATTGCATAAATACTCAATACATTTATATTTTTGGTTGTAACATGACAAAATGTGGAAAATGTCAAGGGGTATAAATACTTTTCCAAGGCACTGTAGATTTATGTAACTGAATAGTGTATCTAGTCAGGTTTGTTCTCTCCATGGATCCCAAGAAAATGTCCTGAAGAAGCTTTACGCAAAACATGTCAACCTTGTGGATCATAGGAGATGTGATGCAAACTTTTCTACTATGTAATGTGGTACCAACACACTTTGAGAGATGCATATGTATGGGGGATCTTTGTATATATTCCACCTTTCTTATATAAATGGGGTTTTAGCAATTGCCTAACAGTAAAACAAAGAAACAAAGTTTTGCTTTCTTTAGCAAATACATTTGTCCAATTGGTAGGCTTTTGCTCAGCCTGAACAAACCTACTTTGGTCGATGAAACCTCCACGTGCTCTTGCACAGAAAACAAAAACAGTCTGGCAGTTCACCATATTCTTTGCGCAGTCTCTTCTTGTGAGGTCTCCCAGCTCTTCTATAATGAGCAAGATAACTGGCAGGTAGACTTGGGGTGGCCAGGCTGCAGGCCCACCCGATTTCTTCCTCAGTCCAAACTCCAGCCCCAGCAGGAAAATCTTACGATCAGCCTGTTAAAGTAAGACGGACCTATTTTCCTTGCCAGGCTTCCCTTAAGCCCAAGCCCACCCAAATACCCATTCTGGGTGATAAATATCTCCCATCCACCATCAAAGTGACCTCTATCAGGAAACTAAAATTAGCCAAAAGAGCTCTCCTTAAAAAAAGAAGAAGTATTGCATACATAGAAATAATATAAATAACAGAGAAATAACAATTTGACTGTATAAACATTGTCCGATTTGTTATTTCTATATTATTGTATTTCTATTTTCACAGATGTATTTCCTGATGAAGCGGTAATACCGCAAAACTAGTAGAAATACTGAAACACCATGTCATTTGCGTTTCTTTTAGTGGAAATTGTTGCTTTTGTCATTTTGTACTAATAAATTTTGTATATTTTTATCAATGTTCTGTAGTACCTATGTACACTTTCTTTATATGTACCGCGATAGTCCACTTGCCCTTCTATGGTGAGTTTGGGGTGGGGTCCATACTCCCAATATTCCTCCTTCATTGACAGCTGCTGCCTCGGCCAATGAAGAGTGCAAGTCCCTGGAGAGTCGAGGCTCTCGTGCACATCGCTGGATCGAGAGGGGGCTCGGGTAAGTATTAGAGGGGGCAGGAGGGAGAGCTGCACACAGGTGGTTTTTTACCTTCATGCATAGACTGCATGAAGATAAAAAAAAAAAAAAAAAAAAACTTGAGCCTTTACAACCAATTTAAAAAGGAATTCATCTTTCTGGTCCAGTTATTTACATTCCTATGTCTTTTCACCGTCTCCTCCCTCCAGCCTTGAACTGTGAATCAGCATCATCAACTCAAACTCCGTGTGCTGACCTAGGAAGATGTAAGACAAAACGAGATAGAAAATAGTGACCTAACTGGCTAGGACGGGTGTGCCATTACAAAAACGGTTGGCAGAAATGAGGGCTCATGTAGACCGACATCCACATCAAACGCATGCTTTCAAATACAAAACCCAGCATTTTGGTTGCAGGCAAACAGGTCAAATGTAGCATTTTCCTTTTTGTTACAGCACAAGCCTATCAGCGGGTGCTGGCCAATGACTGATCGCCAGGACCCATTAATTGCGTTAGTTATTCAGGGAAGGGAGCTCTGTGTTGTAAACAACACAGAGCCCAGAACATTGACAGGCGATCTTGCTGTTTTTTTTTTTTTTTTTAATTCCCAGCAAAGCAGGAAAAAAACAGCAAGATCATTTAGTAAAAACAACACATAACACACACAGTAAACATGGTTAGGCACATATTTAACCCCTTGATCGCCCCCTAGATGTTAACCCCTTCCCAGCCAGTGTCATCAGTACAGTGACAGTATACAGTATTAGCACTGATCACTTTATTAGTGTCAATATTTATGCAAATTAATGTATCCCGCAGCCAGCGTCAGATTGCCCGCCGTAATATCACAGTCCCATTATAAGTCACTGATCACCCCCATTACTAGTATATAATAAAAAAAAAAAAAATTCAGTATCTATACCAGACGCTATAACTTTTACGCAAAATAAATAATATACACTTACTGGGATTTTTTTTTTTAACAGACATGTAGCAGAATACATGTTGGCCTATTTTTTTTTTTTTTTTTAACATTTTTTATTTGGATAATATGTTTTATAGCAAAAAATAAAAAATGTTGTTAAAAAAATAAATAAATAAATTCCATCCTTTTTCTTTTATATCGTAAAAATTAAAAAACCCAGTGGAGATCAAATACCACCAAAAGAAAGCTCTATTTGTGTACAGGGTTGCATGACTGCGCAATTGCCAGTTAAAGTAGCACAATGACGAATAGCAAGAGTAGCCTGGTCATGAAGGGGGGTAAAATCTTCCGAAGGTCAAGTGGTTCAAGGCCCACTAATATATGATTTGATAGAATGAAAAAAAGTTAGGAAACACTGATCTACACTCCTCCGTGGAAGTCTACTGGAAATCTGCTGACCTGCGTTCAATGTGTTTCAAATGCAGAAAAACAATCCAGTGGCTTAGTGGTTAGCACTTCTGTCTTGCAGCACTAGGGTATTTATTTGGAATTGTGAAGAGTTTGCATGTTCTCCTTGTGTTTACATGGGTTTCCTCTGCTTTCTTCCCACACTCTGAAGACTTGCTGGGCATGGGTGGAGGGCACAGGTGCATCGTCCAGCTCAGCTGCTGGCAGCCTGTCAAACTCTAAGACCCCACACACACTATTAGATTTTCTGCAGATTTTTGTCTTCAGATTTAGCAAAACCATATAATATGAGGTCAAACCTTAAAAGTTTCAATTTGTAGGCAATCAGGCAGTCCCTTCCACTACATGGTTTTGGTAAATCTGAAGAAAAAATCTGCAGAAAATCTAATAGTGTGTGTGGGGCTTTAGGCTGCATTCACACTTGAGCGTAGCGTCTTTGAGCGCTTCTCTGGCGTTTTTTCACACATTCTTGCGCGACTTGCATGTTTGTATGCAGTGCTTTTGGGCTTTGGTGTTTTTTTATTAGCCAATAGAGAAAACCATTATCTGTTGCATCATTTGTTGCTAAGTATTTCAGCTTATTATTATACAGGATTTATATGGCGCCAAGAGTTTACGCAGCGCTTTACAATATAAAAGGGAGACAATACAGTTACAATACAATAAAATACAAGGGGATTAAGAGGGCCCTGCTCAGAAGAGCTTACAATCTAATAGGGTGGGGCAGGTGGTACAAAAAGTTGTAACTGTGGGGAAAGAGCTGTTGGAAGTGGTAGGAGAATAGTTGGAGACATGATAGGCTTTCAGGGAGATGAGTTTTCAGGGATCGCCTGAAGGTAGCAAGAGTAGGGAATAGTAGGACCAGTGGAGGTAGAGAGTTCCAGAGGATAGGAGAGGCTCTGGAGAAATACTGGAGATGAGCATGAGAGGAGGAGATGAGAGTTGGAGGTCTTGAGAAGAGTGGAGGGGATGATTTGGGTGATATTTGGAGACAAGATTGGTGATTTCTTCTTTTATTATTATTCATTTATTATAATGTTTTTTCATTAGGGTAAGGGGTTCGAGTTTAGTTTAGGTTAGGGTTTGGAGTTAGGGTTATTTATTATTATTATATTTATTTTTATCTTATTTATTATATGAATAATAAACAAATAAATAAAATTGTAAAATAAATACACAAATAAATAAAAATCATAAAGAAAGAAAATAAATAAATTCAAGAAATTAATACTAAGTAACAATAAATAAATAATTAACCCTTAACTTTAACCCTTAAAATAAATAAAACAATAATAACTAAACACCCTAACACAAATAAATTATTATTATTATTAATAATGTATTTTTTGTTTGAGTTTGGGTGTTTGTTATTTTATATTATTATTATTATTATTATTATTAATATTATTAATAATAAATTTCAATTTTTTTTCAAGGTTAGAGGTTAACTATTATTATTTATTAATGTATTATTACGTATTATTAATACATTTTACTTATTTATGATGATTTTTGTTATTTGTGTATTTTACATTTATTTATTCATACATTATGTTTTTATTTTTAAAAAATTTCATTTGAGCAGAATATCATGCAAAAACGCGTGACAAAACACGTGAATGGCGCATTTCCTTTCATTTCTAGAATAAAAACGCACCAAAAACGCCCAAATCTGTCCGATTTGAGCGACAAAAAAAAGTTCCAGAACTGGTTTGAGCTTCAGGCGACTCGGAGTGGAGATGTGAACCATCTCTATAGAGAATAATAGATTTTTTTTTTTTCTCCTCTGGCATTTTTGTGCTTCAAGCAGATAATCGCTCCGGGTGTGAATGCAGCCTTAGAGAAGCTGAAGGCTGGGCGGTGCACCTGGCGGTACGAACGTTTTGGGCATTATACACCCAGGGAATGAATGCCAGGAACGAAAGAAATCTCTGAATTTCAGGTCACACGCAGTTTTTTTTCCCGTAAAGTGCTGCATTTTGCATTCCTGCCCTGCCTTTAAATGATCTGTCTATTCCAGAAAAAGACGACTTGTAATGACTTCAACTTTTTTTTTTTTCTTGTATGATTATTGCCAGAAATGTGGAAAAGATTTGTTCAGAAGCAAGCTACCACAGGAAACGCTTAGGAAGAACATAGCGATTGCAGCTCGTCGCCTGCAATTACAAGAGATACTGACAACTGTGGAGAGCTCTGCTGTGCAGGAATGACACAAACAGCCCGGGAAGAAGAATGCCAGATCCTCGGGAGCTTATCAGCATTCCTGGCATGTCTGTTTAATCTACACGGATCTGGAGCACAACATCCGACAGCATTTTGTGGTGACCATCCAGGTGCACTAAATATTCTTTAACTGCTGAAGACTAAAGTGGGGCACACACTATAAAAAAATCAGAAGAACGTTCGTCTTATTTTCAATAATGGTGCATAACTAACAAAAAAGATAAGAACTTACCAATACTGGTGCCAATAACAAGCATTTGCACGAGTATTGGTACTTTGTATCAAAACAAAAAGAATGGGCGCAAACCGCACCGCGAAGAATCACATGCGATTTGAACAGGAATGCGGCATGGGTGCGATTTCCCCCACCGCTCCTGTGTGTGCATAGAAAGCGAAAAGCGCCATCTAGTGGGCAGTTTATTAAAAATGTTAGAACTCAAAGTACATATCTGGCCGAATGCAAAATCTGCATAGGTGCCCCGGTCCCGCTAATGATAGCAAATCACGGCCACAGGAGGTGCTCACAGAGCTGGAGGAGATGTAGAGGTGGTCCCGCCCCCAAGCTGACATCACTTCCACCCTATACCCACAGGGTCCCGAAGCTTCTCCTCCAGCAGCCGTGATTTGCTATCATCGGCGGGACCGGGACCCCTATGCAGCTTTTGTATTTGGCCAGATAGGTACTGCGAGTTATAACATTTTTAATAAACTGCCCACGAGATGGCACTTTTCTACACACACACGCACACATACACACACACAGTGGGGGAAATCGCATTTCATTCAGACAGGAATCGCACCACATTCCTGTTCAAATTGCATGCGATTCTTTTCAGTGCAATTTGTGCTTTTTTTTGTATTGACGCAAATCGCGTCAATACAAAAAAAAATAGGGGCGGCACAGTGGTGTAGTGGTAGCACTCTCGCCTAGCAGTAAGAAGGGTCGCTGGTTCGAATCCCAACCATGGCACTACCTGCCTGGAGTTTGCATGTTCTCCCTGTGCCTGCGTGGGTTTCCTCCCACACTCTAAAGACATACTGGTAGGTTAATTGGATCCTGTCTAAATTGTTCCTAGTATGTATGAATGTGAGTTAGGGACCTTAGATTGTAAGCTCCTTGAGGGTAGGGACTGATGTGAATGTACAATGTATATGTAAAGCGCTGCGTAAATTGACGGCGCTATATAAGTACCTGAAATAAATAAAATAAAATAAAAATCGCAACACAAAAGTTTGTAGAATTCACCTCCGTAACATCTCTAAAATTCGCCCCTTTTTAACAAATGAAACCACCAAGCTCCTCATTCACTCCCTTGTTATCTCTCGCCTTGACTATTGCAACTCCCTTCTCATTGGCCTGCCTCTCCATAGGCTCCTCCCCTCTTCAGTCTATCATGAATGCTGCTGCCAGACTTATCCACCTTACCTACCGCTCAGTGTCTGCCAACCCTCTCCTCCAATCCCTACACTGGCTCCCAATCACCCAGCGAATTAAATTCAAAATACTAACCACGCTATACAAAGCCATTCTCTGCCCCGAGCTACATCACCAATCTTGTCTCCAAATATCACCCAAATCGTCCTCTCCGCTCTTCTCAAGACCTCCTACTCTCAAGCTCTCTCCTCTCCTCCTCCCATGCTTGTCTCCAGGATTTCTCCAGAGCCTCTCCCATCCTCTGGAACCCGTTACCTTCACCTGTCCAGCTATCCCCTACTCTTGCTACCTTCAGGCGATCCCTGAAAACTCATCTCTTGAGGAAAGCCTATCACGTCTCCAACTAATCTCCTACCACTTCCATCAGCTCATTCCCCAAAGTTACAACCTTTTGTACCACCTGCCCCACCCTATTAGATTGTAAGCTCTTCTGAGTAGGGCCATCTTAATCCTCTTGTATCTTATTGTATTATAACTGTATTGTCTCCCTTTTATATTGTAAAACGCTGCATAAACTGTTGGCGCTATATAAATCCTGTATAATAATAATAACACAAAGTATAGGTACTCTGTATCGGCAAGTATGATTTCTATGTTTGTTGCCACCTTCTTCCGGGTCGTTCTTTGCTTCTGATCATTGCTCGTTTTTCTCTATTCGATTATTTCCATACAATTACTGTACACATTGAGCGAAAATCGGATGTTGTGCTCACGTACAAATAGAAATTTTCTAGCTTTCACCTTCTTTTTTTTTTCTTCGTTGGAATCGGCTGTCGAAAACTCTATACTAATCAGCCGATCGTTTCTTGTACGGAATTTTTCTTCAATTTCAAAGTTGTGCCCATTTTCAGTGCAACTTTGGAGTCCGACTTTGAAGTGACTTTGATAAAACTTTTACACTCTCTGGCATTGAAACCGTGCCAAAGTCAGATCAAAGTAGTGCAGGAACCTTTTCTGAAGTCCCAGCGACATCAGTAGTGTCAGTTGGAATGGCTCTCAAAGATATATGACATTTTACATGTGCTGCGACTTTGGGTCTCACAAGTCAGATCCCAAGTCGCACAAGAATGAAAGGAGCCTAATAGTGTGTACCCAGCTTAAGGCTGGGTTCACACTGGTCCGACAAACGCTCCGACATTGGGAGCTCATGTCGCATGACGTGTGAAATTTAATGTTTCCCTATGGGAGCCGTCCTAACTGGTCCGACACAAGTCGTTCCGACTTTAGAAATGCTCCCTGTACTACTTTGGTCCGACTTTGATCCTACTTCAGTCTATTGACTATCATTGAAGTCGGATCAAAGTCGGATTGCCGTCTTGCATGATCCGACTTTGGCACGCGACTTGTGCTCAGATGTTCTTGAGGGGGAACTCCGCGCCAAATTTTAAATAAAAAACCGGCATGGGTTCCCCCTCCAAGAGCATACCAGGCCCTTGGGTCTGGTATGGACCTTGAGGGGAACCCCCTACGCCGATAAAAACGGCGTGGGGGTCCCCCCCAATCCATACCAGACCCTTATCCGAGCACGCAGCCCGGCCGGACAGGAATGGGGGTGGGGACGAGCGAGCACCCCCCCCCTCCTGAGCCGTACCAGGCCGCATGCCCTCAACATGGGGGGTTGGTGCTTTGGGGGAGGGGGCGCGCTGCGGCCCCCCACCCCAAAGCACCTTGTCCCCATGTCGATGAGGACAAGGGCCTCTTCCCGACAACCCTGGCCGTTGGTTGTCGGGGTCTGCGGGCGGGGGGCTTATCGGAATCCGGGAGCCCCCTTTAATAAGGGAGCCCCCAGATCCCGGCCCCCCACCCTATGTGAATGAGTATGGGGTACAGCGTACCCCTACCCATTCACCTAGGAAAAAAGTGTCAATTTAAAAAAAAAACACTACACAGATTTTTAAAGCATTTTATTAGACAGCTCCGGGGGTCTTCTTCCGACTTCGGGGGTCTCTCCGGTTCTTCTCCACGCTCTCCGGATCTTCTGCCGGGCTCCTCCGCTCTCTTCTGCTCTTTTGCCGCTCTTTTGCTAAAGCGGAGGAGCCCGGTCTTCAATCTTCTGCCTTCTGCCTTCTGCCTTCTGCCCTCTTCTCCTGATGTTGACACGACGCTCTCTGGGGCTAGAATGCTCTCTGTGCGCTCTGCTCTGACTTATATAGGCGGTGACCCCGCCCCCTTATGCCGTCACAGTCCCTGGGCATGCTGGGACTGTGACGTTTTAGGGGGCGTGGTCATCGGGTGATGACCACGCCCCCTAAAACGTCACAGTCCCAGCATGCCCAGGGACTGTGACGGCATAAGGGGGCGGGGTCACCGCCTATATAAGTCAGAGCAGAGCGCACAGAGAGCATTCTAGCCCCAGAGAGCGTCGTGTCAACATCAGGAGAAGAGGGCAGAAGGCAGAAGGCAGAAGGCAGAAGATTGAAGACCGGGCTCCTCCGCTTTAGCAAAAGAGCGGCAAAAGAGCAGAAGAGAGCGGAGGAGCCCGGCAGAAGATCCGGAGAGCGTGGAGAAGAACCGGAGAGACCCCCGAAGTCGGAAGAAGACCCCCGGAGCTGTCTAATAAAATGCTTTAAAAATCTGTGTAGTGTTTTTTTTTTAAATTGACACTTTTTTCCTAGGTGAATGGGTAGGGGTACGCTGTACCCCATACTCATTCACATAGGGTGGGGGGCCGGGATCTGGGGGCTCCCTTATTAAAGGGGGCTCCCGGATTCCGATAAGCCCCCCGCCCGCAGACCCCGACAACCAACGGCCAGGGTTGTCGGGAAGAGGCCCTTGTCCTCATCGACATGGGGACAAGGTGCTTTGGGGTGGGGGGGCCGCAGCGCGCCCCCCTCCCCCAAGGCACCACCCCCCATGTTGAGGGCATGCGGCCTGGTACGGTTCAGGAGGGGGGGGGGCGCTCGCTCGTCCCCACCCCCATTCCTGTCCGGCCGGGCTGCGTGCTCGGATAAGGGTCTGGTATGGATTGGGGGCGACCCCCCACGCCGTTTTTTCGGCGTAGGGGGTTCCCCTCAAGGTCCATACCAGACCCAAGGGCCTGGTATGCCTCTGGAGGGGGAACCCATGCCGGTTTTTTATTTAAAATTTGGCGCGGAGTTCCCCCCTAAAGATTCATACCAAACACAGTGCCGGCATTGGCGGGGATCCAAGTCGGATCCCCGTTCATTGAAAGTCGGACACATGCCGGCTTCATGTCGCAGGGCAAAGTCGGATCCAAAGTAGGACGGCTGTCGTGTCGCACCAGTGTGAACCCAGCCTAAATGAGGGTCTCTGTATGCACAGGTGACGGTAGGAGCAGAAAGAATGATTTCCATGGTCCAACCCTCATTCTTCAGGCTGGAAACACCACACCTTTTTTTTTTTCTTTTGCCAGATGCAATCAATGAAAACATAAAACTGTGCCAGCAAGTGTTGTAATTTACAGTGCCTTGCAAAAGTATTGACCCCCCCCCTTGGCTTTTTACCTATTTTGTTACATTACAGCCTTTAGTTCAATGTTTTTTTTAATCTAAATTATATGTGATGGATCAGAACACAATAGTCTAAGTTGGAGAAGTAAAATTAGAAAAATATATACATAAAACTATTTTTCAGAAATAAAAAAACTGATAATTGGCATGTGCGTATGTATTCACCCCCTTTGTTATGACGCTCATAAAAAGCTCTGGTGTAACCAATTACCTTCATAAGTCACATAATTAGTGAAATGATGTCCACCTGTGTGCAATCTAAGTGTCACATGATCTGTCATTACATATACACACCTTTTTGAAAGGTCCCGGAGGCTGCAACACCTAAGCAAGAGGCACCACTAACCAAACACTGTCATGAAGACCAAGGAACTCTCCAAACAAGTAATGGACAATGTTGTTGAGAAGTACAAGTCAGGGTTAGGTTATAAAAAAATATCCAAATCTTTGATGATCCCTAGGAGCACCATCAAATCTATCATAACCAAATGGAAAGAACATGGCACAACAGCAAACCTGCCAAGAGACGGCCGCACACCAAAACTCACGGACCGGGCAAGGAGGGCATTAATCAGAGAGGCAGCACAGAGACCTAAGGCAACCCTGGAGGAGCTGCAGAGTTCCACAGCAGAGACTGGAGTATCTGTACATAGGACGACAATAAGCCGTACGCTCCATAGAGTTGGGCTTTATGGCTGAGTGGCCAGAAGAAAGCCATTACTTTCAGCAAAAAAACAAAATGGCACGTTTTGAGTTTGCGAAAAGGCATGTGGGAGACTCCCAAAATGTATGGAGGAAGGTGCTCTGGTCTGATGAGACTAAAATTTAACTTTTTGGCCATCAAAGAAAACGCTATGTCTGGCGCAAACCCAACACATCACATCACCCAAAGAACACCATCCCCACTGTGAAAAATGGTGGTGGCAGCATCATGCGGTGGGGATGTTTTTCAGCAGTCGGGACTGGGAAACTGGTCAGAGGTTGAGGGAAAGATGGATGGTGCTAAATACAGGGATATTCTTGCGCAAAACCTGTACCACTCTGTGTGTGATTTGAGGCTAGGAGGGAGGTTCACCTTCCAGCAGGACAATGACCCAAAACACACTGCTAAAGCAACACTTGAGTGGTTTAAGGGGAAACATGTAAATGTGTTGGAATGGCCTAGTCAAAGCCCAGACCTCAATCCAATAGAAAATCTGTGGTCAGACTTAAAGATTGCGGTTCACAAGAGCAAACCATCCAACTTCTTCAGTGATCGGTCCGGTTTAAGAAAAAAGTGGTCTCTGCGACGGATTCGCGAGATCACTTTTATCGGTGGCGGGGGAGGCCACCCCCCCTCCTGTTATGATCCGGTGCCCTCCGCCGCTTGGCAGCGGCGGAGGCGATCATGTCCTTCTTGTGGCCCCCACCCATCTCCATATCACTACATAGTTACATAGTTAGTAAGGTTGAATAAAGACACCAGTCCATCCAGTTCAACCGCAGGGCGGAATCAACGTCAAAACGTCACTTCCGCCCATAGCTCTTAAAGGGCCATTTTTTTTTTCATTTTTTTAAATGTCTTTTATTGCATTTTAGTGTAAATATGAGATCTGATGTCTTTTTGACCCCAGATCTCATATTTAAGAGGTCCTGTCATGCTTTTTTTCTATTATAAGGAATGTTTACATTCCTTGTAATAGGAATAAAAGTGACAGATTTTTTTTTTAAACAGTGTAAAAAAATAAAATAAAGAGGTAAAATAAATAAGGGGAAAAAAATAAAACTTTTTCAAACGCGCCCCGTCCCAACGAGCTCATGTGCAGAAGCGAATGCATACGTGAGTAGCGCCCGCAAATGAAAACTGTGTTCAAACCACACGTAAGGTATCGACGTGATCGGTAGAGCGAGAGCAATAATCCTAGCCCTAGACCTCCTCTGTAACTTAAAACATGCAACCTGTAGAATTTTTTAAACGTCGCCTATGGAGATTTTTATGGGTAAAAGTTTGTCGCCATTCCACAAGCGGGCGAAATTTTGAAGCGTGACATGTTAGGTATCAATTTACTCGGCATAACATTATCTTTCACAATATAAAAAGAAATTGGGCTAACTTTCAAAAAAGGGTATTTTTTCCAAAAAAAGTACACTTGTAAGACCGCTGCGCAACTACAGTGTGACAGAAAGTATTGCAACGACCGCCATTTTATTCTCTAGAGTGTTAGAGGAAAAAAAACTAAAATGTTTGGGGGTTCTAAGTGATTTTCTAGCAAAAAAAAAATGTTTTTAACTTATAAACAACAAATCTTAGAAAAAGGCTTGGTCCTTAAGTGGTTAACTATTTTTTGCAATTTCAGGTGCATGAAGTCACACAGATGTCAGCCAAGTCGCACCGATCTGTGGCTTTGAAATTGTGCCACTTCAATTGAAGTGGCACAATTTCAAATTCGGATTCAGTGTGAAGGGCTAAAACATTACTTGCAGATTGTTGAAAGCCAGCTAGGAGCTTGTTTAAAGTGACAATCAGCACTGCCATTAAGATCTGTACAACATTTCCCAATAGGAGCTGAAGGGCACTTTAAAGGCTCAGAGAATGCTGCTTGAAGCTTGCCGAAGGCTTTGCAAAAGTTTGCTGAAAGGTTCATGAAAGCTTGCTGTTCTTTCTTGCTCTTATACATGCTGAAGTATGTTTTAAAATAGGCCTTAGTGTGATATAGGCCTATTCCTAAGACATTAAAGCGGTTGTAAGGGCTGAAGGTTTTTTACCTTCAAGCATTTTATTCATGAAGATAAAAAAACTTGTGTGTTCAGCAGTGTCCCCAGCCCCCCCCCCAAAACTTACCTGAGCCACTGCTCAATCCATTGATGTGCATGAGAGCCTTGGCTCTCCCGGGTCTCTCTCCTCATTGGCTGGGACAGCAACAGCCACTGGCTCCCACTATGGTCAATCACAGCCAGTGAGCCAATGAGGAAAGAGTGGGGCAGAGCCGTGCCACGTTCCATGTGTGAATGGGCACATGGAGCAGCAGGTCGGGAGCAAGCCTTCTTGGCTGCCCCCATAGCTAGCTGCTCGCTTTGGGGGCACTGGGCAGGTAGGAGGAGCCAGGAGCGCCATCGGGGAACCCAAGAAGAGGAGGATCGGGGTTGCTCTTTGCAAAACCATTACACAGAGCAGGTAAGTAGAACATGTTTGTTATTTAAAATAAAATAAAAATTACTATTACTTTAACAGCTTCTTGCATAAGGATAGGTTTATACCTTTGTCTGCATTTAACTGTGCATTTTGTACACACATTGGCGTGCGGTTTCATTTTTTTTGTTTGGTCGATGAAAGTCAATTCACAGTGGGGCCGCGGCCACGTTGGCACTAAATCACCGCTCATTTTAGCGGCACTTTATCGCTGTTTAACAGCAGCGCTTTTGCACCACTTCTCCGCATTGCGGCACTTCCGAATCGCTTTTTAGGCGCTTTGGAAGCGCTGCTCATTCATTTCAATAAGCAGGGCGCTTTGGGAGCACTAAATACAGCGCCCCAAAGATGTCGCTTGCAGGACTTTTCCTAACGTCACGCAGGTGCACCGCCCCAGTGTGAAAAGTCACACTGAAATGAATGGGAGGCGGTTTTCAGGCGCTTTTTCTAGCGCTAAAATGCCTGAAAACCAACTCAGTGTGATAGGGGTCTAAAGGAGATGTTGCTGGGGGGGGGGGGGCGGGTTTGCAGTCATGCACATGAAAATGCATGTTACATGTGTATTTCGTGTGCTACCATTCACATCTATGGGGCCAAAAATGTGCGCTGATGCACCAAAAAAAAAAAAAAAAAGCACCTGTACTATTTTCCCAATGCACAGTGCTACACAAAAGGATGTGAATAGGCACCATAGAAAACAAAGGCAAACCTCTTGCCCTGCATTAACGTGCACTGCGCAATACACAGGTGTGACCAAGGCGAGTATCAGCCCCTAGGATGATCTTCATTGCCCACCATCCACCAGTGTCAGGGAAGGACTCTGTGCTGGAAAATGACATTTAGGATCTGTAAGCCTGAGTCTACTTGGCAGCCATGTGGCATTACAGAGAGAACGTCTACACAAGGATCGCTGCGTGCTAAAAAGTGACAGGTGCACGGTAATCAGATTCCCTGCCCTACAAATCATTCGGCATGATACAACTAGGTGCAGGAAAAATAGACTTGTCATGTTATTAGTCATGAACATGACATACTCCGCATGACTTTTAGCCGAGAAGTGAGATATAGTGTATACAGAGGACTCTGTTTATGACAGATTTCAGGATCTGGATGAGCCAGTCCAGTATTGGCTCAGAGAGCGTGGGTTAGATTTATCATACACAGCAAAATAGGATGAGGATGATGACGGCTTACACAACTGGAACCGAACTTACGCAATCAAAGCCTGCCCTTTCATTTCAGCTCCATGGTGTTGCAATAGTGTGGGATGTCTCAAATACGAGTGAAAGCCGGAGTGAGATCAGCAGGCCGGGAGGAGGACAGGCTCCATGGTAGGGATAGGCACACCGGCTCCCCTTCACTACACAGCAAATGCCATCATTAAAAAAAAAAAAAAAAAAAAAAGAGTACTTGTTATGTAGACGCTGTGAAGGCACCCATTGCGTTCTTTGGTTTTTTCTAATAACGTATAATAAAATAACGGGGACATGATTGTATTTTTCCATTGCTTCCTCAGTTTTATAGCCTACCCCTCTACTCAGGGGCAGTAAAAGCCCTTTCGCACTGGAGCGAGAGGAGAGGCGCTTTACAGGTGCTTTGCAGGCGTTATTTTTAGCGCTATAGCGCCTCCAGTGTGAGAACTGCGCTCTCTCCTTGTGCAGGAAGACTGGTCACGGTTCCGCCCCCTCCTTTCGTTTTCTGCAGGCAGGCTGTAGTAGGTGGAGCCTAGAGCTGCACTATTAATCGTCAAGAATCGCTATTGCGATTTTTTTTTCCCCATTGAGATCTTGAAAAAAAGTGTTTCCCGATTCTTTCTATGCAGTGAATTCTCTCTGCTTCTGCTGAAGCCACAGCCGTTAAAAGAAAGGAAGGAAAAAAAAAAAAAAAAGGCAGTCTGCCAAGAATCACAACATTCTTTAGGCCGGGTTCACACTAGTGCGACAAACGTTCCAACATTGGGAGCTCATGTCACATGACGTGTGAAAATCAATGTTTCTCTATGGGAGCCGTCTTAACTGGTCCGACTTTGAAAATGCTCCCTGTACTACTTTGGTCCGACTTTGATCCTATTTCAGCCCTTTGACTATCATTGAAATTGGATCAAAGTCGGAACGCCGTCCTGCATAATCCAACTTTGGCATGCGACTTGTGCTCTGATGATCTTGAGGGAGAACTCTGCACCAAATTTTAAATAAAAAACCGGCATGGGTTTCCCCTCCAAGAGCATACCAGGCCCTTGGGTCTGGAATGGATTTTAAGGGGAACCCCCTACGCCGAAAAAACGGCATGGGGGCCCCACCAAATCCATACCAGACCCTTATCCGAGCACGCAGCCCAGCCGGTTAGGAAAAGGGGTGGGGATGAGCGAGCTCTCTCCCGCTGTTATGCTGTGTGAGCGGTGCGCAATGACTTATATAGGTATGACCCTGCCCCTTATGACGTCACAGTCCCGGAGCATGAAGAAAAGAGGGAACAAGAGGATGGAGAAGACCGGGCCACCGCTAGCAAAAGAGAGGCAAAAGAGCAGAAGATAGCGGAGGAGCCCAGCAGAAGAACCGGAGAGCAGGAGAAGAACCGGACACCGGGAGAAGAGGCCGGAGAGCGGGAGAAGAACCGGAGAGAGCGGAGAAGTCGGAAGAGACCTGTGTAGTGTGTTTTTTTATTGACACTTTTTTCCCCCAGGTGAATGGGTAGGGGTACGATGTACCCTATACTCATTCACATAGGGTGGGGGGCCGGGATCTGGGGGCCCCCTTATTAAAAGGGGCTCCCGGATTCCGATAAGCCCCCTGCCCGCAAACCCTGACAACCAACGGCCAGGGTTGTCGGGAAGGGGCCCTTGTCCTCATCAACATAGGGACGAGGTGCTTTGGGGTGGGGGGGCCGCAGGGCACCCCCTCCCCCAAAAGCACCCACCCCCCCCCATGTTGAGGGCATGCGGCCTGGTAAGGTTCAAGAGGGGGGGAGCGCTCGCTCGTCCCCACCCCCTTTCCTGACCAGCCGGGCTACGTGCTCTGATAAGGGTCTGGTATGGATTTTGGGGGGACCCCCACGCCGTTTTTTCGGCGTAGGGGGTTCCCCTAAAAATCTATACCAGACTTAAGGGACATTGGCGCCTCCCTCTCGCTGCAATAGGAAAATGTGTTTTTCCTATTGCAGCGGGCGCGAGATGTACAGTACCCTGTCGCCGAGAATCAGCACGATAGGATCGCGCTGGAAACATTCTCGTGGGCAGGTGCTGTAGCTGCCTGCCGGACCAGCATACAGACGAATGGGCTTCCCGATAGTAACTGGGTCTGGCGGGGAGATTTGAAACATTTTTCAAATCTAAAGTCCGTCGGATTATCGACCGAAAAGGTCCGTCAGAAGTCCGATGAAGCCCACACACGGTCGGATTGTCCGCCGGATTCAGTCCGTCGAACCAGACCAGTCAAAAATTCTGCTCGTGTGTATGAGGCATAAGGCAATGTCCCAAAAAAAATATATTTCCCAAATTAATGGTGTAAAACAAAATAATGTAATTATGTTAATATTATAAGTGCAAAAAAGATTTTTGCCAATTAGCACTAAAAACAAAGTCCAAGTGAAAAATCAATCCATAAAGCAGAAATATCAATTCATATATGATGACTGTGACAAATCGTGCAGAATCTTCAAATATATGTGCATCCAGTTCCACACCCAAGTGAGAAAGGTAACCTGCTTACCAGATATCCATGACTGTTAAACAATCTCACCTAGCGCAGAGAAATCGGTCTCCCCAAGACCCTTAAAGTTGTATAGGACTGCTGCTGGAACAATGTCACTCATGACACTTATATCTCTCTCCCTTTCCTCCAACTTCAAACCGCCACCATTCACCGCAGCAGGGAACCTTCCAACAAGCGGTCATTAAAGAGAACCTGTCACCAAAAAATTCATCACTTTGCTTACCCCCCTCTTCTCCATCTCCCCAACTCTGCTCACCCCCCTCTTCTCCATCCCCCCCACTCTGCTTAACCCCCTCTTCTCCATCCCCCCCACTCTGCTCAACCCCCTCTTCTCCATCCCCCCCAACTCTGCTCACCCCCCTCCATCTCCTCCTTCAGCCCCCTCAACTCTGCTCACCCCCTCTTCTCCATCCCCCTCTTCTCTATCCCCCCAACTCTGCTCACCCCCCCTCTTCTCCATCCCCCTCTTCTCTATCCCCCCAACTCTGCTCACCCCCCCTCTTCTCTATCCCCCCAACTCTGCTCACCCCCCCTCTTCTCCATCCCCCCAACTCTGCTCACCCCCCCTCTTCTCCATCCCCCTCTTCTCTATCCCCCCAACTCTGCTCACCCCCCCTCTTCTCTATCCCCCCAACTCTGCTCACCCCCCCTCTTCTCCATCCCCCCAACTCTGCTCACCCCCCCTCTTCTCCACCCCCAACTCTGCTCACCCCCCCTCTTCTCCACCCCCAACTCTGCTCACCCCCTCTTCTCCACCCCCAACTCTGCTCACCCCCCCTTCTCTATCCCCCAACTCTGCTCACCCACCTCTTCTCCATCCCCCAACTCTGCTCACCCACCTCTTCTCCATCCCCCCAACTCTGCTCACCCCCGCTCTTCTCCATCCCCCTAACTCTGCTCACCCCCCTTCTTCTCCATCCCCCCAACTCTGCTCACCCCCCTCCATCCCCTTCTTTATCCCCCTCAACTCTGCTCACCCCCCCTCTTCACCCCCCCCAACTCTGCTCACCCCCTCTCTTCTCCACCCCCCCCCCAAATCTGCTCACCCCCTCTCTTCTCCATCCCCCCAACTCTGCTCACCCCCCTCCATCCCCTTCTTTATCCCCCTCAACTCTGCTCACCCCCCCCTCTTCACCCCCCCAACTCTGCTCACCCCCTCTCTTCTCCACCCCCCAACTCTGCTCACCCCCTCTTCTCCATCCCCCCAACTCTGCTCACCCCCTCTTCTCCATCCCCCTCAACTCTGCTCACCCCCCCTCTTCTCCATCCCCCTCAACTCTGCTCACCCCCCCCCCCCCTCTTCTCTATCCGCCCAACTCTGCTCAACCCGCTCTTCATCCCCCTCAACTCTGCTCACCCCCCCCCCTCTTCTCTATCTGCCCAACTCTGCTCAACCCGCTCTTCATCCCCCTCAACTCTGCTCACCCCCCCCCCCCTCTTCTCTATCCGCCCAACTCTGCTCAACCCGCTCTTCATCCCCCTCAACTCTGCTCACCCCCCCCCTCTTCTCTATCCGCCCAACTCTGCTCAACCCGCTCTTCATCCCCCTCAACTCTGCTCACCCCCCCCCCTCTTCTCTATCTGCCCAACTCTGCTCAACCCGCTCTTCATCCCCCTCAACTATGCTCACCCCCCCTCTTCTCTGCTCACCCCCCCTGCATATCTCATTAAAGAGAACCTGTCACCAAGAAAATCATCACATAGGAGACTTTTTGTCAATTGTAAAAAATGTATGTTTTACACCCAATCACATCAAATACCCCCAGCCCACAAAAAAAAAAAAAAAAAAAAAAAAAAAGAGCTCGCCCACCCCCACATATTTACACATAAAAACACTGATTGCTATGCAGGTTACATATGGCCACGCACAAACTGGTTCCTAACTTTTTTAGATGGCTTCTAGAACCAAAAGCAAATTTATTCAATCTCTGCTCCTAGGCTGCTTCTTCTGTCACTAAGGCTCAATAAATAGTTTAACAAAAAAATATAAAAAAATTCACCTGCGCTTAAGGTAACACAATTAAACTAGAACAAGCTGCAAGCACAAACTGTTGGCAACAATTGACAAGAATAGAAAAATGCAGCGCTTTTAAAAGCTAAAAAAATCCTTAATAAAATGTCTGAATAGATCCAGTGAAGTTAAAGGTGTGAAGAGCACCTCAGGTGTATTTCTAATATTCTCCCATAAGTGATGAAAAGAATCCTTCACCTACACCACAGCACACTGGGCCTTTTATTCTCAGATATATAACTTTGTGGGCTAAGGGGTCAAACAGCCACTAGGCACTGCCAGACTTCCAATGGACTTAATAGATTTTATGGCTTGATGGTCTCCCTTCTCACATAGCCTCTCCAGAGGTCAGATCACTATACATGTATGTCAAAAGGGAGAACAAAACCGCCTTATGGTGTCGTTTTTAGGGGTGCGCATCTTCACTGGCCTCACGTTTCGATTGGGATTATCCTGTCTATGATTCAATTAGATTCCGCGATGCATCACGATTACTGCGCACGGTTTTCATCCACAAAATTCAAGCAGTCAGAAAAACTCAATTTTTTAAATTTTATCTGTTCTTAAAAAAGAAAGACAACACTCCCTGCATGTAGAAAAGTGTAAACACAGCAGACAACTTAAAGAGAAGCTCCAGACTGCCCCCAAATGACTACAGGAGGTGGTCAGAGATTGCAGACCTACTACAGGAGATGGTCAGAGACTGCAGACATGTTACAGGAGATGGTCAGAGACTGCAGACATGCTACAGGAGATGGTCAGAGACTGCAGACATGCTACAGGAGATGGTCAGAGACTGCAGACATGCTACAGGAGACGGTGAGAGACTGCAGACATGCTACAGGAGATGGTGAGAGACTGCAGATATACTACAGGAGATGGTCAGAGACTGCGGACAGGATACAAGAGAGGGTCAGAGACTGAGGACATGATACCAGAGATGGACAGAGACTGCAGACATGATACAAGAGAGGGACAGGGACTGAGGACATGATACAAGAGAGGGACAGAGACTGCGGACATGATACAAGAGATGGACAGAGACTGCGGACATGATACAAGAGATGGACAGAGACTGCAGACATGATACAAGAGATGGACAGAGACTGCAGACATGATACAAGAGATGGTCAGAGACTGAGGACATGATACAAGAGAGGGTCAGAGACTGCAGACATAATACAAGAGAGGGTCAGAGACTGCAGACATGATACAAGAGAGGGTCAGAGACTGCAGACATGATACAAGAGATGGACAGAGACTGCAGGCATGATACAAGAGAGGGTCAGAGACTGCAGACATGATACAAGAGAGGGTCAGAGACTGCAGACATGATACAAGAGATGTTCAGAGACTGCGGACATGATACAAGAGAGGGTCAGAGACTGCAGACATGATACAAGAGATGGTCAGAGACTGCGGACATGATACAAGAGATGGTCAGAGACTGCAGACATGATACAAGAGATAGACAGAGACTGCAGGCATGATACGAGAGAGAGAGTCAGAGACTGCAGACAAAAACCGCAGAGGTGATCAAATACCAACAAAAGAAAGCTATATTTTTGGGAAAAAAAGGACGTCAGTTTTGTTTGGGAGCCACATCGCACAACCGTGCAATTGTCAGTTAAAGTGGAGTTCCACCCAAAAGTGGAACTTCCACTGTTCAGATTCCTCCCCCCCTCCGATGACACAGTTCAGGGTGAGGGGGGTACAGATACCTGTATATTACAGGTATCTGTACCCACTTCCGGCATAGATAGCCGCAGAATCTGCGGTTATTTACGCCACTTCCTGCTCCCTCCCCGCTGCCTGCTGGGAAACACACGGGTCCCAGAGACAGCAGGGACCATCCGTATTGCGCTGCGCGACTCGCGCATGCGCAGTAGGGAACCGGGAAGTGAAGCCGCACGGCTTCACTTCCCGATTCCCTTACCGAAGATGGAGGCGGCAGCACCCGAGGACGGAGAGATGGTTCGGCCTCGGTGCGGACATCGCGGGCGCCCTGGACAGGTAAGTGTCCATGTTTTAAAAGTCAGCAGCTGCAGTATTTGTAGCTGCTGACTTTAAAAAAAAAAAAATTTTTCGGCGGAGCTCCGCTTTAAAGCGACGCAGTGCTGAATCGCAAAAAGTGCTCTGGTCTTTGGCCAGCCAAATGGTCCGAGGCTTAAGTGGTTAAGGGAATATTTTGGGGACCCCCAGGTCACCAGAACTAGATTTAACCCTATTAAATTTCTGGGGACAACCCAACATTTGAGATTTCCTTTTACTTTCACTTTCAATGATAATGGTAAACAGGACAAATATAGAGGGTGAATGTCCCTAACGGGGGCACAGACAGCAATAAAAACCTAATAGGTGTTCTAATTCCTCTCTGCTCTATCCAAAAATGTAATTGCCTTTAGTTATACTTTAAATCTTGGGGCGGTCCCGCGGAATCCGGGACGGTTGGAAGGTATGAACAGTTTTGTGCATTGTCCCATAGTATAACAATGCATTCCTTTTCAGTGCCAATGTGGCATTTTTTCCCCTGTGCAGCCGCTGCATCCCAATTGACATGAATAGGACTGCATACTCGCAGATGCATGAAACACCTGTGCAGAAAAGGGCAAAACTTTTTTTTATTCCATTTTAGATCAAGGGTTATAACCCCAGTCACTTTTTTGCCATCTGCGTCCCCATAGGGGAGATTTTCCTTCACTTCCTGTCCCACAGCCAAAACAGGAAGTGAGAGGAAATCACGCCAGAGTGTGGGAATTCTGGGGGGGGTCACCGGGGGGCATCAGAACCAGTGTCTCCATTGAAAGACTAACCCTCTATTCCTGTTCTGGTGACAACCCAAAATTTGGGATTTTCTTTTACTTTCACTTTTGATGATAATGGTAAACAGGACAAGAGAGGCTGAATCTCCCTAACGGGGGACATAGACAGCAATAATGACTGACAGGAGTTCTAATCCCTCTCCACTCTAATTCAAAGATAAAAAAAAGTTTTGCTTTAGTTACATTTTATTATTGAAAAAAAAAAAAAAAATCGATTTTGGTTGAATTGGTAAGGAACGTGGCACCAATGAACACCCATCAATCCACTGAATACAATATATTGGATTTTTTTTGTAACATAATAAGTATATTGGAAAATACAGGCAATAAAACAAAAAAAAAATTCAATGAGGCCAAATTACAGACACTGCTACTGGAACTCCCCTTAGCAACCAGCTAAGTGTACTCTATGGTTGCTATGGTAACCATTCTACATTTGCTCTCCATGTGGTAAACAAGCCTGTGAATACAATTACAGCCCTCTATGAAGAGCCCATCTAGCCTTGTGTTTTACCAAGGGTGGCCATACACAATACAATCGTATTGTATAAACGCATTTACCAAAACTATGTAATATGATGACAAACCTATACAATCCAATCAACTTCTATACAATCACACAGGGCTTTATATTTTATAGTAGTTAGATCTAATGGAGATTGCACAATCAGATTGTATAGTGTATAGTCAGGTACAATACTAAAAAATATGAAAATATATTTAATGGGAACTGCACGTGTTTACATCAGTCTGCATGCTATAAAGCATGCATGCTGGTGTACGTCGTACCCCTACCCATTCACCTGGGGGAAAAAAGAGTCAATAAAAAAAAAAACACACTAGACCAGTTTTTAAAGTAATTTATTAGGCAGCTCCGGGGGTCTCTTCCGACTTCTCCCCTCTCTTCTCCTAGTCTCCGGTTCTTCTCCCGCTCTCCGGTGTCTTCTGCCGGGCTCCTCCGCCATCTTCTGCTCTTTTGCCCGCTCTTTTGCTAGCGTTGGCCCGGTCTTCTCCATCGTCTTCTTCCCTCCGGTCTTCTTCTGATGTTGACACGACGCTCTCTCCCGCTGTAATGCAGTGTGCGCAACGACTTATATAGGCATGGGGCGTGGTCACCGGGTGATGTCATATCGGGAAACTGGAGAAAGTGCAGAGAAGGGCAACCAAACTGATAAGAGGCATGGAGGAGCTCAGCTATGAGGAAAGATTAGAGGAACTGAATTTTTTTTTCACTCTTGAGAAGAGGAGAATAAGGGGGGATATGATCACCATGTATAAATATACAAGAGGTCCATATAGTGAACTTGGTGTTGAGTTCATCACTTTACGGTCAACACAGAGGACAAGAGAGCACTCTTTATGTCTGGAGGAAAAGAGATTTCATCTCCAAATATGGAAAGGTTTCTTCACAGTAAGAGCTGTGAAAATGTGGAATAGAATCCCTCCAGAGGTGATTCTGGCCAGCTCAATAGATTGCTTTAAGAAAGACCTGGATTATTTCCTAAATGTACATAATAAAACTGGGTACTGACATTTATAGGTAAAGTTGATCCAGGGAAAATCCAATTGCCTCTCTGGGATCAGGAAGGAATTTTTTCCCTGCTGTAGCAAATTGGATCATGCTCTGCTGGGTTTTTTTGCCTTCCTCTGGATCAATTGTGGGTATAGGATTGTATGATATTTTTTATTTATTTTATGGTTTAACTAGATGGACTTGTGTCTTTTTTCTAACCTGACTAACTATGTAACTATGCAGTTTTCTGGCTTGACATGTTTGGTATCTATTTACCAGAGGAAACCTCAACTTTTATATTTTGAAAAAAAAAAAAAAAAATTATATATATATATCTCTGATTTATTGTGTTTGTGTGCACTATAATTAACTTTAGTGTCATTTTTTACTAAAATTAGGGTTTGATAAACAACTACCATTATATTCTCCAGGGTCTCTGCTTTCAGTGAATATATGTAATATTTGGGGTGGGAGGGCAGTCATCTTCAGGCCTAACATGGCCATTTAACATGTGTACATGTCTCTAGTGAACTAGCTGGGGTCATGTCTGATCCATGGCAACCATAACTACGGATCTAAACAGTAATGGCGCCCCCCCCGTCACACTCACACCCACCACACGGCTCCATTCAGTCTCCAATCTGGTTCCAGGCTCAGCTGGTGGTTAGTGGGATCGGCTGGGGACCTATTCAATTGCTTAGTAACACAAATTGCTAATCAGCCAATCACATGGCAGCAACTCAATGCATTTAGGCATCTAGACATGGTGAAGGCGACTTGCTGAAGTTCAAACTGAGCATCAAAATGGGGAAGAACGGGGATTTAAGTGACTTCGAACGTGGCATGGTTGTTGGTGCCAGACTCGATAGTCTGAGTATTTCACAAACTGCTGATCCACTGGGATCGTCACACACAATCATCTCTCAGGTTTACAGAGAATGATCCAAAAAAGAGAAAATATCCAGTGAGCGGCAGTTATGTGGAGGAAAATGCCTTGTTGATATCAGAGGTCACAGGAGAATGGACAGACTGGTTACAGATGATAGAAAGGCAACAGTAACTCAAATAACCACTCGTTACATCCAAGGTATGCAGAATACCATCTCTGAACGCACAACACATCGAACCTTGAAGCAGATGGACTACAGCAGCAAAAGACCACACCGGGTGCCACTCCTGTCAGCTAAGAACAGAAAACTGAGGCTACAATTCACACAGGATCACCAAAATTAGACAATAGAAGATTGGAAAAACATTGCCTGGTCTGATGAGTCTCGATTTCAGCTGCGACATTCAGATAGTAGGGTCAGAATTTTGCGTAAACATATAAACATGGATCCATCCTGCCTTGTATCCATGGTTCAGGCTGGTGGTGGTGTAATGGATGACCTGATGACTCCTTCCAGCAGGATAATGCACCATGTCACAAAGCTCCAATCATCTCACCACTGGACAATGAGGTCTCTGTACTCCAATGTCCTCCACACTCACCAGATCTTATCCAATAGAGCACCTTTGGGATGTGGTGGAACGGGTGATTCGCATCATGGATGTTCAGCCGACAAATCTGCAGCAACTGTGTGATGCTATCATGTCAATATGGACCAAAATCTCTGAGGAATGTTTCCTACACCTTGTTGAATCTATGCCATGAAGAATGAAGGCAGTTCTGAAGGCAAAAGGGGGTCCAATCCAATACCTAATAAAGTGGCCGGTGAGTAGCTATTTTGAAGAACGTAATATTATTAAATACACGACTTTTGTGGATATCCATAAAAATCCTGTTAACCCCTTCCTGTCCACCCGCCATCCTGTAAAAAGGTTATGAACACCCAAGCAGCAGGAAGGATCATCAATCATGTGACCACTGCAGCTGACTGCCACAGTGGTCACATGACCGGGAGCCAGTCCAGCCAGATACCTTTCATTAGTGGGGACCTAGAGGTGTCTTTGATGTATATGTGTGCGGCGGGTGGCTGTTAAAGTCCACCCTTTTGCAGCCACCCATAAGTGTAAAGTGAGGAGCAACAGGTTAATAAACCACGCTTTAAAAGATCGTTGCCAAAGGGGAATTAAAGTATCCACATTCTATTTGGTAGCTTTTGCTTTTAACATTACCATGTTACAGCTTAATGAGAATTTACTGAGGATACATAATGGTACAAGATGGTATCTAACTTGACAAAAAAAAAGTGGGTAAGAGGAGGAGGGGGGGGGGGGGGGCGGCCTTAAAGTGTAACCTCCCCTTGTGGGTGGAGCTCCGCTTTAGATTTTTATGCCCTTTCAGCAGCTGATTTTATTGCTTACAAAATATGCAGCTTCTTCATCTTTTATTCCTTGCCTATGTTCCAGTTTAACCACTTCAGCCCCGGAAGGATTTACCCCCTTCCTGACCAGAGCACTTTTTACAAATTGGCACTGCGTCGCTTTAACTGCTAATTGCGCGGTCATGCAATGCTGTAACCAAACGAAATTTGCGTCCTTTTCTTCCCACAAATAGAGCTTTCTTTTGATGGTATTTGATCACCTCTGCCGTTTTTATTTTTTGCGCTATACAAGGAAAAAGACCGAAAATTTTGAAAAAAAATGATATTTTCTACTTTTTGTTCTAAAAAAAATCCAATAAACTCAATTTTAGTCATACATTTAGGCCAAAACGTATTTGGCCACATGTCTTTGGTAAAAAAAATGTCAATAAGTGTATATTTATTGGTTTGCGCAAAAGTTATAGCGCCTACAAACTAGGGTACATTTTCTGTAATTTACACAGCCTTTAATTTATGACTGCCTATGTCGTTTCTTGAGGTGCTAAAATGGCAGGGCAGTACAAAACCCCCACAAATGACCCCATTTTGGAAAGTAGACACCCCAAGGAAATTGCTGAGAGGCATGTTGAGCCCATTGAATATTCATTTTTTTTTGTCCCAAGTGATTGAATAATGACAAAAAAAAAAAAAATTACAAAAAGTTGTCACTAAATGATATATTGCTCACACAGGCCATGGGCATATGTGGAATTGCACCCCAAAATACATTTAGCTGCTTCTCCTGAGTATGGGGATACCACATGTGTGGGACTTTTTGGGAGCCTAGCCGCATACGGGGCCCCGAAAACCAATCACTGCCTTCAGGATTTCTAAGGGCGTACATTTTTGATTTTACTCCTCACTACCTATCACAGTTTTGAAGGCCATAAAATGCCCAGATGGCACAAACCCCCCCCAAATGACCCCATTTTGGAAAGTAGACACCCCAAGCTATTTGCTGAGAGGCATGTTGAGTCCATGGAATATTTTATATTTTGACACAAGTTGCGGGAATGTGACAATTTATTTATTTATTTTTTTTTTTTTGCACAAAGTTGTCACTAAATGATATATTGCTCACACAGGTCATGGGCATATGTGGAATTGCACCCCAAAATACATTCTGCTGCTTCTCCTGAGTACGGGGATACCACATGTGTGGGACTTTTTAGGAGCCTAGCCGCGTACGGGACCCCGAAAACCAATCACCGCCTTCAGGATTTCTAAGGGTGTACATTTTTGATTTCACTCTTCACTGCCTATCACAGTTTCGGAGGTCATGGAATGCCCAGGTGGCACAAACCCCCCCCAAATGACCCCATTTTGGAAAGTAGACACCCCAAGCTATTTGCTGAGAGGCATGGTGAGTATTTTGCAGCTCTCATTTGTTTTTGAAAATGAAGAAAGACAAAAAAAAAAATTTTTTTTTTCTTTTTTTAATTTTCAAAACTTTGTGACAAAAAGTGAGGTCTGCAAAATACTCACTATACCGCTCAGCAAATAGCTTTGGGTGTCTACTTTCCAAAATGGGGTCATTTGGGGGGGGGGTTTGTGCCACCTGGGCATTCCATGGCCTCCGAGACTGTGATAGGCAGTGAAGAGTGAAATCAAAAATTTACGCCCTTAGAAAGCCTGAAGGCGGTGCTTGGTTTTCGGGGTCCCATACGCGGCTAGGCTCCCAAAAAGTCTCACACATGTGGTATCCCCGTACTCAGGAGAAGCAACAGAATGTATTTTGGGGTGTAATTTCACATATCCCCATGGCATGTTTGAGCAATATATCATTTAGTGACAACTTTGTGCAAAAAAAAAAAAAAAAAAAAAAAAATTTGTCTCTTTCCCGCAACTTGTGTCACAATATAAAATATTCCATGGACTCGACATGCCTCTCAGCAAATAGCTTGGGGTGTCTACTTTCCAAAATGGGGTCATTTGGGGGGGGGGGGTTGAACTGTCCTGGCATTTTATGCACAACATTTAGAAGCTTATGTCACACATCACCCACTCTTCTAACCACTTGAAGACAAAGCCCTTTCTGACACTTTTTGATTACATGATAAAATTATTTTTTTTTGCAAGAAAATTACTTTGAACCCCCACACATTATATATTTTTTTAAAGCAAATGCCCTACAGATTAAAATGGTGGGTGTTTAATTTTTTTTTTTCACACAGTATTTGCGCAGCGATTTTTCAAACGCATTTTTTGGGGAAAAAACACACTTTTTTACATTTTAATGCACTAAAACACACTATATTGCCCAAATGTTTGATGAAATAAAAAAGATGATCTTAGGCCGAGTACATGGATACCAAACATGACATGCTTTACAATTGCGCACAAACGTGCAGTGGCAACAAAATAAATACATTTTTAAAAGCCTTTAAAAGCCTTTACAGGTTACCACTTTAGATTTACAGAGGAGGTCTACTGCTAAAATTACTGCCCTCGATCTGACCGTCGCGGTGATACCTCACATGCATGGTGCAATTGCTGTTTACATTTGACGCCAGACCGACGCTTGCGTTCGCCTTAGCGCGAGAGCAGGGGGGACAGGGGTGCTTTTTTTTTTTTTTTTTTTTTTTTCTTTATTATTTTTTTGCTTTTTTATCTTATTTTAAAACTGTTCCTTTCATTTTTTTTTTTTTTTTAATCATTTTTACTGTTATCTCAGGGAATGTAAATATCCCCTATGATAGCAATAGGTAGTGACAGGTACTCTTTTTTGAAAAAATTGGGGTCTATTAGACCCTAGATTTCTCCTCTGCCCTCAAAGCATCTGACCACACCAAGATCGGTGTGATAAAATGCTTCCCCAATTTCCCAATGGCGCTATTTACATCCGGCGAAATCTAATGCCGCGTACACACGAGCGGACTTTACGGCGGACTTTGCCCGGCGGACTGGATTTCGTCGGACAATTCGATGTGTGTGGGCTCCAGCGGACTTTGTTTTCTCAAAAGTTGGACGGACTTAGATTTTAAACTTGTTTAAAATTTATCCGTTGAAATCGAGTCCGGTCGAAAAGTCCGCTCGTCTGTATGCTAGTTCGATGGACAAAAAGGCACGCTAGGGCAGCTATTGGCTACTGGCTATGAACTTCCTTGTTTTAGTCCGGTCGTACGTCATCACGTACGAATTCGACGGACTTTGGTGGATTGTGTGTAGGCAAGTCCGTTCATTCACAAAGTCCGTCGGAAAGTACGTCGAAAAATCCGCCGGGCAAAGTCCGCCGTAAAGTCCGACCGTGTGTACGCGGCATTAGTCATAAAATGCTCGTAGCTTCCGGTTTCTTAGGCCATAGAGATGTTTGGAGCCACTCTGGTCTCTGATCAGCTCTATGGTCAGCTGGCTGAATCACCGGCTGCATTCTCAGGTTCCCTGTTGAGACAGGAGAGCCAGAGAAAAACACGGAAGACGTTGGGGGGGGGGGGGGGCATTCCCTCCCACTGCTTGTAAAAGCAGTCTAGAGGCTAATTAGCCGCTAGGATTGCTTTTACATGAAAGCCGACCGCTGGCTGAAAAGAATGATACCAAGATGATACCTAAACCTGCAAGCATCATTCTGGTATAACCACTCAAAGTCGTGAATGCTGTACCTGAAGACAAAAATATGGCTAACAATAAAGCACAGTAAACGGTAAAGTATAAAAAACTGCATACCTGAAAAGCAAACATGATAAAACATAATAACAATAAAACATTGCAGAATAGAATACAGTAAAAAAGAGCAGAACAATAGAGAGAATAGAGAGAGAGAGAATAGAGAGAGAACAATAAAACGACAACTATTATTTTTTATTTTATATTTTTGTTTGTGGTTTTTTTTTTTTTTTTTTTACACTTTTTTTGTAACTGTAACTTTTATAACTGTAACCGGTTCCAGGTTCGGGTCTCTCAAAATGCGATGGCATCTTGGGAGACCCTGTGAAAGTGTGCCTAGTCTGTGCAATGCTGTACCCTACGCTAATACTCAGCTAGTGAATGGTAGCGTTCAAAACATTCACCAATGCAAAGACCAGGATTGTCAGGACAGGAGGGACAATAATAGCGGGTGTCACGCCTATATCCGCGCTTACTGCAGACACGACATCTTTTTTGGGGGAGTTCGTTGGGTAGGGGTACTCGGGAGGACATAAAGAAAATGCCTCTCATGCAGCCGACTGCATTTGGTTGGGGATGTGAATGGGGGAAGTACGGGTGCTGCAGAAGCGGTGGGTTCCCAATTAGGATTGGCGAATGCAGCAGGAAGGGCACTATGGGCACGACGGGCCTGTGTTTGTCTTCTTGGTGGCAGCGGGACACTATTTGTGCTTGCCACCTCACCAGCTTGAACTGCACTTATGGGACTCGCCACGTCACCAAGTGTTACTGCAGTGCTGGTTTGACTACGACCGGGGTGTACTAGGCCGCTGGCGCTTGCCAGTTCACCAAAACGCTACCAAAAAAACTGTTAGCGATCGCAGGGATCAGGCCTGACTCTGCGAACGCTGCAGTTATGCGTTTAGTGTTTTGTAAGTGACAGTGATCGATCGATACTGCACTTGGGTGGGCTGGGCTGGGCCGGGCGGAGGGGCAAAACGCAGGTGCTAGCAGGTATCTGGGCTGATCCCACTAACACTGCGTTTTTGGGAACCCTAAACTGCTGGGGATGCTAGTATAGATCTGATCGGATCAGATATTGATCAGTTCAGATACTATACCACTAAGGGAGGTGTACGGTGCGTGCGTGGGTGTTAGCGCTACTGGCACTAACCTGACGCTGCCTGGGGCTGGTGCTTGCCAGTTCACCAAAACGCTACCAAAAAAACTGTTAGCGATCGCAGGGATCAGGCCTGACTCTGCGAACGCTGCAGTTATGCGTTTAGTGTTTTGTAAGTGACAGTGATCGATCGATACTGCACTTGGGTGGGCTGGGCCGAGCCGGGCGGAGGGGCAAAACGCAGGTGCTAGCAGGTATCTGGGCTGATCCCGCTAACACTGTGTTTTTGGGAACCCTAAACTGCTGGGGACGCTAGTATAGATCTGATCGGATCAGATATTGATCCGTACAGATACTATACCACTAAGGGAGGCGTATGCTGCGTGCGTGGGTGTTAGCAGTACTGGCGCTAATCTGACGCTGCCTGGGGCGACGCATATCACCGCCGGGCGATCAGGGGGCTAAATCTTTATTCGGTAATAAACGGCGGGTGCCCTGACACTATAAAAAATAAACAAACTAACCAGCATCACCCGTAACGGTTATACAGTGATCAGTGGTGAAAGGGTTAACTAGGGGGCAATCAAGGGGTTAAAACATTTATTAGGTAGTATATGGGGGTCCCTGACACTATAAAACGCTGACGGCGAACCTAAATATTTACCTCACTAACTAGCGTCACCAGCGACACTAATACAGCGATCAGAAAAATGATCGCTTAGCGACACTGGTGACGGGGGGTGATCAAGGGGTTAAAACTTTATTAGGGGGGGTTAGGGGGGTACCCTAGACCTACAGGGGGCTACCACTCATTGCCCTAACACTGTAACTGTCACAAACTGACACCAATACAGTAATCAGAAAAAAAAAAAAAAAAAAAAAAAAAAACCTGCTGGTGTCAGTTTGTGACAGGGGGGGGGGGGGTGATTGGGGGGGGATCGGGGGGCGATCGGGGTGTAATGTGTGCCTGGCATGTTCTACTGTGTGTGTAGTGTGTTGTGCACTCACATTGCAGTCTTCTCTCCTCGGCCCGGAACGGAAAATACCGAGCCGAGGAGAGATGACATCATTTCCTCTGCCTCTGTGTACAATACAGAGGCAGGGAAATGATCCCATTGGCTGGGAGCGATCGCGAGGGGGGGGCCACGAATGGATGGCCTCCCCCTCACCTCCGATCGCCGGGGGACATTTGCCGACTGCCGCAGGCACCGGGGGGGGGGTCCGATCGGACCCCCCACCCGCGGGCAGGCAAGGACGTACATGTAAGTCCTTTTGCCTGCCCGTGCCATTCTGCCGACGTATATAGTCGTGCGGCGGTCGGCAAGTGGTTAAGCTGGTGCCATGACTGCTGGCCCCAGGTTTCTTATTTCAGGGTGTCTCCTTACTCTTGCGGCATCCTATGAAGCCACCCTTGCATGAAGGGACTAGAGTTGTATCTCACTATACTGTGTATATCAATAGAAACACACGGTCCTGTAGCCTAGGATGACAAGGTACATCCTTGTTCCTTCCTCCCTCCTCCCTCCTCCCTCCTCCCTCCTTCCTCCTTCCTCCTTCCTCCTCCCTCCTTCCTCCTCCCTCCTCCCTCCTCCCTCCTCCCTCCTCCCTCCTTCCTCCTCCACCTAACAGACTGCGCTGTCCACTGCAAACTCTTTCCTCTGAAGACCAGACGTTCAGGCAAGCAGCACTTAGAGCGCAGGCTCCAGCAGCACTGAAAGTTGTAAACTGCAAGTGCTGGGGTAAGAATTTTAACAAATTATTATTATTATACAGGATTTATATAACGCCAATATTTTGCACAGCACTTTACAACATGATGGCAGACAGTACAGTTACAACACAAATCAATACAGGAGGGATCAGAGGGACCTGATCGTTAGAGCTTACAATCTAGGAGGGAGGGTCAAGTGGAACAAAATTTAATAGCTGTGTTGGATGATCAGATGGAGAAAATAAAAATATAGTTGTTAGGTGTGGGTAGAATAGGCTTCTCTGAAGAGGATGGTTTTTAGGGATTTTAGCATGCAAAAAAAAAAAACGGTCGATCATTCGTCCGATAATCTCAAAGTGTGCACTAGTCTCAAAAAAACAACCCAATCGTTCCCTTCGTTCTTCTCAAGACCTTTCTACTCTCTAGCTCCCTCATCACTTCCTCCCATGCTCTTCTCCAGGACTTTTCCAGAGCCTCTCCCATTCTATGGAACTCTTTACCCCAATCTGTCCATCTGTCTCCTACTCTATTAGCTGATCGACCGTTTTTTTTTTTTTGCATGCTAATCTCAGATCGAATCTGATGAGTTTACTAAAGTCACGAAAATTTTCGCAAGACAAAATAAAAAAAAAATAAATTAAAAAAACGGAAGTGATGTCATGTGTTGTAATGTAATTTTAGAACAACAGCTGTACTGATTAAAACGAAAATGGTACGATCGGGCATCGTACGAACAAAAAAATGTTGTGCTTGTCCAATCGGATAATAAATCGGATGAACTGTCCTGATCGGCTCTCGAAAGCTCTGTACGAACGATCAGATTATCGTACGATTGCTCCGAAATCTGTATTTTTCGTACGATTTTCTGGTTGTGTGTACCGGGCATAAGTCAGAAATGTAGCTGGGGGCTGAGTTGTGGACGGCTTTGTAAGTTGTTGTTAGTATTTTGAATTGAATTTATTGGGTGAGTGGAAGCCAGTGGAGGGATTGACAGAGAGGAGTAGCAGAGACAGAGCGATTGGTAAGGTGGAGGAGTCTGGCAGCATTCATGATGGATTGAAGGGGGGATGGACTATGTAGAGGTAAGCCAATGAGGAGGGAGTTGCAGTAGTCGAGGTGAGAGATGACCAGCGAGTGAATTAAAAGCTTTGATGTGTCAATGGTTAGAAACAAATAGTTTACTGGGGAATTTTTATTTTATTCTTCTCAATGTGATAGTGCCGGTTCACACTACAGCGACTTGGGATCCGACTTGTCAGACCTCAAGTCACCCCAAGTCGCTGGACATAAGAAATTCCATTCTAGTTAATGAAAACCGTCTTAAAGTGGAGGGCCAGCCTGAAAAAAAAAAATTGCACCAAAAATCCTAAAAAAATTAAAAAAAAAAAAAACATTTAAAAAAAAAAAATGTTAAACTTACCTGAACCCTTGTTGCTAGGCAGTATTCCTAATCTGCCTCTTCCTATTCTGCGGCGTGTTCTGCTCCTCGGTGAGTGGCCCCGTTGTCTTCTGGGAACTGTGTGTGTTCCCAGAAAACGACGGGGCCATTCACAGATCGCTGAGTAGGAAACTGGCAGTGAAGCTGCAAGGCTCCACTGCCTGTTTCCCTTACCTAGGATGGCGGTGCCGGGACCCGAGAGCCCAGGGACGGGTCGGCCGACATCGCGGGCACCCAGGACAGGTAAGTACTTACTTAAAGTCAGCAGCTACACTGTTTGTAGCTGCTGACTTTAAAACATTTTTTTAGCTGGCCGGAATCCCGCTTTAATGTACACTACTGAAATCGCTCCGACTTCAGAAAAGGTTCCTGTACTACTTCAAGGCGACTTGTACCCATAGATTTCAATGGAAGTCGCCTCCAAGTCGGATCCTTATCTATAGTGAAGCGACTTTACAGGAAAAAGAAAAGAATTGACCCAGGAAGAGAACAGGAACAACAATTATGTCACAAGAGCTGATTAGCTCTGATTGGCCACAGGCCACCTGTCCTGGAGGAGACTTGAAGTCACGTTGTAAGTCGCGCTGAAGTCGCCTCCAAATCGCCTTGCAAAGTCGCCCTGTAAGTCGGGTTGCCCCTGTGTGAACCGGCACCAACACTAAAAGCTCTGAGGGTTTAATACTACTTTAATCATCTTGTTGACAAATGTGTCGTTTCCAAATGCCGATTTCAGGTCCGGTGCCAACAAGAGTTTTATAGGTCACGTTCAAGGGAGTAAAACCGAAACCTGTATTTAGGTGTAGAAATGAGCAGCAATTACTCTGTTGGTGAAATACAAATGGGCTGCATAGACAAATGTAGAGCCATGTGCAGCTCCCATCAACATTGAGAAAGTGTGTGCTGGTTTTCGGAGTCACATGTCTGTACTGTCACGGCACAGTAATTAATTAAAGTGTAGCTCCGCCCTTGTGCGAGTTTTAAATCAGTTCCCCCTTTGGAGCATGTTTTTAATTTTTTGCACACACATTAAAAATCTGCATTTTTTGGCTAGAAATTTACCAAACCCCACTGAATATTTTATATTTTCTCAGAGCAGAGGCCCTGTAGAATAAAAAAAAAAAAAATGGTTCAGATTTTTTGCGTTGTATGATATTTGCTGAATTGTTTATCAATTCCACAGTGTATTTTCAATACACTTGCAAAGGTACCTAGCTTACAAGGTTTATTTACAAACCCTTAAAGAGGAAGTAAACCCTGATGGGTTTTACTTCCTCTTTTGCTCGCTGCAAATGAAAAGCATAATGGGCTAATATGCATCGCATACTAGCCCATTATGTGCCACTTCCCCGCAAAAGAATCCAGCGATGTCCCCTGTGTAGGCAGCATCCATCTTCTGGCCCCTCTTCCTTCCGGGGCGCGGACTCTGGCTCTGTGATTCGCCGGAGCCGCATGACGTCAGTCCTGCGCATGCGCACGAGAGCCGCGATTAACGGCACAGGCTAGGGAAGAAATGGCACTTAGTTTTGTTTCTTCCCCGCCCATGGGCTGTTGGAATTTTCGGCGGACTACAAGTGAAATATCTTCTGAACGGCGCACGTTTAGGAGATATTTCCATTTCTTATTCTAGGCTTACCTACAGGTAGAGTTCCAAAAAGTGGATTTACAACCACTTTAATCATACATGTATTTAGCCATTTGCCAGAGTTCAGCTTTAACACATTATTATTTCAGGTACTTATATAGCGCCGTCAATTTACACAGCGCTTTACATATACATTGTACATTCACATCGGTCCCTACCCTCAAGGAACTTACAATCTAAGGTCCCTAACTCACATTCATATACTAGGGGCCAATTTAGACAGGATCCAATTAACCTACCAGCATATATTTGGAGTGTGTGAGGAAACCGGAGTACCCGGAGAAAACCCACACAGGCACAGGGAGAACATGCAAACTCCAGGCAGGTAGTGTTGTGGTTGGGATCTGAACCAGTGACCCTTTTTACTGCTAGGCGAAAGTGCTATCCACTACACCACTGTGCCACCCTAACACATAGGCCGGTGTCTTTGTCACATACAAGTAAAAAGGCAGGTTTTTCCCATTTTTATTGTGTAACCTCCCAGTGAGGGATCCTAGATCAATTCTTTGGTACGATTTACCAAAAGATTCACATAACTGTCATGACACTTGAGGTGAAAAAAGACAGAATCAGTCAGAAGCTGGAAATATACACGAACATTATACACAGAGAAGAGAGTTGTGTTGCATCAGATGTGGGTGACGGATCTAATCAGAACATGTGCAATCTAAAATACAGAAGTAGCCATTGATAGGGTCAATGTTCCATTTAAAAAAGAGGAATAACAATCTAAAATTTAAAAGTTAGAAGCACTTTCCTTTGACTTAAAGTGTAAGCTCACCTTTTGCACAAAAAATGAAAAGAAGAACTAACACCGTACACCCAAAACATCTACCAGCGACCCTCCCCCGATGCCCTTTATTACTTTTCTGGGGACAATCCAAAATTTGGGATTTTCTTTTACTTTCACTTTCAATGATGATGGTAAACAGAACGCAAAGAGAGGGTGAATATCCCTAATGGGGCACACAGACAACAACAAAAAAAAAACCTGACAGGTGTTCTAATCCATCTCAACTATCCAAAAACGGAAAAAAGTTTTGCCTTTAGTTATACTTTCAGCTTTAAAAATGAAAGCTAGAAGCTGACTAATTGCCATACACAAATCCCCCCTATGTGTCTAGAGAAACAGCTCTTGAGATATGTAGTTCTGGGGGTATGCCTACGTCACGGGTGCTCAACCTGTGGCCCTCCAGCTGTTGCGGAACTACAAGTCCCATCATGGCTCTGCCTTTCAGAGTCATGCTTGTAACTGTCAGCGGCTAGCAATGACTCACGGGACTTGTAGTTCTGCAACAACTGGAGAAGCTCTTTCGGCTCTCACCTCCTCATTGGCTCAGACACAGCAGAGGGAGCAATTGGCTCCTGCTGCTGTCAATCACAGCCAATGAGGAGGGAGCTAGGCTGAGCAGCCGGATGGGGAGTGAGCACACCACTGCCTCCATAGCAAGAAGCTTGCTATGGGGGCACTTGGCAAAGGGGAGGAGCCAAGAGCACTGGTGGGGGACCTAAGAAAAGGAGGATGGTGCTGCTTTTTGCAAAACCATTGCACAGAGCAGGGGAGTATGCCATGTTTGTTATTTAAAAAGAATACAAATTGTGACTTTACAATCACTTTAAAGCAAATTTGACACATTAAAACCTTTATTTTAGATAATTTTCATTGCTTTTATAAAAGTTTCAATAAGGGTGTAGCAAGATACACACCAGTGAGATATCCAAATGAACAAAGTAAATGGAAGATGGATGAACAGTAACAGTGACAAAGATACAATCAAGTAAGACCACTTGAGCTCCTAATATCATTCCATAAGGAACTTAAAGAGGTGTTCCACTCGAGGTCCAGTCAAAAAAAAAAAAAAAATTAAAAGTCAGCAGCTATAAATACTGCAGCTGCTGACTTTTAATTGGACACTTACCTGTCCCAGGGTCCAGCGATGCGGGAGATCGAAGCCCCGCTCGTCTCCCCCTCCATTCAGCGGCGCCAGCATTGCAACTGTGGGCGCCGGGCTGTGGCTTCACAGCCTGGCACCCACTGCACATGCGCGAGCAGCGCCGCGCGCCGAGATTGGCTGCTCAGTCACCTGGGACCTGTAATGAGTCCCAGATGATTGACAGGAGGGAGGGAGCAGAGTGGAGCCCTTCCTGTGCCGAGGGGGAAATGATGTCACCAGCCCAGGCACTGGAAGGGGCAGACTACGAGGGACCACCTAGCAACAGGCATTTAGAGGTAAGTTAAAAAAAAAAAATATCCAAATGTTTTTTTGGGTTTTTTTTTAGGATTTTTCATGTATTTTTTTTGGGGGGGTGGAACCCCACTTTAAAGCAACGTTGACCAATGTATCGCTGCCTAAGGATGGGTCAAGCATGGTGGAGACTGTAAGAGGAGCGATTGTGGCTTTCAAACAACCCTGTGCCAACAAAAGGAGAAAGAAGGTCAACAGATAGTGGGTCAGGTAAAAACAAGAAAAAGAGGGGTAAGGGAGAACGTGGGGCCTTTCTGGGCCATCTGATCCCACGATCTGTTTGTGTGCCTCATAAGCAAGTCATAGTCTAGGTTCATATGGTGGTTGCAGTCCAGCTAGGAAGACCATGTTTCAATAAATTCAGAATGACTACTGTTTGGAACTTCCCATTTTAAAACATTTCTTTTACATATATTTTTGGATTTTACAAAAGTTTCAACAAGAGCTTAGCGAGATACACAGCAATGAGATATCCCAACAAATAAAGTAAATGGAAGGTGGACAAACATTGACAAAAATACAATCAAGTAAGAGCACTTAAGTAGGTGTCAATAACTGGGGTATCAAATGGGAAGCAACACCTAGTGCAGTTGGAGGTCTACAAGATTATGAGTACAGTATATCATCCCATGGAGGGACTCAAAGCAACACTGACATATGAATGAATCACCGCCTAAGGTCGGGCCAAGAATGGTGGCGCAACTTCGTGCCAACAAGAAGAAGCAAAAGAGGGTTGACAAATAGTGGATTACTTAAGGATAGAAGGAGGGCCGAGATTGTGGAGCCTTGGCCAGGGCACCTGATCACACGATTCATTTGTGCACCTAACTCAAAAGCAAATTATGGTCTAGGTTCATGTGGTGGTTGCAGTCCAGCCAAGAAGACCATGTTTTAAAAAAAATGTAGACACAGTTATGTTTAGGGCTTCTTACTTAAATGCATGAAAAACCACAGTTTATTATTATTATTATTACTACACAGGATTTATTTAGCGCCAACAGTTTGCCCAGCGCTTTACAACATGAGGGCAGACATTACAGTTACAATACAATTCAATACAGGGGAAATCAGAGGGCCAGTTTAGGATCGCTTTTGCGCTTTTGTCAGGAGAAAAGCGTTTAGAAGAACCCCAGTTTGTATGAGGCCTTAAAGCGGATTTCTACCCAAAAGTAGAACTTCCGCTTTAAGGCTCCTCCCCGGCTCCCATTTATGAAATGGAGCTTTTGAAGGGGGGGGGGGGGGGGAGCAGGTACCCGCTCCCACTTCCAGTCGCCTTAAGTTTTCCTTCCCTCCTCCCTCCTGAAGTCTTCTGGGACACATGACAGGTCCTAAAAGGCTTCGGAACCAGTCGCTGAGCACAGCATCGCACACACATGCGCAGTGGGCACCCGGTTGTGAAGCCGCAAGCTGTCACAGCCAGGTGCCCATAGTAGAGATGCCAGCGCCACCGAGGGAGGACACGAGGAGAACGTGGCTGGGATGAGCGCATCGCTGGATCGTGGGACAGGTGAGTGAGTGTATGTACACTTTTTTGTAGCTGCTGACTTTTAATAAACAAAAAAAAAAAAAAAAAAAAATGACTGGAACTCCGCTTTAATACTCCTCTACTTCTGTGCCTACTGTGCCTCCAATCTTCACCCAGGAATCTTCTGCATCTGACACCCTTCTGGGTATAATTATATACATCAGCTGTTTGCCTGAAGTTCACCTTTAGGTATATAATCAATGTGACTCCTTGCAGTCTTTCATTACCTGAATCATCCACAATGTCCTTAGTAGCTACAGACCATATGATTTTTGAATAGGCTTGAGGGCATACAAAAAACCAAGACATTTTTTTTTTTTTTTACTAAAAATAATAATGTTATTTTATACAATTGAAATTCCCTGATTTACAGAGTTTGAATTTTAATAAAATTCACTTAAAACGGATTTCCAGTCCCCCAATTCATTTTTTTTCTAAATGCTCCACCGTAATTACCATTTCTACTATAACATTTGGATAGTGTCAGTAATGTGGTCCTTCTTGGTTTTTTTTTTTTTTAATAAATTGAAATCTAACCTGATCTCGGAAGCAGGCAGGTTCCAGTGACTGAAGCCCGCTTGTCATTTCTGGGATTCAGTGCTGCTGGCTATCCAGCATGCACCTCCCGATGTCGCACATGCGCACTAACGCCACTAGTAATGCAGCACTGTTTCTTCCTGACAGGTTGCCTGATTGTGTCATTTCTGGTCTGAAAATCATGCAACATTTCAGTATTAGGCGATTCCCATGGACTCCTGGGAGAGATGACGCTGATATCCCAGGAGTTCATGGGAATCGCCTTGTGACAAAAATCCAAAAAAAATCCAAAAGCCAGAAGTGCTCAAGAAAATTTAGAAAAAAAAAATGAATAAAAAAAATATAATTGCCATTTCGAATAGCATTGCAGATGGGCATGGGAATGATTGGACATTAAAAAAATGTTTTAAAGTGTTACTAAACCCACAACAGTAAAATCAGTCTGTATATGCAGTTAAAGAATGCTGGTTATACTCACTGTGGAGCCTAAGGGGTTATCCTCCCCCAATTCCACAGTCCCCAATCCATCTCCTGATAAGACAGAGCCTTTGGAGTCACTCTGCACATGCTCAGTTTGCATGTGATCAGTACAGGGCCAATCAGCATTGTCCAGACAGAGAGCCAGGGGCCCTGCAGCCTCATAGGACAATCTGAGAAGAATAACTCCTCCTACAAGCTTTAACCAGGCACTGATAGAAGTCACAAGACTGCTATATACTGCTGATGAGAAAAGGTATTTAGCAGTTTATATTTACTAAAATAATTGCATTTCCATGTTCTGTGTACTGTGGGAGATCATATATAGTGAATGCAGGGTCCTGGGTTTAGTAACACTTTAAAAAAAGGGATAACATTTCCCAACACTATAAAGTTTTGCAGTTTTCCCAATATTAAAGGGTGAGTTCTTCACATTTAACAGCAAGTCTGCATCTTCTCTCACTGTTCGAAGAGCCGCAGTCAGTGCCTGGAAGCCTTTCCCCGAGGCGAGTACAGACACACAGAAAGACTGTCATTCTTTAATGAAAAGATTATTTTCTCTTCCATCTGTGCAGGTTTCCCATGCACCGGATTTTCGGAGCACTAATTACCAAGCAGAGGTAGAGGCATTTGTTAGTGTGATGAGCAGTACAAGGAAAAATGTACTGGGAATGAATCAGAGAAAGCCGCAGTGATTTCATCTGCAGAGCTAGTTAAAAAACACAACAGGGGAGACCCAAGAGAGGCCACACAACACGTCTCCCCACATAAACAACACTAAGTCCCCACAGATGGCTTCATTCAGTGAAAGTGGCTTAGCGCAGTGGAAAAGAAGAGTAAATTATAAGTTAAAGGAAAAAAAAATAAAACAATGCACTTCTTAGAATAATTACCCAGCTATTATTACAAACGGATGCTGAATTACAGGAATAGTTGATCATACGTTTGTCAACAAAAGTCAACTGAAGGCCAAAAGGAAGGCAGTGGTCCAACTTTATAAAGTGTACCTGCCAGCATGAGTAAACTTGGTCAGACGGCGTTGCAATAAAATGGATATCAAAATAAAATTAACAGGGGCTTACTAATCTCATCGCCGGATCTTCAAAATTCACCCAATCATGACGGGCAATGTCTAAGTAAATTCTCAGGGACTCAGTCCCCCTTTCTTGGGGTCCCTTGCCCCAGACCTCTAACACCAGTGGTTCTCAAGCTTGGTCCTCAAGTATCCTCAACAGGTCATGTTTTGGGAATTCCTCTTCGATAATTTAGCTGTCCAAAATACCAAGCCATTGACTCTAAATTTAAAGCACCTGTGCAAGATAAAGTAAAACCTGAAAACATGGCCTGTTGGGGGTAGTTGAGGACTGAGGTTGAGAACCACTGCACTACAGCACCCTACTGGAAACGCATTGGTCAGTCATTACTGCACAGGGTTCCGTATAAGCAGGGACCAGTAAGGAATGGTCGTGTTATGGGCAATCCTCCCATTTCGACCTCTTCCACCACTGCAGGGCCCAAGTACCACTCATCTGGTGCCTTTATTCAACCTTACTAACTATGTATGTAACATCTACCTAAAACTGGCCATAAATTGGACCCCTCAGCTATACTGTATATAATATGCATCACATGATTACAACAGGGTAGGTATCAGGGTTGGTTTACACCACAAAAAACGCACTCCAGATCATTTCCAGATGTGTTTCAGCATGTGCGTTTTTAATGCATTTTTGGCGCCTTCCAGTGCGTTTTTGATGCGTTTCCGGATGCATTTCAGATGCTATTTTTCACTGTACTGGGGGTCCGGTGCCTTTTTTATGTGTTTTACTGCGTTCCAGTACCGTCCGGTGCAGGAAAAAATGCAGCATGTTGTACTTTTTTTTCTGGAACTGACAGCTTGAAAACCATTCAACCTAATTTCCATGCGTTTTTGATGCAGAAAAAAAACGCATTGGACTGCATGTGATGTGAACTGGCCCTCAATCTTTAGGGCTGTGGTAGAGTTCCAAATATCTTGACACGTTTCGCAAACATGCTTCTTCAGGGGAAGGATTTCTGAAAACGATAGAGACACCTATATAAAGCCAAAGCCACAAACAGGTGCAGTGGAGGAGGAAAGAGGCAAACAACATTGAGTGCCACGATATCTAAGTGGCAAATAGAAACTGTAGAGGGGGGCACAACCACCGAGAAGAACAAAGCCCAAATTGTAATCCAAGCCCCCATTGGTCACAAGAAACCAACGCAGCCCAGCTACCACAATATGATGCACAGAGATGTGTGTTAAAAGGAAAAGCAAACAAGTTGGGTGTGGAAATCATCTCACCATTGTAATCATTATTTGTCAAAGACTGTATGGTGAAGACGTTCCAACATCGGTCCCAAGCTGAGCACCATCAATGGAAATAGAGTAGACTTTGAGAACGACTTTAATACAAGGCAGAGAAGGAGAAAGCATCATTCTAGATAGAGAATAAATAATGCTACCGCAAAGCATGAAGATGGGGGGGATCATCCACGCCCCACCCCGCTGTTGGACTTATAGCCCCCTATGCGTTGTCAGTACCCTGCAGGACATTTTACCTGGCTCCAACAAATACAAATCTGTTTTGGCCACAAGAATGGCAATAAGGAAATGAACAACTGTGATTCAGATAGATCCCACGAATAAGGTCTGTTATTACTGTTAATCATCCAGTTATATCGGCAAGTGAGCAGCAGGATTTAAATAATAAGAGTGTGTGAGTCACTAGAACATCAAAATCACAGCCTCAGCTTCCAGAATGACTTTAACACTTCTCAGTCTGTAATAAAGCACAGTGGTTACACAACGCCATACCATACGAGGTACCAGGAAGACGGGGCGGAAGGAAATGGTTGAGGACAAGACCAGAGATAAAATAGGCATGAATTAAAGGAAATCATTACCAAAAAAAAAACTATATAGGCTACCAATGCTAACCTCTTCTAAAAATACTAGTTTCCTGGCTGTCATCTGCTCCAATGACCTCAATACTTGCTATATCACTGACCCAGAGCAAGTGTGCAGATCAGGAGTCTTCTGCCGCGTACACATGGTCGGACTTCTCCTCGGAAAAAGATAAAACGGCTTTTCCGACGGGATTCCGCTCAAGTTTGCCTTGCACACACAAGGTCACGCAAAAGTTCGCTGAACTTACTACCGTCAAGAACGCAGTGACGTACAACACTACGACGAGCCGAGAAAATGAAGTTCAGTGCTTCTAAGCATGCGTCGAATTGTTTCTGAGCATGCGTAGGAATTTTGCGCGTCAGAATTGCCACAGGCGATCGCATTTTCGGATAGGAACTTTTTCCGACCGAAAAATTAAGAACATGCTCTCAATTTTTTTGCTGGCTGGATCGAGCATACACACGGTCGCATTTTCCGACGAAAAAATCTCATTGGTCTTTTGCGGGCCGAAATTCCGTTTGTGTGTACGCGGCATGAGTGCTTGTCTAAGGTCAGGGACTAACAGAGCAGTATTATTTTTGTTATATTTAATTGTAAACTGTGAAAATAAAAAAACAGGGGTATCCAACCTCGTGACCTTCCTGGGTACATTGGATGAAGAGGAATGGTCTTGGGTCACACATATGGTACACTAACAATAAGAAGAGCTGATGAGCAGAAAAAGCCGGGCAGATCACAAGCCAATGACCACTGATATAGATGTACCTATCCGAGTAATAACATTTCATTTTTTGTCATTTTTTTTAATTAAAAGTAAAAGAGGGCAACATAAAACTAGAGTGATATTTGACACGGTTTTTGATCTGGATATAGCATCCTATAAATAAGATCCTGGTTATATTCATGTGAGTACTCGGCTAGCATTGCTTTTATACTATATGTACTGTTTATGTATATTTTTTAAATAATTGAGATTTATTCCCCAATACAATAGGGTCTCCTAAATTCTCCAGTAAATGGCGAAACACGTAGAGCACAGCACCTATTATTCTTCTGCAGTTTGGCCTAATACATCTGTTGCATATTGAAAACTACTCTTTGTATATGTACAAATATTCATAAGTTTTGGCCTAGCAGAATGAGCGCTATTCTTAGAGAGCTTCTTATATGCAATTTGACACTGTATCAAATTTTTTTTGGATAAACATTTTAAGAAATCATGTTGTGAATAAAAATAGTTTTGAATTTTAATCAGTCGAGTATTCATTTTCCATGAGTGGCACCTTAACCACTTGCTGACCATGCTACAGTCAAGTGAGGGCTATAGTGCTGTCGGCTGGTTATGGCAGGGCATCTATTGACGTCCTCCCAGAACCCCACCCCCCCTGCGTGCTCCCGGGTGCACACCGGGCTTGCTCTGTGATCGCTGTGTCCTTTGGACACAGCTTATCACAGACAGAAGTAAAGGGCCAATCACAGTGGCCCTTTACCACGTGATCTGCTGTGCCTGATCACACTGTGAACAGACCTGCCGGTTATTGGCAGTCTTCTCCTTACACACCATGGATATTGTGAGGAGAAGAGAGCCGGTAACCAGTGATTCTCAAGGGGACATCTACACTGGTAATCAGGGCACTGATCATCAGTGTTGCCCCATAAGTGCCCATCAGTGCAGCCTATCAGTGCAGCCTGTCAGAGCCCATCAGCGCAGCCTCATTAGTGCCCATCAGTGCAGCCTATCAGTGCCCATCAATGCACTATGGTGAAGGAGAAAAATGTCTTATGTGCAAAATTTTATAACAGAACCTAAGAAAAAGATTGTTTTTATTTTTCTATTTTTTTTTTTTGTCTTTTTTCAATTTACCGCTTTCAAAAACAGCGGTAATTAATGACCACCAAAAGAATGCTGTCTCAGAAAAATTATAAAAATTTCATATGGGTACAGTTGTGCATGACTGCGCATTTGTTATTCAAATTGCAACAGCATTAAAAGCTGAAAATTGGCCTGGGCAGGAAGGGGGTGAAAGTGTCTTTAATTTTTGTTCTTTGCATCTTTACAAACAAAAAAAAAAAATAATCAACATTTTTACGTATATGATTTTGTCTTTGGCCTCATTCATAGCCATCTTGGGCTGCAGTTTGGGCACGCCTAATATAAAGACTATCAGAGGTTCTGTATACAACAAGAGTGTATATACAAATGCATTACACATTACATACACGGTAATCATCTGACTCAATTCTATTCTGCTTTATTACACTTTAGTTAGATATATATATATATTTTTTTTTTCATTTCATTACAGGGGTAGGCTGTAAAGAGATAGTTATCTTGACTGGAACCCTTAAAAGGTTAAAAAGGCAAGAAAAATAATTTTCTAAGAGCACTGATGAGTATGTTATTACTAATGTTGTACATTCCTTATTACACAGATTCAGACAGTTGGTGTTTTGATGGCAGATGGGAGGATGTAGTTTAGGATGAGATGCAGCCAAATCTGTGAATTTTTTATCCTTTGCTAGACGGATTTCTAACTATCTACAAACACACTGAAGTAGAATTCCTTTTCACTGCATAAACAAAGACAAACAAAATTTCGAAGAATTTAAAGACGCTCAAGTCATAGAAGCCGACGCAGATACAACACGTTCCCTATGACCGTCTCTGATTTTCTTCCTCATACACATCTAGAGCAGTTGGCTGCCTTACTCACTTATTTTCAACCACCTGATTTTACCACCCTTTGGCAGCTGGTGTGAACGAGACCTAACTCCACAAAAACGCTGCAAAAGGACCAATAAGTAACTTTACAAGTCACAATGAATGAATACCTGACCTGTTAGGCCTTGTGTACACTGCTGCTTGTAAACTGACGTTTAGGAGCAGTTGGGAATTTTTTTCAACTGCTTTGGAACTCTCCTCTATGACCCCTTTCACACTGGGGCGGTTTGCAGGCACTATAGCGCCTGCAAACCGACCTGAAACAGCCGCTGCTTTGCCTCCAATGTGAAAGCCCCGAGGGCTTTTACACTGGAGCGGTGCGCTAGCAGGACGGAAAAAAAAAAAGTCCTGCTAGCAGCATCTTCGGAACAGTGAAGGAGTGCTGTATGAAATCAATGGGGCAGCGCAGCTATACCTGCAGAGGCGCTTTGCGGTGGTTTTTAACCCTTTCTCGGCTGCTAGCTGGGGGGTAAAACCAGCCCCCGCTAGCGGCCGAATACCGCCGCTAAAACGACAGTAAAGCGATGCTAATAATAGCGGCGCTTTACCGCCGACGCACCTCACGCCCCAGTGTGAAAGGGGCCCTAGTTATCTTATCAATACATGTACTCAGGGTCGTTTATAGTCGTTTCCAGGCAGTTGTGTTTAGAGGCTTTTTTTGGAACCCAAAAAAATGTGTTCAGAAGCTGTGTTTAGACGAATTCTAAGTGCCAAACGCGGCTAAACGCGGTAACTCGCGTTTAGCCGCATTTCATTTACAGGCTTTTTTTCATTTTCGGCTATTTTGAATAAAAAAAAAAAAGTTTTTTCAAACGATTCTAGACGCAAACGTGGCTAAACGGCCGTTTTTAGACGCCGGTTTCTAGCTGTCAAGTTAAATCGTTTAGGAGAGGTTGAACAACGTCCCATCTACATGAAGCCTTACAATATACAGTATCATTTATCAAACAAACTTTACTTTAACCACTTGAGGTCCGGGCCATAGCCGAATGACGGCTACAGCGCGGACCTCAATCTCCGGGAGGACGTCATAGGACGTCCTCCCCTTTCCTCGTTCCCCGTGCGCGCATCGGGGAAATTCTGTGCTGGTCGTGTCCCTTGGACACAGCCAGTCACAGATCGCGGTAAACGGCCAATCACAGCGGCCGTTTACAGCGCGATCGCCGGTTCCAATGAGAGATGATCTCAAATGTAAACATATGAGATCATCTCTCATTGCCGTCTCTCTCTCCTCACACAGAGACCGCGTGTGAGGAGAGAGAGAAAATTGCAGCGATCTGTGCTTTGTGTGAGTTCCATCACAGTTTTTCCATGCTATAAAAGTGCCCAAACAGTGCCCAAACAGTGCTCAACCAGTACAGTGGGATCTGTGCCAGTCAGTGACCACCTGTGCCAATCGGTGACCACCTGTGCCAATCGGTGACCACCTGTGCCAATCGGTGCCCACCTGTGCCAATCGGTGCTCACCTGTGCCAATCTGTGCTCACCTGTGCCCACCTGTGCCAATCTGTGCTCACCTGTGCCCACCTGTGCCCATCTGTGCCATTGGTGATCAGTGTCCAGACATCTGCAATCAGTGCCCACCTGTGCCACCTCAGCAGTGCCCACCTGTGCCACCTCAGCAGTGCCCACCTGTGCCAATCAGTGCACATCTGTGCAATCAGTGCACATCTGTGCCGTCTCATCAGTGGCCATCTGTGCTGCCTCATCGGTGCCCACCTGTGCCACCTCATAAGTGCCCATCTGTGCCGCCTCATCGGTGCCCACCTGTGCCACCTCATAAGTGCCCATCTGTGCAGCCTCATCAGTGCCCATCTGTGCCGCCACATCTGTGCCACCTCATAAGTGCAATCAATCAGTGCACAACTGTTCCGCCCCATCAGTGCCCATCTGTGCCACCTCAGTACCCATCTGTGCCACCTCAGTGCCCATCTGTGCCATCTCATCAGTGCCACCTCATCAGTGCATATCTGTGCCGTAAATCAGTCCCCATCTGTGCCGCCTCAGTGCATATCTGTGCAATCAATCAGTGCCCATCTGTGCAGCTTCATCAGTGCCCATCTGTGCCGCCTCATCAGTGCCCATCTGTGCCGCCTCATCAGTGCCCATCTGTGCCGCCTCATCAGTGCCCATCTGTGCCGCCTCATCAGTGCCCATCTGTGCCGCCTCATCAGTGCCCATCTGTGCCGCCTCATCAGTGCCCATCTGTGTAATCAGTGCACATCTGTGCAGCCTCATCAGTGCAAATCTGTGCAGCCTCATTAGTACCGCCTCATCAGTGCCCCTCTGTGCCACCTCATCAGTGCCCCTCTGTGCCACCTCATCAGTGCCCCTCTGTGCCACCTCATCAGTGCCCATCTGTGCCACCTCATCAGTGCCCATCTGTGCCACCTCAGTGCCCATCTGTCAATTATGAGCCAGTCCTCAGTAGTGGAACACTGAGTGACTCAGAGGAGGAAGAAATTCGGCCCGCCAAACCAAGGCGTTCTAGTGTGGAGGCAGTGGCATCCACCAGCACCGCAGTGCCTTCCACCAGCACCGCAGTACCTCCGCAAAAAAGGCCAAGGACCCATGCCAGCCTTCCCTATGCCCTTCAAAACCCCTTGTGGCTTTCTCCTTATTCAGGAGAAGCCAACATTCCCCCTTTCACTGCCCAGCCAGGAGTCCAGGTGGACACGGAAAATTTTTCTCCAATCAATTTTTTTGATTTAATTTTTACAGAGGACATGTTATCAACAATTGTGGCCCAGTGCAACCTTTATGCACAGCAATTTATTCTAAATAACCCAACGTCCTATTATGCCCATCCCTACGAGTGGAGAGACCTAACGGTGGAGGAGTTGAAGGTTTTTTTAGGCCTCACATTTGCTATGGGACTCACCAAAAAAAAAACACCTTGAATTCCTATTGGTCAACCCTCCCCATCCACCACATGCCAATCTTCTCCAAGGTAATGCCCAGAACCAGATACCAAATGATAATGAGGTTCCTTCATTTTAATGATAACACTCAGTGCCCTCCCCGAAATGACCCAAATTATGACAGGCTTTTCAAAATTCGGCCAATATTAAATTATTTTTCTGAATTATTCCCCCAGCTGTTTACCCCGGACCAACATATATGTGTGGATGAGACCCTTGTGAAATTTAGTGGCAGGCTTAAAATTAAGCAATTTATCCCCAGCAAAAGGGCCCGCTATGGGGTGAAGGTGTACAAACTATGTGACCGAGTCACAGGGTACATGTATGCCTTCAAAGTGTACGAAGGGAAGGACACCCAGCTGCAACCCCCTAATTGCCCGGACTACTTGGGATCAAGCGGGAAAATTGTTTGGGACCTGATATACCCCCTACTGGAAAAAGGCTACCACCTGTACGTAGATAACTTCTACACATCTCTGCCCCTGTTCCACAACCTTCACCGGAAGAAGACGCCTGCATGTGGAACCATAAAAAGGAACCGGAAGGGCTTTCCTCAAAGTCTTGTCAATAAGAGGTTGAGGAAAGGAGAAACGGCAAGCCTGCGGAACAAGGAGATTTTGGCAGTGAAGTGGAGGGACAGAAGAGATGTCTATATGTTATCTTCAATCCACAATGATACCTTCGTAGAAATCCCTAGAAGAAAAACCAAAATGCGTTTATGAATATAATTTGTACATGGGGGGAGTCGACTTCAATGACCAAATGATGGAACCGTACCTTGCCACAAGACGCACATACCATTGGTATAAGAAAGTCGCAATTTATTTTTTTCAATTGGCCATATACAACTCATATGTAATTTACCGTAACTCCACCCAAAACCCCAAACGCTTCCTTGGCTACCAAGAGGAAATTTACACTGCCCTTATATTCCCGAACGGCCCCCCAGAAACCATCCGATCTGATGTTCTTACTCGACTTTCCGAGCGCCACTTTCCAGATAGACTCCCTCCCAAACCAACAGGCCAAAGATGTCAAAAAAAATGTAAGGTGTGTACCAAAGCAGGAATCAGAAGAGATACATCTTATTACTGTGCCCAATGCCCTTCCGAACCAGGCCTCTGCGTAAGTGAATGCTTTCGCCGTTACCATACTTCACTAAATTATTAGTGAAGTATGGTAACATAATCCTCAGTTCCTGCCTTCACACACCTTCACACCCCTTATGCCACTACCTGCTCTGTAACTGACCCTGGCTTGTTATTTGACCACGCTTCTGCCTGCCGATTCTGTACATACCGCTGCCTGATCTGGAACTGACCCTGGACTGTTATTCGACCATGCTTCTGCCTAATGATTCTGAACATAACGCTGCCTGATCTGGAACTGACCCTGGACTGTTATTCGACCATGCTTCTGCCTAACGATTCTGTACATACCTCTGCCTGATCTGGAACTGATCTTGGACTGTTTGACCATGATATTTGCCTGCCTCTTGGACTGATCTTGTACCCTGCAACTGGACTAGTGGGATTCAACACAGGGGTCTCACATATGTGAGGGGCTCCAGAATTGTTTTTCTGGATGAAGAAAACAATTTTTTTTGTTTTCTCATTCCTAGATTAGGGTCTGGAGACTCGGAGGCTTCAAAGAGATTTGGGTGGGAGAAGCCTCTACCCCTGTCCCCATTCTGTCCTGAATGAGGCCCTACTGCTGCCTGTGGGACTTACTGCCATTATGTCCCTGCCTGTCGCACTGACCACACCACATGGACCTGCCTACTACCAGGACCAATATTTATGGCACTTCTGACAATATCTCTGCCTGCACTAACCCTGGACTGTATATGGACAGTATCCCTGCCTGCTGCCTGGACAATTGTGTTTGCCGTTGCTGACCAAGTCCCTGCCTGCTGCCTGGACCAGTGCTATCCTCCTGTGTACAACTGCGCTACTACAACCACAGGTAATCTTTTGTTTACACTTTGCTCAACATAATGTATTTTGGGGTGTAATTCTTGGTATGTGCATGCTATGTGTTCCTGGAACACCTGACGGTGTTCCTTGCATGTTGGATCTCTGTATGTGGTCAGGCTGTGTAGAAGTCTGACACATGTGGTATCGCCATACTCAGGAGGAGTAGCAGAATGTATTTTGGGGTTTCATGTTTGCTATCTAAATGCTATGTGAAATATCTTATAAACTGACAACTTTGTGTAAAAAAAAATGCGTTTTCATTTTTTTCCACATTTTTCAAAAACTTCTGGAAAAAAATGAACCGTTCAAAAAACTCCTTAGGCCTCATAGATTATACGTTGGGGTGTTAGCTTTCCAAAATGGGGTCATTTTGTGGGTGTTTCTATTGTCCTGGTGCTCCAGGGCCTTCAAAAGTGTAATAGGTGGTTGAGAAATGAGATGTGTAATTTATGCTCCTAGAACACCTGATGGCGCTCCCTGCATGTTGGGCCTCTGTATGTGCCCAGGCAGTGAAAAAGTCCCACACATGTGGTATCGTAATACTCAGGAGGAGTAGCAGAATGTATTTTGGGGTGTCATTTTTGCTATCTAAATGCTATGTGTTGGAAATATCTTATAAACGTACAACTTTGTGTAAAAAAAAACGCGTTTTCATTTTTTTTCCACATTTTCCAAAAACTTCTGGAAAAAAATGAACCGTTCAAAAGACTCCTTAGGCCTCATAGATTATACGTTGGGGTGTTAGCTTTCCAAAATGGTGTCATTTTGTGGGTGTTTCCATTGTCCTGGTGCTCCAGGGCCTTCAAAAGTGTAATAGGTGGTTGAGAAATGAGATGTGTAATTTATGCTCCTAGAACACCTGATGGCGCTCCCTGCATGTTGGGCCTCTGTATGTGCCCAGGCAGTGAAAAAATTCCACACATGTGGTATCGTTATACTCAGGAGGAGTAGCAGAATGTGTTTTGGGGTGTCATTTGTGGTATGCACATGCCATGTGAGAGAAATAAGCTATTACAATGACAATTTTGTGAAAAAATAAAAATAAAAATAAAAAAATAAAAATCTTAATATTGCAAAGAATTGTGGGAAAAAATTACAACTTCAAATAACTCACCATGCCTCTTACTAAATACCTTGAAATGTCTACTTTCCAAAAAGGGGTCATTTGGGGTGCATTTGTACTTCCTGGCTTGTTAGGGTCTCAAGAAATGAGATAGGCCACCAGTAAATCAGATGTGATACATTTTTTATGATTTGCACCACAACTTGTAGACTCTCTAACTTTCACACGGACCAAATAATATCCACTAATTTGGGTTATTTTTACCAAAGATATGTAGCAGTATAAATTGTGGCCAAAATTTATGAAGAAAAATTAACAATTTGCAAAATTTTATCACAGAAATTAAGAAAAATTCATTTTTTTCAAAATTTTTGGTCTTTTTTCATTTATAGCGCAAAAAATAAAAAACCCAGAGGTGATCAAATACCACCAAAAGAAAGCTCTATTTGTATGGAAAAAAGGACAAAAAAATCATTTGGGTAGAGTGTTGCATGACTGAGTAATTGTCATTCAAAGTGTGAGAGCACTGAAAGCTGAAAATTGGTCTGGACAGGAGGGGGGTTTAAGTGCCCAGTAAGCAAGTGGTTAATGATTAAAACAGACCCTTAAACCAAAGTGCCAACAGTCCAAGGTAAAAAAAAAAAAAAAAAAAAAAAAAACCTCAGTGGAGTTATAGTTTTCAAGTAGTTGTCTGCTATTTAATGAATACATTTTGGTTCTTATTTAAAAAGTTGTCAAGTGTAATGACTCTGCCTAGGCCAAGGTGATGTCATCAGGCTGCTGCAGGCAGGAGGAGCTTTTCCTTAGTCTCTTATATTCCTGTTATTAGACTGCAAAGTAATAATTTTATAGAGGTGTACAACCGGGGGCCCCGTCTCCACCGACCACCAGTGCAAGGGGGCCTGTCCCCACCGACCACCATTGCGTGAAAGAGGGTCATGTCTTCTCCGACCACCAGTGCAAGGGGACACTTCTCCTTCGACCACAAGTGCAAAGGGGTGCATTTCCACCAATGGAAGTGGGCATGTCTTCTCCAACAACCAGTTCAAGGGGGTGCTTCCCCACCGACCAACAGTAAAAAGGGGGCAGATCTCCACCGAAAACCAGTACAAAGGGGCACGTCCCTCCAACAATTACCATTGCATGCAAGGGGTCACGTCTCTCCACCAACTATCATTGCAAAGGGGGGTGTTATCATCGACCTCCGCGGCAAGAGGTGCATCTTCTCCGACCACCAGTGCAAGGGGACACATCTCAACCAACCACTAGTGCAGGGCTGTCAGTCTCCAACAACCAGAAATGCAAGGATTGCATTGACAATACTATGCATTCTCTATAATGAATGAAAGCTTCCATTAAAGGCTTGGAGTTTTAGCTCAATGAAAGATATCTGTTAAAATTGGTATGAAAGTAGAGCTGATTTGCTTAGCAACAGATCCCTCAGGAACGTGCCACAGGGTCCATTCCAGTAGCAGGCAACATTCTTAATTACATCTTTACTCCATTTTCCCAACCCAGCTGTTTTTCATTTCTTTGTTTTCACGTTTTACAATTGATATATTTAATACTGATTAAAGGGATTGTAAAGCTTTAAGGTTTTTCACCTTAATGCATTGTATGTATTAAGAGCACTTTCACACTGAGGGTCGGCGGAAAAGCGCCGCTATTATTTGCGGCGCTTTTCGGACGCTTTTAACCCCCGCTAACAGCAGAAAAAGGGTTAAAAGTGCCCGCAAAGCGCCGATGCAGCCCATTGATTTCAATGGGCAGGGGCGCTATAGGAGCGGTCTGTACACCGGTCCTAAAGCGTCTCAAAGATGCGGCTTGCAGCAGTCTTTTGAGCGTCCTGCCAGCGTACCGCTCCAGTGTGAAATCCCTTGGGCTTTCATACTAGAGTGAGAGGAGAAGCGCTTTACAGGTGCTATAGCGCCTGCAAAGCGCCTCAGTGTGAAAGTAGCCTAAAGGTGAAAAACCTTATTTGCTGCAGCTGCCCCCCCAGACCCCCCCACCTTTTTTTCTTACCTGAGCCCATCCGTTCCAGCGATGTGCACAAGCCCAGTGGCTCTGGCTACTGTCTCTATCCTCATTGGATAGGTGAGATCCAGTGACACAGGAGTGGGGGGGCAGGGCCGAGCCCCGTTGTCTGTGTCAATAAACACAGCAGCGGGACTCGGGAGCACGCACACACGTGTGCTCCCATGGAAAGCTGCTGTCTGTGCTGGCACCCTGATAAAAGGGGGGGGGCAGGAACATTGGCGGAGGACCCCAGAAGAGGAGGATCGGAGCTGCTCTGTGCAAAACCCTTGCACAGAGCAGGTAAGTATAACATGTTTGTTATTTTTATACAAAAATAAATTTGAACCTTTACAATCCGTTTAATATTAAAAGGAAACGTTTTTGTGAGTTTCTTAGTGAATGTGATCACTCAGCATATTATATCCTGCCCCCATAGTGTTTAGCAATAGGAGGACATGATGGATGAAGGAGAGGGGGAGTATAATTTACCACTGTGTATACACCCACATGTGTGACTCTATACTCCAATGGGCTGTGCAGGTCAGAAGAAGAGCTTAGAAGGTAACTAAAATTATGCACGCTCCCTAGAGGACAACAACTGGTCTACACAATTTCAGGCTGTAAGGGGGACACAGAGAGGAGGGGAGGGCCAGCTGAAGGCAGGATCAACCGGGTCAATTTCACTGTACACAAAAGGAAAGCTTTAGTAGCTTTGCTAGTATGAGCACTCGGTTACATAGCATGTAATGAGTTTTTCTTATGACACATTAACTACTTCACCCCGGAAGGATTTACCCCCTTCTTGACCAGGCCATTTTTTGCGATACGACACTGTGTCGCTTTAACTGACAATTGCGTGGTCGTGCAATGTCGTACCCAAAACAAAATGTATGTCCTTTTCTCCCCACAAATAGAGCTTTCTTTTGGTGGTGATTGATCACCTCTGCGGTTTTTATTTTTTGCGCTATAAAAACAAAAAAAAATAATTTTGTACTTTTTTCTATAATACATATCCCCCAAAAATAAATAAAAAAAATCTAATTTCCTTATTCGTTTAGGCCAATATATATTCTTCTACATATTTTTGGTAAAAAAACAAAACAAAAAAAGAAAAAAAAAAACAACGCAATAAGCGTATATTGATTGGTTTGCACAAAAGTTATAGCGTCTACAAATCTGGGTTAGATTTATGGCATTTTTATTATTTTTTTTTTTTACTAGTAATGGCGGTGATCTGCGATTTTTATCAGGACTGCAACATTGCGACGGACAGATCGGACACTTTTGACACTTTTTTGGGAACACTGACATTTATACAGCGATCAGAGCTAAAAATAGCCACTGTTTACTGAATAAATGTCATTGGCAGGGAAGGGGTTAACACTAGGGGGCAATCAAGGGGTTAACTGTGTTCCCTAGGTGTGTTTCTAACTGTGGGGGGAATGTGGCTGACTAGAGGAGGAGAGAGATCGTTGTTCCTACTTAGTAAGAACACACAACCTCTCTTCTCTCCCCTGACAGAACCGGGATTTGTGTGTTTATACACACAGATCCCGCTTCTCGCTCTGTCACGAGTGATCGCGGGTGCCCGGCGGTCATCGGCTCAGGGGACACGCTGCGGGCGCGCCTTCTACAGCGTCTTAAAGAGCCGACCTACAGCAACCAGGGGAGCCAACCTATACTGCGGCGGCTGGTCGGGAAGGGGTTAAAGAGGAACTGCAGTCTGCTCACATCATTTGTAATAAAAACATCTTTGCCATTCTGAAGCTTCCCTCCAACCACTTTGCATATTATTTTATATATACTGTGCCAAATATGCTGCACTAAGTCTGGCTGCATCCATTTGAACTATGGGCAGCTGAAGCTGCTGCCTGTTCACTTCCTGGATTTACACAGAGGCACACCTCCAGCTCTGCAGCTCTCATTAGCCCTCTTATGACTCATCCCCCCTCGAGAGAGAGAGAGAGAGAGAGAGAGAGAGAGAGAGAGAGAGAGAGAGCGCTGTGCATGATGTCATAAGCCTGGGCTACTGACCAGACAAGAAAGAGGAAGTGGGCTGTATAAGGTATTTACTGGCAGAAAATACATGTTTTACTATCCAAAGTTAAAACAATGGCAATTGATTTAATAGGTGGAAAGTTGAAAAAAATGACTGAAGATGAAAACATACTGTTGCTGTATATTGTGACATATAAGGAATTTGGTCCTGCAGGTTTATAACGAAGCTACTGAATGGTCCCCTTTAACTGAAATAAAATATATATTGCTAGTAATGGGAGTATGTGATATTTGTTAGACATGTAAGTTTCAAAGTGTTCTTCTGTACTGTGAACGGATATCACTTAGCTCCGTCTTTGGATCAATCAATCCCATGACACTGTGCCCCTGACATTTGTAAAAGAACAGAACATTCTCAATAAATCACTAGAATTTCATCAAACTATCACTGTAACAAGATCAGTACAAGGAACAAACTCATAGTTGCAAAAATAATATTCCTCCTGTACTCCATGAAAACAAGTACAGCTGAATTCTGAAAGGAACAATGATTATCCTACTTCTCCTAGTAGACTAACAATATTAAATGCTCAAAGACTCAGCTCAACTAACCAGAATCGTGTGTTACTGTACAATGAGACTTAAAGTGATTGTAAAGTCTTGTTTAAAAAAACAAACAAACAAAAACAAACATGTTATACTTACCTGCTCTGTTGCAGTGGATTTGCACAGAGCAGCCCAGATCCTCCTCTTCTCAGGTCCCTCTTCGGTGCTCCTGGCTCCTCCTTCCTGTTGAGTGCCCCCACAGCCAGCAGCTTGCTATGGGGGCACCCGAGCCGAGTCACAGCTCCCTGTGTACATTCAGATATGGAGCCCCGACCCGGCCCCCTATCTCCCCTGATTGGCTAACTGACCTTGATTGACAGCTGCGGGAGCCAATGGCACAGCTACTGTGTCTCAGCCAATCCCGGACGGCTTAAACACTCGTGGACATCGCTGGACAGAGATGGGGCTCAGGTAAGTAATTAGAGTTGCTAGGGAGGCTGCTACCCACAGAAAGTTTTTTATTTTATTTTAATGCATTAAGATTTAAAAAAAACCTTCTGACTTTACAGCTCATTTAAGTGCAACAATCCCCTTATAAGCTGGTTGTTAACCTTGTTATTAATGTTGGATAGAGTGCTAGTGCCTGTCTTTTGCAAATATATACATTTAAACATTTTAACAAATGAATCCTGTTTTTAATGCTATAATTGTATCAGACAATTACAGTATTAAACAGCGGTATATTGTTAAAGTGATATTAAAACACACACTGTTTAATTTACATTGTCCCTTCTATTTCTGTATATGGATGGTGGCACTGTAATTATTTTAATTAAAAACAAATAAGTACCTTTTTCCTAATCGATATACAGCTGTCACATGACCCAGATTTTTCCCAGCCTGTCTGCAGGGAAACATAAGCAGGAGGAGCTTCTAGTTCTCTGCTGCTGGTCACATGTATAAATCAAGCAAAAAAAGAAACAGCCTCTGGGATACGGAGTAAAAATAAATAATATCAGTAAACTTTTAAATCCTCATATAAATATATATTTTTAAATCAAATCTTTATTATTTTTTTAACAGTAACATAGTGTGGGTGGATTTCTGCCAGTCACAGGCTGGTTCATTTCCCCCCCCCCCCCCTCAGATGTATTAACCTGCCCCCATTGTGTTTAGCTGGTTGGTGGGCATGGAGGAGGAGGGAGAGAGTGGGTTGTCATTTACCACTGTGTATACGCCCACATGTGTGACTCTATAGTCACATGGGCTGCTCAGATGTAATAGGGAGGAAATGCTCAGCAAACAAACTGAAAGCACTGAAAACTGAGCATGTGCAGTGTTGCCACCACTGCTCTGCAAAATCCTCAACTGCAATGGGGGCATGAACAGAAGGGGGGCGATAGAGAGCAGCAGGAACAACCAGGTGTTTTTACGGAATACAGAAAAAGAATCTCATAGTGACTGAGTATGAACAGCATATAATACACCATTTACTGATGGGTTTTTATGATGTGGGACACTAACTACAGGCTACAGTGGCCTCTACAAGCTAAAAACATTACTTTCTGAATTAAGTTATCAAGTGTACCTAAACAGAAGAAGAAAATGTTCAATATTGCAGGTTACCAATTCTTAGATGGGCTGCATTCATTTTTCTTTTAAGGCTTTTTTCCCTTTATTTTCACCTGGTGCTCCCATTAGTAAAACACTTCCTTTCCTAGGGTGATAACTATTACTTACCATAATGTATAGAGAAGCACTATGATCCTAGGACAGGACTACAGTAACCCCACCCCCTCTCCTCTTATTCATAGGGGGTCTGTAGTCCTCAGAGATAACCGGAGACAGTGTAACCAATAAGACTGCAGCATAGGCAGAGTCAACAGCTGATAAGATCAATAGGTACTTTTTTTGCACTTCTCAAAAAGAGAAAACCATTTTTAAAAGATAAATAGTGCATTTTATATACAACTATATAGATCAGACCAAAATGAGGCACAAATGAGGAGAAAAAAGGTACAGAGGGGGACTTTGTTCCAAATCAGGGACAGTTGGGATCTATGGTCCACAGAGCTCTCGCCATAATATACACACCATATTTGCACATGATAAAAAGTCTTATCCCCAAGGTGCCCTCCTTTGGAGACACAAGGTCTGCACTCCCCTTATTGCTATGTTGTTGCTGTCTACTTCTAGGTCCACAATATTCAGCTTTTGGCCAGCCAGCCGTGAGGACCTCCATGCATGCAATGAATGTGCACTAACATGTAACAGGCTAATCCTGATTGAATGCAGCGCTAAATATTAGTGCTATGGCTACAGGATTAGCACATTTGTTTGAGGGGGGTTATGTAATACAGCTGCTGGAATCACATATTGTCATTTATTAAAGTGGTTGTTAACCCACCAAGTGAGCGTTACACCATCCTCTCTGTTTATTAATGTAATCTGCCCTGTGTCGGTGCCTTATAAGAATAATGCAAGTATATACCTCATCTTAGAGTTCTGATCGGCGCTCACATGACCCGCCGCCTCTCTCCTCTCTCGGCCTGACAGGTGCAGCGGGCGGGGCTGAGGATCCCCCCCTGACGTTAGTCAGGAGGGGAGGAGAGAGGCAGCAGGTCAAGAAAGTGCTGATCGGCGTTTTCAAATGAGGTATATAGCTGCATTATTTTTATAAGGCACAGATTACATTAAAAAACAGAGAGGATGGTGTAAAAAAAACGACAGTAGTTTGAGCAGCAGGAGCGGAGGGGACGGGCACGGACACAGAGCCAACAGGCAGGGAGTGGGGGGAGAAGACAGAGGAGAGCTGCGGATGATGGAGGCACGTAAACTGACCACGGTATCAGGGCTCAGCAGCCAAGATACAAAGGGGTCAGTTTACAAAGGGGAGGGCAGTATCAGCCGGGAACAGAATATTTATTTTTTTATGGCAGACAAGACATACAGGGCCGTAGAGTACAAAACTGGAACAGCTGTGCATGGTAGCAAATTAGCTTCTAACTTCAGCTTGTTCAATTAAATTTTGACATAGAGCCCCCGTTCACATCGGCGCAATTTGACATGTCAAATCGCAGCCTATTGCCGGCAACGGCACTGACCTAATCGGTACGACGTAGACTTTGCAGCGCCGCACCGATTTCCAAAAGTAGTTCCTGCACTACTTTTGGCGACTTTGGGGGTGATTTCACTAGACATCCGTGCATGAACCGGCACCGATGTCGTTCACACTGCTGTGACGGCAAAATTGTACAACTTTGCCCTGCAACTTCCTTCTGACTTGATCTGACTTGGATGCTATTTAGGAGCTTGTACAAGGGCTGGAATCGCACCCACATTGGACCAAAGTAGTGCAGGAACCTTTTCTAAAGTCGGAGCGACTATTCTAGTATCAGTTAAGACGGCTCTCATAGGGAAACATTGAATTTGACATGTCATGCAACTTGGGGTTTCAAGTCAGATCCCGTGTCACAGCAGTGGGAACCGAGCCTAAACGTCATAGTGCATTTACGGTGTGCTTACCGTGTGTGTCAATAGAAGTGAATGGAGGCAGTTGCAAAGTCTCAATGCCTGCCAAACTCTGCAGGCAGCATTATTTTGTGCCTCGCTACGATACGAGGCAACACTAACGCTGCAGTGAGTACACCTCCATCCACTCCATACTTCAAAGCCCAACTCCGAGCAAAAAAAATACAAAAAATTTCCCTTGCAGCGGGGCTGGGCCTGCACTGTAAGGGTCAACTGGTCATTTTGTCCAAGGGAAAGAGGAAATTCTATACTTACCTGATCCTGCATTCCACCAATGGACACCACTCCCCCGCAGTCCAGTGGTGGACTATTCCTGAGGACATCATGTCCAGAGCAGGGCATGCTCTGACAAAGATGGCGCTATGCTCTGGACCTCATGTCCAGAGCAGGGCAGAGGTGGGAAGGAACAGTTCACCACACACGACCTCAGGGGGCAGGAGCCACAGGGACCGGTCTTGTGTAAGGAGGTTCAGGTAAGTATATTTCTGTTCTCCAACCCTCTAGACTGAGGGTCTCCAAAATTTCTAAACAAATAGGTCCAGTTTACTGTTTTTCACAGTTTGGGGGGCTGGCCTGTCTGTGTGACTAAAAAATACCTTAGCATCAATGGGAATAAACAATGCCCCAACATTGGTATTCGTGGGAGGAATTGTGCCCCATTGTTGGTTTCAGCAGGAAGAGTAGTGGCCCATTGTTGATATCAGGGCAAGGATATGGATATCAACAATGGGCCACTACTCTTCCTGCTGAAACCAACAATGGGGCACAATTCCTCCCACGAATACCAATGTTGGGGCATTGTTTATTCCCATTGATGCTAAGGTATTTTTTAGTCACACAGACAGGCCAGCCCCCCAAACTGTGAAAAACAGTAAACTGGACCTATTTTTTTCGAAATTTTGGAGACCCTCAGTCTAGAGGGTGGAAGAACAGAAATATCAGGTTGATATCAGGTTGTTGATATCAGGGCAGGGAATAATGCCCCATCATTGGTGTCAGTGGGAGGAATTGTGCCCCCTTGTTGGTGTCACTGGGAGTAATAGTGCCCCAAGGGCCAGATATAAGCAGGCAAAGGGTCGCATCCAGTCCCCGGGCCAGTTTGGAGACCACTTCCCTTTATACAAAAACGAACAATCAACACTTGCACTGGGGCTTTTTTTTTCACCCAGAGATGGGCTTTAACAAATTTTAAGTGGTGTCAATAAGCGGTCGGGAAGCGGTAAAAACGTGACCCAACTGCCTATTTTTAATGCCTGTGCGAAACAGCCCTAATGGAATCCTAGGCAAAGGCTAGCATCTAACCCTTGCAGTGGAGGCGGGAGCCCCACTAAAGGGTAGTTTTGCATTCCCCCCCCCTCCGGAGTTCCGCTTTAAATCTTAGCCTCTCCTTACCCTCCTTTCCGTGTCTACATTTCTACCATTTCTACAATAGTTTTGGTCAGATCTGTGGAAGATCAGCTTTTAAACACAAATAGAATAGCTTTCATTGTACAAACGCATAAGCTGTTATGACCAAAAACAGGCATGTATGTCACTTTCTATGATTCATATATCATAGAATTCCCCTCTCGCTGCTTCTCACATTGTAGTGCAGAAATGGCTAGACTAAGTGATGCAATTCTCAAATGATACACAAGGACCTGCCTCAATTCTAACAGAACCCTGCAGCCCATAACCTCATTCCAAACACGTTCCATACTCCTGTCTAAATACCAGGGCGATGTTTAAAGCGGTATTATTATGTACCCCTAAGAGTGGCAGGTCGTATTCTTACTATATCTGCTGATACTTCCTTTCCCCGAGCTCCCCCACTGCCCTGTTTATGTTCTGGAGCCCCAAATTAAATGACTAGAGCAAGCGCCATGATAGGCTAATCCCCCAAAACATGTGACAAAGCTTGGGCCTGATGAACAGCCAATCAGATGCCAACCACGCTATCGTTGGAGGAAGGGGAGTAGTACACGTGCTTCCTCATATCCAGGGTACTGTGTATTCACAAGGCCTCTGGCAGCTAAACAAAGCAGCACAAGAGCATGGCGAAGGCATCATCTGCTTTACTATGGGGATGCCAAGGATGTTTAAAATCTACAAAGAGTAGCAAGGTCTTAGGACCCCTCAGCGCTTATGCACGGACTATGTACATAGCGGTGAGCTTTTGCATGTGCTGAGATGCATTATTTTTTATTTTTTTTATGTGCATGGCTTTTATTTGCTTTTTATTCAGATGAATTTGGGTTGATTTACTAAAACTGGAAAGTGCAAAATCTTGTGCAGCTCTGCATAGAAACCAATCACCTTCTAACTTCAGTTTGTTCAAATAAGATTTAACAAAAAATAAAAAATAAATCTGGAAACTGATTGGTTTCTATGCAGAGCTGCACCAGATTTTACACTCTCCAGTTTTAGTATATCCTACCCCCATTGCTTTTTATTTTTCATAATGCACATGTTCCATCTTTTTGCACTGTTCGCTTCCCATTGAATCTTATGGAGAGTTTGTACTATATGTTCCATTGGATTTGATGAAGAGTGTACAGTGCATGTAAGGGGCCTGATACGGGACTACAACCACAGTCCAGCTTCCAAGGGAACCTTCTGAGGGCCTAAAACCATTCCCCGGTGCTCTCTATGCCCACAGCACATGTGCCATCACCATCTCTTTATCCAGGTAGGCAGCCTAAAATAACTTCCTAGCCACTCCCACATCACAGTATTACCCAAATGACAGAACTTCTCTAATGCTGAACAAGCCTCTCCTTCATGCTTATAGCTTCGTACATCTCCATAGCTCCTTGAAAAGGAAAAGAAAGATACCAGTCTTGCAAATTAAAGCCTAGCTCGGGGCTTAACAGACCCCCCCCCCCCCCACACACACACACACACACACACACACACACACACACAGATCACTGTATTAATGTCACTGGTTCCTAAGTAGTGTCAGTTCGCTTCCGATTGTCCGCCGCAATATCGCAGTCCTGCTATAAGTCGCTGATCACCGCCATTACTAGTAAAAAAAACATTTTTTTTTTTAGAAAACTAAATAAAAATATCCCACGGTTTGTAGACACTATAACTTTTGCGAAAACCAATAAATATACGCTTATTTTTTCTTTTTTTTTTACCAAAAACATGTAGCAGAATACATATTGGCCTAAATTTATAAAGGAATTAGATTTTTTACATTTTTTATTGGATATGTTTTATAGCAGAAAGTAAAAAATATTGTTTTATTTTTTTGAAAATAGTCAGTCTTTTTTTGTTTACGGCGCAAAAAATAAATGCAGAGGTGACCAAATACCACCAAACTAAAGCTCTATTTGTGGGGAAAAAAAGGACAAACATTTTATTTGGGTACAGCGTCGCACAACATAAAATTGTCAGTTAAAAAAAAAATGCAGTGCCGTGTCGCAAAACATGGCCTGATCATGAAGGGGGGTAAATCTTCTGCAGGTCAAGTGGTTAATTTCTGACTAGGGGTTGACCGATTATCGGCGGCCGATATTCACTATTTTTTTTGAAGAATCGGCGTCGGTAAGAAACTTACCGATATTGCTCAAGTGGTTGTACCGGGGTGATGCTTGCAGCTGCAGGCATCACCCCGGTACCGTTCTTTAGAGCGGATTCTCGGCTTTCTTGTAATAACAACCAATGCGGCTAAGCAGCCGCTTGGCTGTTATCACAAGCAGTGGGAGGGCACGCCCCCCCCCCCTCCTGCCGCCTTACACCGCACAGCCGGGTCTCCCGTCCCAGCGGGAGACCCAAGCGACCAGCCAGCATGTCCGCCGGCTAGCCAAAGACCGGAACTAAGCCATTTGCTTTGTACGTGTCTCGGATCTAGTAACCCGGAAGCGATGTCATGACATCACTTCCCGGATTACTCTCATCCTAAAGGCGTCAGTTAAAAAAAAAAATATTCAAAAACACTGATCTTGGCTTTTTGAATACTTTTAAGTGCAGTGGAGGGGTTTGGGATCCCTCCATAAAGAGTACCTGTCACTGCCTATTACTGTCATAAGCAATAAAAATTATTGTAAAAAACAAAACAAAAAAAACAAACAAAAAAAAAACACACCTTTAAAATCTACAGAACATCAGCACCTGATATCGGCCTTAAAGGCATCCGGAAAAATCTGTATCGGTCCAGAAAAAAAAATATCGGTCGTATATCTGGCCATTATACTTTTTCATTTGTATCAGTACTGCTTGGACCAATAAGTACAGGACTCCCCAAAAGCTTGTCCTGAAAATGTAACATCTAAGGAAAACTAATCTATCCAGTCTTTGAGAACACATTACAAGTTCAGACTGCAGATTTAGAACCCCCCCCCCCCCTCCCAGTGTGAGTCAACACCATGAAAAAAAAACATTTTTATTTTTTCACATTTACACCAGATGCGGACAGATTCTGATACTTGTTAAGTCATCCTGACCTTCTGAAGAGCCCGCCGAGAGGTCAGTGCGCAAAGCTTTTAACAATTACAAAAGAACATTCTTCACGGAGCATGCCAGAACTGAAAAATGTTAATCCATCTAATCCATAGGAGCTCAGTGACAGCGGGATCGGTAAAACAGTGTCCCGTCTGATCGCAAAAACCCGTATCACAGCCACGGAACGCAGATGTTAAGGAGGAAGACAATCTGTGATAAATGTAATAAAAAATGTAAAGATGCGGTGCAAAATTAATGAGCTTCGCGCAGAAACTTTTCAGGGGATCTTCTGAGATAACTGTATATGAAAGCAAATGTCGTGTTTTCTTCATGTTCTCAACCATGACAGCAAAACAATCCCAAAACTCTGTTTTATGTACTTTGATCCACGAAAAAAGGTTTCTAACCGTGGCCATGTATGGTTAGGCCTCATGCACACGAGACGCCGGTGCAAATCTGCTGAACACGTTTTTAAAAGCTGAAACCGGCGTTTAGAAATGCCCATTTTGCCGCGTTTAGCCGCGTTTTACCACGTTTGCGTCTAGAAGCGTCTGCAGAGCAGAGAATGACAATTTCTAGTATCTCAGGGCCACTTGGTGCTACGAACCCCAAATTTGGTGTGCTAACTAGCACTACAACATATCCAAATTTGGGGTTCCTAGCATTAAGTGGCCCCGAGATATGGGGCCCCAAAGTCAGGTCACAAAATGTCAAGCACTTCTGCAGCAGAGAATGACATTTTGTGACCCAACTTTGGGGCCCCATATCTCAAGGCCACTTGGTGCTAGGAACCCCAAATTTGGATAGGTTATAGTGTTAGCACACCAAATTTGGGGTTCCTAGCACAAAGTGGCCCCAAGATATGGGGCCCAAAAATCGGGTTGTAAAATGTTCCTTTAAAAACACTTATAAACACGGCTAAATGCGGCACCGGCGTTTAGCCACGTTTGGCGTCTGAAACATGGAAAACTTTTGCGTCTGAACCCATTTTTTTGCTTCTGGAAAAACGAGGTTAAACGCAACTGCCTAAAAACGCCAAAAAACGAGACTGCGTAGATGGACACATAGGATAACATTGATTGGGTTCAGGGGCAGTTGAAAAAGTGTCCAACTGACTCTGAACGTGCGTTTAACAGCGTCTCGTGTGCATGAGGCCTTAGATTCCAATCTGAAACCGATTGTTTTCTAAATGTTAGTTTGATTCGCTAATGGGTGAGAAAATCGATGATTGTTTTCGACAGTGATCCAAGAAAATATGGATGGTTGATACTATGCAGAGCTGCACCAGATTTTACAATCTCCAGTTTTAGTAAATCTCCCCCATTGCTTTTTATTTTTCATAATGCACAATGCTTTCCATTGAATCTTATGGAGAGTTTGTACTATATGTTCCATTGGATTTGATGAAGAGTGTACAGTGCATATAAAGGGGCCTGATACAGGACTACAACCTCAGTCCAGCTTCCAAGGGAACCTTCTGAGGGCCTAAAACCATTCCCCGGTGCTCTCTATGCCCACAGCACATGTGCCATCACCTTCTCTTTATCCAGGTAGGCAGCCTAAAATAACTTCCTAGCCACTCCCACATCACAGTATTACCCAAATGACAGAACTTCTCTAATGCTGAACAAGCCTCTCCTTCATGCTCGTAAATCCCCATAGCTCCTTGAAAAGGAAAAGAAAGATACCAGTCTTGCAAATTAAAGCCTAGCTCGGGGCTTAACAGACCCCCCCCCCACACACCCATACACCCACACACACACACATCCCCCCCACCCCACCCCCCCACACACACACACACCCCCAAATACACACCCACACACACCTCCCCTCCAGATTGCTTCCTCTTGGAGCACCCCTTCAGCTTTGAAAAAAAAAAAAAAAAAAAAACACGTCTATACATACCATTTTTTCTAGGTGTAGTTTTCCCACTGACGTCCTTTTATCCTCTATTTCCTCCATCAGTGGGTGGATCCTAAATACTGCAGAAAATGGTGCTTGAACCAAATTATTATGTATATCCCATAGCTGCCTGATCCCCCTGGAAGATGAAGAAGTAGACAGCGCTACTCCAATGATCTCCACCAGATTCCAGGTCCCGTGCCGAGCGGCTTCCCTGCTGCATTGTGAACACTGGAGGTCGGCCCCTGGGCACCAGCGCCATTTGGGGAATTTACTGAATGACTGCAAACATACCCAACGAGGCCCAGATTAGATTGGCACAGCCCGATATGTCATCTTTTACACCAGTCAAAATCTTACAGAATACTTCCCATTTTCATTACTCTGTAACTCAACACAACTTAAAGCCTTTTCAATTAAAAAAAAAAAAAAAAAAAAAAAAACACCACCAAAGGCGTTCAAGCATGCTGGGATTTCTGGTAAGCCAGATCAGACAGAACTTTCGGGAACCAGAATAGGATATTTAATGGTATAATGTGATTCAGGAGACTGAAAACCGCAAGTGTGGAGTCCATGACAGGGCTCAGCTAGAAAAACCAGTGTTTTCACTAGCTCAGCACATTTCTGTGCGGCTCATCACAGTCCAGTGACCGGTTACCCTTAAATACCTGAGGTCTGACATGACTCCAGCATGGGCCGGGGATGACAAACTTTCTACCAGAATGACATTTTCATGAATGGTTTCTACACTGTGATTTGCTGCCACCTAGTGGGCACATGTAAGTATATGCATCACTGTTCTTTTATATGGTGTGTGCATTGAGGTGTGCGGTGACAGCTCATTCATTTTTAGTGGCTTGTAAAACGCACTATTTTTTGGCACCACGGTGTAATATTGTGCTGTGTTGTGGTGCTCCATACAGTAGATGTGCATTTGGTATTATTGTATTATTTGCACTGGGGTTCAATTTAGAATGAATGGCAACACACATACCAAGCGCATATTCCCACAACACACAACATGCATTATCATATGTATAAATGTGTGGAGTCAACCTTACAGTCATTACAGTGTAATGCAAGTCTCAAATTAAACCCTCTATATTTAAAGTATCACTAAAACCACATCATAAAAAACTATCAATAAATGGTGTATTGCACGCTGTTCATACTCACTCAGTCACTATGAGATTCGTTTCCTGTATTCTGAAAAAAACCTGGTTGATCCTGCTGCTCTCTATCGCCCCCTTGTGTCCATGTCCCCATTGCAGTTGAGGATTTTGCAGAGCAGTGGTGGCAGCTCTGCACATGCTCAGTTTTCAGTGAGTTTCTATGCTGAGTATTTCCTCCCAATCACATCTGAGCAGCTGACTATAGAGTTACACATGTGGGTGAATCACAGACCACTCCCCCCCCCCTCCTTCATCCTCTATGCCCACTAACCAGCAAAACACAATGGGGGCGGGATATTACATGTTCACCTCCCTCTTATTCTTATGCTGGCCATACACTATACAGAAAAAAAAAAAACAAAAAAAACAACACGCAAAAATTTGGCCATTTAGACAGTTAATTCATTTTTCGGTCAATAAATGGGCACAAAGCGGTAATCGGTTGGGACGTTTTTGTGCCCAAAAAAAACGAAGGACAAGTTTGGAAATTTTCTGCCGAATGAACGATAAATTGAAAGGTTAATGTGTTTCCCGCCCAAACCGTCTGCACTAGGTATATGTGAAAAAACTAACAAAAAACTGATTCATTTATGTCCACTGAATGATTTATCGGTCATTACATGATGGCACTATTGTTTGCGCTCACGGTCGAATGTTCGATTTTCGAAAATGGGTTTTGAACGATTTTTCGTATAGTGTATGGCCAGCATAAGACACAGGTTGGAGGGGCATGACACAGCCTATGACTGGCAGAAAGCTGCCCACACCATGTTATTGCCAAAAATGAATAAAGATTTGATTTCAAATATATATTTGTATGACTATTTAACCACTTAAAGGCCGCCTACCGCATCTATACTGCGGCAGGCCGGCTCTATTGCGCGAAATCACGTACCTGTATGTCATTTCGTGCAATGTCCACCGGGACCCACCGACCATTCACCAGAGAGGCAGATCGCCGTTCTAACAGGGGAGAACATAGTGTTCTTGTGTTCCTGCTAAGCAGGAACACGGATCTCTGTGTTCCCCCAGTCAGTCCATCCCCCACACAGATAGAAAATACCCCCTAGGGACACATTTAACCCTTTGATCGCCATTGATGTTAACCCGTTCCCTGCCAGTGTCATTAGTAGAGTAACTGCTTATTTTTAGCACTGATCACTGTAATAAGGTCACTGGTTCCCAAAAAAGCATCAAAAGTGTCAGGTGTCCGATTTGTCCGCCGCAATGTCGCAGTCCCGCTAAAAATCACAGATCGCCACCATTACTAGTAAAAAAAAAAAAAAAAACGCCATAAAAATATTATATAGTTTGTAGACGCTATAACTTTTGCGCACTAACCACTGATTTTTTTTATTTTATTTGCCAAAACATGTAGCAGAACACATATTAGCCTAAATAGATGAAGAAATTAGATTTTTTTACATTTTTTTATTGGATATTCATTATAGCAGATAGAAAAAATAGTTTTGTTTTTTTTTTTCAAAATTGTCGGTCTTTTTTTGTTTATAACGCAAAAAATTAGAAAACCGCAGAGCTGATCAAATACCACCAAAAGAAAGCTGGGTACAGCGTCACGCGACCGCGCATTTGTCAGGTAAAGGCAGTGCCGTATTGCAAGAAATAGTCTGGTCATTAAGGGTGGTAAACCTTCCTGAGCTGAAGTGGTTAAAACAGTTTATTGATATTATTTATTTTTACTCTGTATTCCAAAGACTGTCTTTCTTTTTGAACATGTGACCAGCAGCAGAGGACTAGACGCTCCTCCTGCTTATAGTTCCCTGCAGACAGGCTGGGAGAGATCTGGGTCATGTGACAGCTGTATATTATCGATTAGGAAAAAGGTGCTTAGATTTTTTTTTTTTTTTTTTTAAATAAAATAAATTCTAATGCCATCATCCACATACAGAAATAGACGGGACAATGTACATTAAACAGTGTGTGTTTAGTATAACTTTAACTTAAAGCGGTTGAAAGCCAAAACCAGAAATGTAATATGTTGCAGATCCTTAGATGTGGGGGCTGAGTTGGTTTTCTTTTTTAAGGCTTCTTTTCCTTTATTTTAACCCAATGATCTGACCAATTACACACTTACTGTCTTAGGGTGTTCTCCACTCCACTGGAGGAGCAATGGGGACACCTTTGGACAGCAGCACTGTCATTGGGTAGCATTAGATGGACTAGCAGATTTAGCTGGACTTAACAAATTGAAGCTGAACTCCAGTTAACGCTTTTTTAAAAATGGCAGCACCATTTTTTTGTTTTGTTTTTTTTTTTTTACAAAAATGAATAAAAGCTGACCACTGTAAGCACCCCTTGTCAGTATGAAATAGTTGTCTCAACCCACTAACTTCCATTTTACCTGGAGAGCTTGGTCTGTTAACCACCTTCCCTCCGGAAGGTCCCCCACTTCATGACCGGGCCATTTTTTTTTGCGATACGGCACTGCGTTACTTTAACTGACAATTGCGCGGTCATGTGCCGCTGTACCCAAATAAAATGGACATCATTTTTTTCCTACAAATAGAGCTTTCTTTTGGTGGTATTTGATCACCTCTGCGTTTTTTTTATTTTTTGTGCTATAAACAAAAAAAGACCAACATATAAAAAAAAAAAAAAATACCGTATTTATCGGCGTATAACACACACTTTTCCCCCCCTAACATAGGGGGAAAATCGTGTGTGTGTTATACGCCAATATAGGCTGCGGAGGGGATGAATAGAGCTGGATCTCCTGTGTACTCGGCTTGCAGTCATGCTCAGTCCCACCCCTGGACATCTAGCATTGACGTCCCGGCATTGGACCGGCGTTATGTCCATCATAGGATCCGGGCCAAGGGGCAGGACTGGGCGTGACACTGAGCCTAATACACAGGAGATCCGGCTCTATTTCGGCAGCACTCGTCCCCTCCGTACCCTCGGTGGCAGCCTATATTTCGGCAAGGCTGCAGATGGACATTGATCAGGCTGCAGTGAGGAGCAATGCTGCAGATGGGCACATATCAGGCTGCATTGATGCTCACGGACCATTATTTTGCTTCAAAATGATTTTAAAAAAAAAAAAAATTCCTGAAACTTCCCTCTTAAATGTCATATGCCAGAGCGTGTTATACGCCGATAAATATGGTAAATAAAAAAAAAAAATTTTTTACTTTCTGCAATAAAACATATCCAACAAAAAAAATGGAAGAAAATAAAATTTCTTCATAAATTTAGGACAATATTTATTTATATTTATTTGATCTATTTTATTGCACTGTACCTTATGATTTATTTCCTCATGATGTTTTAAATGCTTGTTCCTGAATTTATCTTACCTTATCTGGTTTTATTCACAATGTTTTGTCTTAATTGGAGCCCTGTTGTAAAATTATATATATATATATACATATATTCTCCCTTTTATTTTTTCTGCACTATGTCATTGTAAGGTCCTTTTGTTTTTATCCCCCCTGCCATTTAATGCCGCCCATTACCTATTTTTTATGCAAATCACTGACTTTCCGGCCCCGCCCCCCCCTCTTTTCAGCTTATATAAGCCCACTGTGTCCTCCTCTCCCTATGCTTGACAAAGGAATGCGGCCATTCGTCCACCAATGGCAAGCCTATTCTGAAACGCGTTGCATGCGTGTGACGTCATCACCGGGCGCCACGCTGTACTTGCTCTCCAAGCCTCGCTAGAGATCTTCGGCTCGGCCAGCCTTTTTCCCTTCCTAGAGGCTTCACACCATTCTATCAGTGAGCAGCAGCACGGCTGAACGGATGCTCTGGCGTCCTACACATCTCTCCCTTCCTTCCCTGGAACCCCTATCTGTGCATCTGGGACATAACCTGGCTCCTAACCCAGCAGGATTTGTGTTGGACTGTTCGCTGCAAGAGACTGAACCTGGCTGCAAGAACTAATCCTCTTTGGACCTGGCATGCCCTGCAGGAACCGCTGTGACCTGTAGTTCCACCGCATCTCTCCAGCCCAGCCAACCGACCCTAATGCAACTTCTCCAACTTCCATGTGAATGGATATTGTTGTTTTAATAAAATGTATTTATGATTTATACTCAGAGGCGCCCCTCTCCTTGTTGTTTGTTTTAGCTTGCTGGACCCTGCTTTTGGTTCCTTTGGTGGCCGCCCTGACTGACCTCTTGTATATACTCCCAGTATATATGCATGAACTTACACATGCATTTTTACAGTTTTCAGTTTCTGGACTAATCGGTTTTACTTTCAAGGTAACTGTGCTTTGCGCCTTTTTACTTGTATTAAATGTCATATGCCAGAGCGTGTTATACGCCGATAAATATGGTAAATAAAAAAAAAAAATTTTTTTACTTTCTGCAATAAAACATATCCAACAAAAAAAATGGAAGAAAATAAAATTTCTTCATAAATTTAGGACAATATTTTTGGTAACAAAATTCCCAATAAGCGTATATTGATTGGTTTGCGCAAAAGTTATAGCGTCTACAAACTATGGGATAGATTTATGGAACTTTTATTTTTTTACTAGTAATGGCGAACAACGACTTATAGCGGGACTGTGACATTGCGGCGGACAAATCGGACACCAAGTGACACTTTTTGGGATCAGTGATACGAATACAGTGATCAGTGCTAAAAATATGCACTGTCACTGTACTAATGACACTGGCTGGGAAGGGGTTAACATCAGAGGCAATCAAAGTGTTAAATGTGTTCCCAGAGAGTGCTTTCTAACTGTGGGGGAGGTGTTTGTACTGTGGGAAGGCAAAGATTTGTGTTCCTGCTTAGCAGAAACACAGGGTCTCTACCTTCCCTTCTCACAGAATGGGGATCTGCTTTGTTTACATAGGTAGACCGCCGTTCTGCCTCTCTCGGGAATGATCGATGGGTCCCAGCAGACATCGCATCCACTGGACCCGCTGATTGGCTCCTGCTGTGTCCAATCACAGCAAGAACGGGTGGCTGGCGGCGTGCATTCCAGATCCGGAAGTGCAGGATCATGTACAGGAATACGGTCGGCAAGCAGTTAAAGGAAGATGAATAATAACTAGAAGGGCAGACATATTTGTAGTCTAGTCTCGGTGACAACCATGGCAACTTCCATAGTTACAGTGGAGGAGTGAGCATAGCCACTCAGGTACAGGAAGATTGGACACTCTTTACACTTTTTTGGGACCAGTTACATTTATACAGCCATTAGAGCTATAAATAGTCACTGATTACTGTATAAATGACACTGGCAGGGAAGGGGTTTAACACTAGGGGGCGATCAAGGGGTTAAGCGTTCCCTGAGAGATGTTTCTAACTGTAGTGTACTGACTAGAGGAGGAGAGAAATCGCTGTTCCTAATCACTAGGAACAGAAGATCTCTCTCTACTTCCCTGTCAGAATGGGGATCTGTCTGTTTCCATTGACAGATCCCCATTCTGGCTCTCTGAGGAGCAATTGCGGGTCACCGGCGGACATCGCGGCCACGCTCATCGGCTCTGGCGTCGTGTGCACGCCCCCCCTATAGCTCTTAAAGCATCCAACGTACACCTATGGCGGTTTGTGCAGCCGTGCCCACCTGTCGCAGTAGGACGACGGCGGCTGGTCGGCAAGTAGTTAATGAAAAGTTAAAGAAGAACGTCACTCTCTCAATTAACACTGACTATTTTTAATCCTTATGCTGCTAGTATTAGTAAATAGATAGGAAAGTATATTATATTTACTTGTTTTAAATCTTTTTTTTTTTACATTTCTTGAATTACATCCTGGTTCCCAGGCCTAGGCAAATGATGTCATACATCCCAGGAGTCTTCAGGAGGGGGAGGAGGGGCTCTCAGCTAAGCACACCCCCTTGCCATAACTAAGGGCAGATGGATTCCAGGAAGTAAATGCTACATTAACTATCTGCTCTTACTCAAGATGGTCACAGCTAGAAATACTAAGGGGTTGTTTTTTAAAGTGATTTCTCCACAAAATAAAGCACGGAGACATGTATGGATTGAGGGGGGGGGGGGGGGGCGCTTGCTTTGAATATTAAAAAAATAGCGTTTTTGCTTTGTAGTGCTCAGGTGCAGTGTAGTTCCGCATTAAGGTAGCCATATGCCCCGTACACACGGTCGGATTTTCAGACGGAAAATGTGTGATAGGACCTTGTTGTGGGAAATTCCGACCGTGTGTGGGCTCCATCACACATTTTCCATCGGATTTTCCGACACACAAAGTTTGACAGCAGGCTATAAAATTTTCCAACAACAAAATCCGTTGTCGGAATTTCCGGTCGTGTGTACACAAATCCGACGCACAAAGTGCCACGCATGCTCAGAATAAATAAAGAGATGAAAGCTATTGGCTACTACCCTGTTTATAGTCCCGACGTACGTGTTTTACGTCACCGCGTTCAGAATGATCGGATTTTCCGACACCTTTGTGTGACCGTGTGTATGCAAGACAAGTTTGAGCCAACATCCGTCGGAAAAAATCCTAGGATTTTGTTGTCGGAATGTCCGATCAATGTCCGACCGTGTGTACGGGGCATTACACGTCTCAAATTTCAGCTGATTCAGTGGGAAATGAAAAAGTGGGTGGAATTGTTTGCACCACCTGCAGAGACAAAGGCTGAATGAAAAACTGAACCGGATGAGAAAATGATCACCTGACCAGTGACTGCAGTTACTGTTCAGGTATTCAGGCACCTGCAGCAAGAGGTGCAGACTACTACTTCAATGCATAATTAAATCTCTTGAGTTTCTTTCTCAGGCTGAACAATAGAAATGTTAACGTGTATGGCTACCCTAAAGCTGCCTGTAGATTCGGTCAAGTCAGCAAGAGGTCATACTGTCATTAGAGACTGGGTCTAGGGGGGGGGGGGGTATATATTAATTGCATATATCTGCGTCAAAAGAACAGTATGTCAGAATTTAAAGGAACATTTGAAACAGTGCCACCAAAATACTAAGAAGGAGAAAAAAATAATGCAATAACCTTTTATCAGATACAGTATGTCATACTATAAAATGAATAACCTACACAGCACCACTGTGGACCCTTCACCTTTATCACTCATGGCAGTAAATAGAAGGGTTACCAAAGGAACCAATAATGTACAGAAACAGACCAGAAAAGTCTGTACCATTGTATTCACTAGTACCGGCTCCATCTCTGACTTGCTGTATGGTGGTTTAGCTGCAGCATGCAACTTTTTTCACTTTGCTTTCCATCTGGTTTTCCAGAAATGCCTATTCATTGCCCACAGAGGCCCAGGATGCAAACTGCAAGCAAAATGCAGGCAAACTGGCTGAGCCGCCCAGGATCCCCCATATTCATCCACCAAGGGGCATTCACCGGGGAACAGTACTGTATTCGGCTCCATTCCTTATAAACCTTCCACATTGCCAATAGGAGAAAGAAATAAAACTGCGCGATTTTAGAAAAAATGCAAAAAATAAAGCAGCTACATATAAATGTGACTAAAATTTGTAAACTCAGGGTGAATGTGAATGTAGCGCTAATGAAAGCTGTGTAAAACAGCTAAATTTCAAAAAATTGTTAAAAAATAATAATATTGAGAAAATATTGTGAATAAACATGTGAACGATCTAAACATGTGATTCAGAAAGATGTCAAAACGCTAATGATAAATAAAATATAAATATAAAAATAAATCTCAAACAGAAAATAATGGTGTCAATAAACAGTCCATCAAATGAGGGATAACCAAGTGTAAACAACTGAAAAAGGTGTCCCGACAAATGATGTCCAAAACCTGGAGGTTTGTGAGGAAACCAGGGAGTCCATCAGCTGGTAAGCAACTTCCAGTGAACAATCAGAAAACATCAATTGTATTGTTGTCAGCAGTTGTCACGAAACAGGAAACAAAGTGGGTACTCTTACCGGAGCATGTGGATCTGGATGTCGCTGACCTTTTTCAGTTGTTTACACTTGGTTATCCCTCATTTGATGGACTGTTTATTGACACCATTATTTTCTGTTTGAGATTTATTTTTATTTTTATATTTTATTTTCATTAGCGTTTTGACATCTTTCTGAATCACATGTTTAGATCGTTCACATGTTTATTCACATGTTTTCTCAATATTATTATTTCTTTACAATTTTTTTGAAATTTAGCCGTTTTACACAGCTTTCATTAGCACTACATTCACATTCACCCTTCCACATTGCTAACTTTGAAAAGCCCAACAATTCTAAAGTCTTCACCGTCCTCAAACCAAAGAAACCCACAAGTTTTGTAAAGACACCTATTACAATGTTGATAACCTGACTGCATGCTAAGCGAGTGCAGAATGCAACCGCACTCCAAATAGATGTGAGGACCCCAGTGGGGGGTTCCCACGATCAGCCACAGGAGGCAGCCCCAATGAAAGCAATGGGAGGCTGCCAGCTGCTGCAGCCAATCAGCCCTGGATGCAGACTGCCTACGTCCACGGTCAATCACACACATGAGAAATTACATGCGAGTGGCCGTGATAAGCTGTGAGAGCTGGTAGCCTTCCATTGCTTTCAATCGGGTTGCCTCCCCGCTGGGGTTCTCACATCTAACTGGAGTGTGAAAATGTCCCTGTTTACACTTTTATTGCCATTTTTCAGGGGAGAAAAGAAAACTGTGCGTGTAAGTCCAGGTTCACACTGAGCTTCGGGAATGGAGCCGTGCGTGTTCAACTGAACTGAACTCGCACAATTTCACCTGCGATTTCACAGACATCTGTGCGGGTCTCTGCACAGATGTCAATGGAAATCGCACCCGGAAATCGCAAAAAGTAGTACAAGAACTACTTTTTGAAATCGGTGCGGCGTTGCAAATGCAATGTCGCACTGATTAGGACGGTGCCATTGCCGGCAATTGCCGCCGATTTGACATGTTAAATCGCACCAATGTGAACCAGGGCTAAGGGCCAGTTCACACTAAGATGGCCCAGGAACGCATGACACATTCCTGTGCGATTCCTGTGCATTCCAATTTTGCAACCCATCAATTTGAATGAGCTGAAAATTGAAAAAGTAGTGCATGGCAGTAGTAATGGGCCGCACCAAACCTCATGGTACTGTGGTACGATGCGACTCGATGTCCGCAAACACACTGCATTTATTATTATTATTATCGTTATACAGGATTTATATAGCGCCAACAGTTTACACAGCGCTTTACAATATAAAAGGGGAGACAATACAGTTATAATACAAAAAAATACAAGAGGATTAAGAGGGCCCTGCTCAGAAGAGCTTACAATCTAATAGGGTGGGGCAGGTGGTACAAAAGGTTGTAACTGTGGGGAATGAGCTGTTGGAAGTGGTAGGAGATTAGTTGGAGATGTGATAGGCTTTCCTGAAGAGATGAGTTTTCAGGGATCACCTGAAGGTAGGAAGAGTAGGGGATAGCCGGATAGATGGAGGTAGCGAGTTCCAGAGGATGGGAGAGGCTCTGGAGAAATCCTGGAGACGAGCATGGGAGGAGGAGATGAGAGAGCTTGAAAGCAGGAGATCTTGAGAAGAGCGGAGAGGTCGATTTGGGTGATATTTGGAGACAAGATTGGTGATGTAGCTCGGGGCAGAGTTGTGAATGGCTTTGTATGTTGTGGTTAGTATTTTGAATTTAATTCGCTGGGTGATTGGGAGTCAGTGTAGGGATTGGAGTAGAAGGTTATTTGCGATCTGCGTTTGGGGTACTGTTGACATTACATTGGCACCCGCATGCAGATACCAAGGGCAATGTTTAAACGCAGTGCCAGAAATGCACATGAAACGCACCTTTCCTACACGTTTTGTTGTGAACCGGCCGTTAATGAGGTTGTAAACCTCGAAAAAAACAAAAACAAACTCTGCAAGACAAAGGCATAATGAGCTAGTACGCATCTCAGCCTATCACATTTCTTGCGACCCGAACAAGCCAGGAAAGTACAAATACCCCCCAAATGATGCATGGTGAGGTTTTTGATGTTGTCATTTTTTTTTTCCCACAATTATTTGGAAAATGAAGATTTTTTTTTTCCCACAAAACTGTCATTGTAATAGGTTATTTCTCTTACATGGCATGTGTATACCACAATTAACGCCACAAAATACATTCTGTTACTCCTCCTGAGTATAACCATACCACATGTGTGGGACTTTTCACAGCCTGGCCACACAGAGAGGCCCAACATGCAGGGAGTACCATCACGTGTTCTAGGAGCATAAATTACACATCTAACTTGTTGACTACCTATTACACTTTTGAAGGCCCTGGAGCACCAGGACAATGACACGTGACACTGATGACACTGATACGTGGCACTGATGGCACGTGACACTGATGTGGCACTGATGACAGATGGCACTAATATGTGGCACTGATGACAGATGGCACTAATACGTGGCACTGATGACAGATGGCACTGATGTGGCACTGATGACACGTGACACTGATAACAGATGGCACATGATGAGGACAGCTGGCACTGGGGACAGATGGCACTGACAGGTACTGTGAGCACTGTATTTTCATTTTTTTTGTGTGTACACTCACAAGCTGCAGCACAGAAGCTCTCCCTCCTCCTGTCTCTGTGTGAGGAGGGAGAGCCGGCAATGAGAGATGATCTCATATGTTTACATATGAGATCATCACTCATTGGACACGCCGATCGAGTGCTAAATGGCTGCTATGATTGGCCATTTAGCACGATCTGTGATTGGCTGTGTCCAAGGGACATGGCCAACACAGATTTCCCCTGATGCGCACGTGCGGCGGCGCGCAGAGGGGAAGTAAACAGGAAGATGTCCAGGGACGCCCTCCCGGCAATTGAGCGCCGCTCTGTAGCCGTCTTTCGGCTATAGCGCAGGCGCGAAGTGGTTAAATAAATTACGTGTGATAGGACCTTGTTGTCGGAAATTCCGACCGTGTGTAGGCTCCATCACACATTTTCCATCGGATTTCCCGACACACAAAGTTTGAGAGCAGGCTATAAAATTTTCCGAAAACAAAATCCGTTGTTGGAATTTCCGATCGTGTGTACACAGATCCGATGCACAAAGTGCCACGCATGCTCAGAATAAATAAAGAGATGAAAGCTATTGGCTACTGCCCCGTTTATAGTCCCGACGTACGTGTTTTACGTCACCGCGTTCAGAATGATCGGATTTGCCGACAACTTTGTGTGACCGTGTGTATGCAAGACAAGTTTGAGCCAACATCCGTCGGAAAAAATTCCTAGGATTTTGTTGTCTGAATGTCCGATCAATGTCCGACTGTGTGTACGGGGCATAAGGGTCACTGGTCACTGGTCACTTAACAAAGTGTTAAAAGTGTCAGTTAGTGTCAAAATGTCTGCCGCAATATCGCAGTCCAGCTATAAGTCGCTGAGCGCCGCCATTACTAGTAAAATAAATAAAAATATCCCATAGTTTGTTGACACTACAACTTTTGCGCAAAACAATCAATATAAGCTTACTGGGATTTTTGTTACCAAAAATATGTAGCAGAATACATATTGGCATAAATTGATGAAGAAATTAGATTTTTTTACATTATTTTTATTAGATGTGTTTTATAGCAGAAAGTAAAAAATATTGTTTGCTTTTCAAAATTGTCGGTCTTATTTGGCTTATAGCGCAAAAAATAAAAAACCCAGGAGGTGATCAAATACCACCAAAAGAAAGCTCTATTTGCTAGGAAAAAAGGACATAAATGTATTTGGGTACAGCATCGCACAACTGCGCAATTGTCAGTTAAAGTAACATAATGCCGTATTGCAAAAAATGGCCTGGTCATGAAGGGGTGTAAATCTTCGGGAGGTCAAGTGGTTAAAGTGGTATTACAACTTACATTTTTTAAAATAAAAATAATAAACATATCATATCTACCTGCTCTGTGCAGTGGTTTTGCACAGAGCAGTCCTGATCCTCTTCTTCTTTGGTCCCCCACTGGTGCTCCTGGCTCCTCTATCCCCCCACCGCTGAGTGCACCCAAATAAAACTGTTCAGCCCCATCCCCTACCTCGTCATAGGATTTGACTGACAGGAGCGGGAGCCAAGGAGGGACAGAGCTAGTGGAGCCAATGTTCTTGTACACAGCACTGGACCCAGAGCAGGCTCAGGTAAGTATAAGGGTGGGGGGTTCTTTGCAAAAGAAGGGTTTTTTTTATCTTAATGCATAAAATGTATTAAAATAAAAAAAAACCTTAAGGATTCAGAACCACTTTTAAAATGTACAAACTGGGATATGACATGGCCCTACTTTGTATTTCCAGCAACAAATTAAATCCCCGGCTGGTCAGATAGCGATGTCAGCATTCTACACATCTACATAGAATTCACCAGTCAAGGAAAATGAAGTCAGAACTTACAACCGCTCTGCAGAAGATCCAGCGCCACGCCGGTGGCAATGTCCATCCCTGTGTCTACATAAGTCTGGCAGTTCTTCAGGGAGGATATAGACGTGTCCAACGATGAGAAACTGAATGGCACATCGTGACCGGCCATGTTGTAATAGACACCTGCAAAAAAAAAAAAAAAATACAAAATGGTCAATAGCTTGCAATAAATACACTGAAAAGGCACACAATCTGGGGTCCTGGCTTGGTAATGGGCTCTGACACCTAAACAGATTCGTAATAACTTCCCTAGACACTAATCGTGAAACATATCTACAATAATGAATATCCTCCATGGAGTACACACACATTGATTAAAATACAGAAAACAGTCATGTGACCTTGTGAAGGGGCATACAGCTAGGCAGAGCTGGCCAGTGAGCCCTTAGGACTGGTTTACACTTGCTGAAAACATTACTGCCCCTCTGAAAAGCAAATGGGGGGTTCTGCTCTCTGCATCAATTTAAAAATTGCGCAGCTATGCAGAGCTCCGCCCACAGAGCCACGTCATTCACTCAAAGAGATCTGTAAATAAATGGACTACAAGTACCATCTTCCACTGCAGCAGACAGCTTGTAGTTCTCAATGGACTGCGAGCGAGGACGCTGGTGAGCGGTCTTATAGTTCATTGATCTTCCTGGACTTCAGTAACTGCCTGTATGGGAGGTACGGGTACACAGCTATCCTGAGAGTCTTCAGGAGCCTGGCATTGCACCCACAATCTACTGATGCAATCCTTTCCAGGCTCCTGCGAGAAAAAAATTATAAAACGCACAATTTTTTTTTTTTTCTGCAGAAAAATTAGCATTTTTATTTTTTTCTCCCCAGAAGGTAAACTTAGCCTTTAATCACCTCAAGTCCGGACACTTTGACCCCCTTCCTGTCCAGGCGAATTTTCAGCTTTCAGCTCAAAAATTGAATGACAATTACTCAGGTATACAACACTGTACCTAAATAACATTTGTATTATTTGTTTGAGAAAGACTGAGCTTTCTTTTGGTGGTATATAATCACCACTGTTTTTTATTTTATGGCCGCTAATAAAGATCAAACATTTTGAAAATAAAAACGTGTTTTTCTTTCTTTCTTTCTTCATAAATTTGGGCTAAAAATGTATTGTGCTACATTTCTGTGGTGAAAATAACCCACAAACTATGGTATATATCTGAAAATCAATCAATCCTGATGGACTATATCATTTCTTGAGGCCTAAAAATGCCAGAACAGTACAAATACCCCCCCCCCATGACCCCGACAGTCCAAGGTTTTTAGTAAGGAGGCATGGGAAGTTTTTTGAAGTTGTAATTTTTTTGTCACAGTTTCCTGGAAAATGAACAAAAAAATTTTTTTTTTCAAAAGGTGACATTTTAACAAAATTATTTTTCACACAAAGCATAGGCATACTTATAATTACACCCCAAAACACATTCTGCAATATCTCCTGAGTATGGTAATACCATATATGTGAGACTTTTTCCACAGCCTAGCCGCACGTAGGGGCCCAAAATCCAAGGAGCACCTTCATAAATAAACACATCAAATTTTTGGAATACCCATCACATTTTTGGAGGCCCTGGAGCACCAGAACAGGAGACACTGAAACTGATGGGGCGGTGATCAGGGACACTGACTGGTGTGGCAGTGATCAGGGACACGGACTGGTGTGGCAGTGATCAGGGACACGGACTGGTGTGGCAGTGATCAGGGACACGGACTGGTGTGGCAGTGATCAGGGACACGGACTGGTGTGGCAGTGATCAGGGACACGGACTGGTGTGGCAGTGATCAGGGACACGGACTGGTGTGGCAGTGATCAGGGACACGGACTGGTGTGGCAGTGATCAGGGACACGGACTGGTGTGGCAGTGATCAGGGACACGGACTGGTGTGGCAGTGATCAGGGACACGGACTGGTGTGGCAGTGATCAGGGACACGGACTGGTGTGGCAGTGATCAGGGACACGGACTGGTGTGGCAGTGATCAGGGACACGGACTGGTGTGGCAGTGATCAGGAACACGGACTGGTGTGGCAGTGATCAGGGACACGGACTGGTGTGGCAGTGATCAGGGACACGGACTGGTGTGGCAGTGATCAGGGACACTGACTGGTGAGAGTATGTAAAAAAAAATATATTATAATACACACACACATTTTTTTTTATTTTCTTTTTTAATACTGTCACTAATGATGAGCTCTGGCATGTTCGCAAGCTGCACATGCTGAGCCCGCCAGGAAGTCAGCACTGCACAGTGCTAATCACAAGCAGTGAGACATTTCCCGATGTGCGGTTGCGGAGATCAGGAAATGTCTCACTGCCTGTGATTAGCACAGCACCGACTTCCTGGCGGGCTCGGCATGTGCAGCTTGCGGACACGCCAGAGCTTATCCTTAACTGTCACCAGAACAGTGCAGTGTTACCATAGTGACACTGTACTATTCTGTGTGTGTGTGTGGGGGGGGGGGGGTCAGGTTTTTATTTTTTTACACTGTGATTGCTTATTACAGTGATCACACTGTAATAAGCAATCAGTAAAAGACTGTTTCATGAAACCTTATATACTACTATGATGCTGTGACTGGTCACCACTACCACATGGTACAGGGCCACTGTGACTGGCCATGGTACCATGTGATCGCTGTGACCGATCACAGATCTCACACAGTAGTAAACAACGATATCATTGTTTACTACAGTTCATGTACAGTCCATTGTAAAGCGTTGCGTAAACTGTTGGCGCTATATAAATCATGAATAATAAGAATAATAATAATGTGCTCGCTGACCACTGCTCGGTCAGAGCGGTCACATGATAACCAGGGCTACTCTCAGTAGTCCTCTACAATGATTGGTGTCCCTTGCTCCGATTATGATATTCATGGTGTGCTTTTTCCTTTTTGGAACATTTTTATTATTGTAAGATTTCACATCAGCCTCTGGTGTGCTTGAGTTACGTTGTCCTTTATATGTGACATACGATTTCTCATACATTGTCACTGTCCATACCTACTGTGATACTGCATTTGTTCTGCCTTATTTTCTGTCACTATACTTTTAAATATTTTTATACATTTTTAATCAAAATACAAATATAAAAAAACACTATATTTCATGAAACCTTATATACTACTGTGATGATGTGACTAGTCACAGCTATCACATTGTCCTGGACCACTGTGACTGACTATGGTACCATGTCCTGCATATGTTCTGAGGCCTCACCATTCTCTTTTGAGGTAACCTCTGTTCATTATTTAATCATAGACCTTACTGGGGTTCTTTAGCTGTCTATACTTCCGACTGCCTTTTTTCATTTTAGCCCACAGCCACTGTCCTTTCATCTAGAGTCCAGTCTGGTACACTTACACCCGCCAGGCTTAATATTGAAACTTTTACATCTCCATAGCCAAGTGAGTATTTGCTGAATTTAGGGCTACTTATTATTATTCTTTTTTATTCATTTTTTTTTCTAATTCCATCCCAAGGTTTTTGGATTATTTATAGCATGCATATTTTTATACTATTTAGGATTTTTGATTGATCCCTCTGGGTATCCTTGTGATTCTTGGTACCATCCAGGCACCCTGGGATGGCGTGGGGCATGTCATGTGTATGAGAGTTATGCTGGTCTAAGTGAGTGGTTTCCTCTATGCATCACTTATATGGTCTTTCTGGGACATCTCACCTTTTGATATGTATATCTGTACCCATTGTCCATATTTGAAATATGATTATTTCCCTTTCTTATGCAGAATCCCTCTGCTTGGTGTCAGGCATATAGGTCCTGAGGAAGCGAAAGCGAAACGTCGACCTGCCATATTTAAGCAGCAACAGGGAGCAATACACATACAATGTGTGGCTTATTCTATTGGAAGCCAACACTATCTGTTTTTAATGTAATATTGTCAAATTTTTAGATCTATGTTTAATAAATTAATTATTTTTCTAATAATATTTTGTATTCCTTTTCTGGTACCTAAAAAAGTCCGCTCAAACGTTCCCCTTTTTTCTTTAGCAATTTAATATGGATGTGGTACCCCCTTGGCCCTTTATCTATATATATGGTACCATGTGACCGCTGTGACCAATCACAGAGCTCACACCATAGTAAACAATATCATTGTTAACTACAGATCATGTGCTTGCTGGGATTGGTCAGACCTTTCACATGATACCATGGCCAGTCACAGTGGTCCAGGACAACGATGGGTGATCGGCTGTGTCCGGTGAACACAGTGGGTCACTGATCCCACGGGCTCACTCCAGAAAGCGTGCATGAGTGGGCAATGTGAGAGGGCATACAGGTACATCCACCCACATCGGCGCTGGTGCCGTCCAGCTGGGAAACGGTTATCCTCTATTGCTACCATTGTACTTCTTTCTGTGTGCGCAGTGTGTGAATGTACAGTGAGGCAGCTCCATCTACAGGCTAGAGAAGCCTCCAGCCCATTTCAATTCCCATGATTGGCTGTTCTGGTGATCACATGATCGGGGACAACTCAGACTGGATCTTTAATCAGTTGATTGCTGACATCGCACATGTGCATCCACGGTGGTCTGGGAGCGCATTGGCTGGTTGTCACCGACAGCTCACCGTCACGCCTTCTAAGTGGGGGCCAGCTTCTGATCATGTGACTACTGCGAGAGCCAATCACATCAGTCACAGGAAACAGGAGCCACACCTCCTTCTGCTTTCATAGATAAGAAGAAAAAATGCACTAAATAGCCACGTCCATAAATATTGAGGAGACAGTAGGGGGTACTACTACAAGTATTACCAAGAGGGCGAACTTTTTAGGCCAAGAAACAATGGAAGAGGAAATATAAACAATCAAATTTATTGAAAAAATATACATTACAAACATTATTATCAAAAAAGGTAGCATATATGCATCTGGGTTTTTTTTTATGTGCAGTGAGCCCTTGTGCGTCTGCGCGTTTCGCCGTTAGGCTTCTTCAGGACACGGCCAAAGTTCAAAGAAGAAACAGATAAGAGAAATCTTGTATTTGGATTATAATATCATATATAGACCCACGATCGGGTGAACAGTGAGTTTTGAAAGTTTAGATGAATCTCAATTATTTTAACAAGATCTATGAGCAGGGGGAAGTGAAGGCCTATATTCCAAATCTGTAAGAGGCCAGCGGGGCCAGGATAATGTCCAACATATGTATGGGAAAGAAATCCTTGTTAGGATCCAGCAATGCTAATGGCTAATAAAGCCAAAACAACAGCCCGCTGTATATAAAGAAATCATATAGAGAGTGTGCCCCTGGGAGACAGCAAAACACGACACACCCATGTGCACATGTGCAGTGTTTTGTTGTCTCCCAGGGGCGCGCTCTCTAGGATTTGTTTATATACAGCGGGCTATTGTTTTGGCTTTATTAGCCATTAGCATTGCTCACCCAAACGTGGGTATATATGATATTATAATCCAAATACAAGATAGAGAAATCTGTTCTCTTATCTGTTTCGTCTTTGAACCTTGGCCGTGTCCTGAAGAAGCCTAACGGCGAAACGCGTAGACGCACAAGGGCTCACTGCACATAAAAACTCAGATGCATATATGCTACAATTTTTACCTGCTTTGATAATAATGTTTGTAATGTATATTTTTTTAATAGATTTGATTGTTTATATCGTTTCCTCTTCCATTGTTTCCTGGCCTAAAAAGTCCGCCCTCTTGGTAATACTTGTAGTAGTACCCCCTACTGTCTCCTTCTGATTTCTTAAAGAGGCATGTTAGGGGGTTAAAGTGGAAGTAAACTCTCCGATCCTTTACAGCCAGGGAAGCCGCCATATTGGCCTCTGTTTGATCTGCAGTTGCCATGGCGCTGTCCATGTGGTATGGTATGTCTCCAACCATTTGATGGCTTGACAGTTCAGCTGAGAAACACAAGCAACTGTGTCGCTTATCATGCACAGCATGCCTTGTATTTAAAGTGGAACTAAAACCCGTCAACGTAGCTGTTTACCAAAACAGGCATGCCGGGAGTGATGACAGTCTCAGTTGCTTGTGCTCTCAGCTGAACTGTCAAACCATCCAATGGGCGGTGTCATAAACAGATCACATGTGCAGCACCATGGCAACCGCAGATCCCACAGAAGTAAAGATGGCGGCTTCCATGTCTGTGAAGGGTTTTGTTGTGTTTGGGGATCCAGCAGCGTACACAGGTGCGCCCGCCCAGTCCACATCACGGGGAACCAGACACTGGGGGGGGGGGCATGGCAGGCCATTACCATCCCCCTATTACAAAATACCATCTGACTGGCTGCCTCTGGAGTCCCTGCACCTGGACAAGCATGCTGCCAGTGTTGTCCTCACTCCTCAGTGTCACACGTGTTCCAGGTAAAAGTAGTGAAGCCATTGGAATGACATAGAGGCCAGCAGGCCACTCGCTGCTTCCATCACAGCCTTCTCACACAGGCGTTCAGGAACACAAAGCCTGCTAGTGAGGAGACGGTACAGGGCTCGGTCACTATACATGAGGCCATGCTGGGAGTTGTAGTCCCCCCCTACCTGCTTGCTGCGTATCCCTCAATCAGAGCCGATCCAGCATGTCACTACACAGCGCCAAATCCTCTCAGCTCCGGCCCCGCCTCCTTCTGGGATTGTAGTCATGGCAGCGGTGTCGTCATCAGTTGGCGCCGGAGGTCACATGACGGAGCGGTGACAGATCATGTGATTGGATGTCAGTGAGTGGTGTGAGCGAGACCAGGGGGTGGGATGGCCGCTACTGCATTGCTGCTCTGACACAGGTAGGTGTTCCAAGTACGGGGATGGGGGCGCACACGCTGGTAGATGTCCCCATTTCCTATGGGGGTAAGGTGTTCAGACACAGGTAGGTGAATCCAGTTCCTGTCAGGGGAGTAGGGTGCTCTGACACAGGCAGGCATTCCCAGTTCCTACCAGGGGGGTTGGGTGTAAAGACACAGGTAGGTGTCCCCAGTTTGCACTGACCCAGGTTGGTGTCCACAGATCCTATCAGGGGGGAGTAGGGTGCTCTGACACGGGTAGGTGTCTCCAGTCTCTGTCGGGTGAGTAGGGTGCTCTGACGCAGGTAGGTGTCTCCAGTCTCTGTCGGGTTGGTAGGGTGCTCTGACGCAGGTAGGTGTCTCCAGTCTCTGTCGGGTTGGTAGGGTGCTCTGACGCAGATAGGTGTCTCTGTCGGGTTGGTAGGGTGCTCTGACGCAGGTAGGTGTCTCTGTCGGGTTGGTAGGGTGCTCTGACGCAGGTAGGTGTCTCTGTCGGGTTGGTAGGGTGCTCTGACACGGGTAGGTGTCTCCAGTCTCTGTCGGGTTGGTAGGGTGCTCTGACACGGGTAGGTGTCTCCAGTCTCTGTCGGGGTGGGTAGGGTGCTCTGACACGGGTAGGTGTCTCCAGTCTCTGTCGGGGTGGGTAGGGTGCTCTGACACGGGTAGGTGTCTCCAGTCTCTGTCGGGGTGGGTAGGGTGCTCTGACACGGGTAGGTGTCTCCAGTCTCTGTCGGGGTGGGTAGGGTGCTCTGACACGGGTAGGTGTCTCCAGTCTCTGTCGGGTTGGTAGGGTGCTCTGACACGGGTAGGTGTCTCCAGTCTCTGTCGGGTTGGTAGGGTGCTCTGACACGGGTAGGTGTCTCCAGTCTCTGTCGGGGTGGGTAGGGTGCTCTGACACGGGTAGGTGTCTCCAGTCTCTGTCGGGGTGGGTAGGGTGCTCTGACACGGGTAGGTGTTTCCAGTCTCTGTCGGGGTGGGTAGGGTGCTCTGACACGGGTAGGTGTCTCCAGTCTCTGTCGGGGTGGGTAGGGTGCTCTGACACGGGTAGGTGTCTCCAGTCTCTGTCGGGGTGGGTAGGGTGCTCTGACACGGGTAGGTGTCTCCAGTCTCTGTCGGGGTGGGTAGGGTGCTCTGACACGGGTAGGTGTCTCCAGTCTCTGTCGGGGTGGGTAGGGTGCTCTGACACGGGTAGGTGTCTCCAGTCTCTGTCGGGGTGGGTAGGGTGCTCTGACACGGGTAGGTGTCTCCAGTCTCTGTCGGGGTGGGTAGGGTGCTCTGACACGGGTAGGTGTCTCCAGTCTCTGTCGGGGTGGGTAGGGTGCTCTGACACGGGTAGGTGTCTCCAGTCTCTGTCGGGGTGGGTAGGGTGCTCTGACACGGGTAGGTGTCTCCAGTCTCTGTCGGGGTGGGTAGGGTGCTCTGACACGGGTAGGTGTCTCCAGTCTCTGTCGGGGTGGGTAGGGTGCTCTGACACGGGTAGGTGTCTCCAGTCTCTGTCGGGGTGGGTAGGGTGCTCTGACACGGGTAGGTGTCTCCAGTCTCTGTCGGGGTGGGTAGGGTGCTCTGACACGGGTAGGTGTCTCTGTCGGGGTGGGTAGGTGTCTCTGTCGGGGTGGGTAGGGTGCTGTGACGCAGGTAGGTGTCTCCAGTCTGTCGGGTTGGTAGGGTGCTCTGACATGGGTAGGTGTCTCCAGTCTCTGTCGGGTTGGTAGGGTGCTCTGACATGGGTAGGTGTCTCCAGTCTCTGTCGGGTTGGTAGGGTGCTCTGACATGGGTAGGTGTCTCTGTCGGGGTGGGTAGGGTGCTCTGACATGGGTAGGTGTCTCTGTCGGGGTGGGTAGGGTGCTCTGACATGGGTAGGTGTCTCTGTCGGAGTGGGTAGGTGTCTCTGTCGGAGTGGGTAGGTGTCTCTGTCGGGTTGGTAGGGTGCTCTGACACGGGTAGGTGTCTCCAGTCTCTGTCGGGTGGGTAGGGTGCTCTGACACGGGTAGGTGTCTCTGTCGGGGTGGGTAGGTGTCTCTGTCGGGGTGGGTAGGGTGCTCTGACGCAGGTAGGTGTCTCCAGTCTCTGTCGGATTGGTAGGGTGCTGTGACGCAGGTAGGTGTCTCCAGTCTGTCGGGTTGGTAGGGTGCTCTGACATGGGTAGGTGTCTCCAGTCTCTGTCGGGTTGGTAGGGTGCTCTGACATGGGTAGGTGTCTCCAGTCTCTGTCGGGTTGGTAGGGTGCTCTGACATGGGTAGGTGTCTCTGTCGGGGTGGGTAGGGTGCTCTGACATGGGTAGGTGTCTCTGTCGGGGTGGGTAGGGTGCTCTGACATGGGTAGGTGTCTCTGTCGGGGTGGGTAGGGTGCTCTGACATGGGTAGGTGTCTCTGTCGGAGTGGGTAGGTGTCTCTGTCGGAGTGGGTAGGTGTCTCTGTCGGGTTGGTAGGGTGCTCTGACACGGGTAGGTGTCTCCAGTCTCTGTCGGGTGGGTAGGGTGCTCTGACACGGGTAGGTGTCTCTGTCGGAGTGGGTAGGTGTCTCTGTCGGGTTGGTAGGGTGCTCTGACACGGGTAGGTGTCTCCAGTCTCTGTCGGGTGGGTAGGGTGCTCTGACATGGGTAGGTGTCCCTGTCGGAGTGGGTAGGTGTCTCTGTCGGGTTGGTGGGGTGCTCTGACACGGGTAGGTGTCTCCAGTCTCTGTCGGGTGGGTAGGGTGCTCTGACATGGGTAGGTGTCTCTGTCGGAGTGGGTAGGTGTCTCTGTCGGGTTGGTAGGGTGCTCTGACACGGGTAGGTGTCTCCAGTCTCTGTCGGGTTGGTGGGGTGCTCTGACACGGGTAGGTGTCTCCAGTCTCTGTCGAGTGGGTAGGGTGCTCTGACACGGGTAGCTGTCCCCAGTTTGTTCAGAGACAGGTAGATGTTCCCAGTCTCAGGGAGGATAGGCTGCTCAGACACAGGTAGGTGCCCCCTGGCTCTGTCAGGGAGAGTAAGGTGGTTTGACACAGGTAGGTGCCCTCAGTCTGTTAGTGGGGTAGCCTGTCCTGAGGCAGGTAGGTGCCCCCAGTCTCTGTAATCACTTTCTGTCAGCCTCCTCTCCTCATCTGTCACTTTGCCCATTCAGAGGACAGTACAGGTTCTCTTCGTGGCCCCCCTCCTTCAATACTGATCCCTTCCCCCACGGCTTTATGGCGGTCGGGGTTGGAGTCTGCACACTGCTAAGAACCTACCTCTGCCCCATGTGACCGCACAGGGTTTGCTGCATCAGGGGAGGGAGGGGCAGAAAGTCACATGGTCATCATACCAGGAAGTACAGGATGATTCCCAGGGCTCTGACTGGTTACTCTTTATAGGTACTCTTTAAAGCAAAGTACACTTATCAGTTTTCCCCCTTTCCCCTGGTCTGATTCCTCCCCTGTAAATGTATACTGAGTATGACAACTGAAGCCTCTGGTGTTTGTTTACATCCAGCACTGCTTATCTCACTGTCCTGACCACACAGACCTCTCTGCCCTCAGGAATCCCCTCCCACTCCCCTTCTCCTCAGTCTCATTCATTTCCTACTGTCCAGGAACAAGCGGGGTCATCTTTATTTATTTTTATGTTTGGGTCATTTATTTTCTTTTTCTGTGCCAGGCCTTAGCCACCCAGGAATGTTTCGGGGGGGGGGCGCTCCTGGCCCCTTGCCCCTTGCCTTTGGAGGTACGCTGGAAAAGGTGTCTAGGCCCACCTGGTAGACAGATCTCCTTCTTAGCTTGTGGATGGGAGCTGAGGGAAAGGCAGTGTGCGGTGGTGGATCTAACGCATCTCTGACATTTGCAAGAAGTGTGTTCTGTGTAAACTTTTTATATATCCAGATCCTGAAAGCACCACGTTCTTTTCAGATCTGAAGAGTAAGTGCAGATTAAGGTGTGTCAGCCCGGATACATGAGATCCTGGCGTATAGGTGCAGCTGGGAGTCACAGGTCCACTGTCCCACCCTTCTACCGACAGCCTGCTAAACTCTATTAGAGAGTGAAATCTGCTGTGGCTGGTTGGTGCACCGAGGGGCAGAGCCAATCGACCACTGTGACAGTCAATCACAGTAATCATGTGATCGGGAAGTCTGTCCCACCTCCTGGCATTAAGACTCACTTAAAGGGCCCCCGACAGAGGGTGGGAAGGGGTTAAAGCTGAACAGTTATTTTCAACCTACTGGGGGGCCCTTTGTCTGGGTATTTTTGAAGTGGAACTAAAATCGGGTGCGGTACCCTTGAGGTCAATCGCCGGCATCTTCCCGCTAGCTTCTTCCAATTTTCAGTCTTTGGCAATCTTCATTGGCTGGTGCAGGATGACATCACTCCTACGCATGTGCACTAATCATTCATCCCTGCACACTGCCACTGTGCCAGAAATGTGAATGGAGCTGCACATCTTGTTTTTTTTACTACATTAAGTTGTTACATTTATCTGAGTGCCAAAGTCCAAACCCCAAGGGGAACTTCTTTTTTTCTAGTTGGACATTTTGTAGAGGATTGCAAACAAGCAGATACTGTAAAGCCTAGTACACACTAGGGGTCAACCCAATTATAGAAGTGGCAGATTATCGGGGGCCGATATTCACATTTTTCAAAGTATTGGTTTCGGCCAGAAATGTACCGATATTGCTTTAAGTTGTTCTTTTTAATACTTTCAATTGCAGAGGAGGTGTTTGGGGTCTTATAGACCCCGATCCCTCCATAAAGAGTACCTGTCACTGCATATTACTGTCACAAAGATGTTACATTCCTTGTGACAGCAATAAAAGTGATAAACTAAAGAATTAAAAGGACAGTGTTAAAAAAAAAAAAAAAAAAAGTTAAATGTACAAAATATCGTCACCTGATATCGGCTATCGGCCTGGAAGATGGCTGAAAAATCGGTAACGTATCGGCCCTGAAAAAAACATTGTCAACCCCTAGTACACACAGGCGGAAATGTCGGGCGGCATCGGCCGGTTCAAAAGAAACCAGCCAACATTCGGCCCGTGCATATGGTGGCCGGTTTGTTCCCTGTCAGAACACAATAGCACAGCAGGGAGATTGCTGTACTAACATTGCATAGTTAGTATAGCGGCTCCTCCTGAGCTGTTCAGTTTTTGTTTTTTCTTCTTTTTTTTTTCTTTTTTCGTTAAGCCCGCTGGGTTGAACAAAAAAAATGAATCTTGTGTACCAAGCGTAAGTGTGTTTTAATGCAATAGCGACATTGCATGTCTCTTCTGCAATAAAGAACCTGCTTGTTCATTTTTTTTTTTTTTTTAAAGGTCTGTCATAGGTTAATTTAACCCTTAAGTTTTTAGTAGATCCACTTTTGTAGCTGTCCTGGAAGATGATTGTGGCAAAACAACAGTTGGACTGCAACCACATAACCGTATTTCCATTAATCTTCTAGGATAATATCCATATACCCATCTGTGGCTTCTACTGCAATTACATTTTTTTATGTAACTTTGGGGGAGATTTACTAAAACTGGAGCACCCAGAATCTGGTGCAGCTGTGCATAGTAACCATTAAGCTTTGCCAATAAAACCTGGAAGCTGATTGGTTTTTATTCCCACCTGCAGCAGATTCTGTGTGCATCAATTTTAGTAAATCTCCCCCGTATGATTTCCCCTGATGCTCTATGGTGACAGTTCTCACTTTTATTACCCTGAGGATGCGGGGGATGGGATGGGCTTTTAGCTATGTGTTGGATTGTGTTTAATGTTGGAGAGTAGCTATCCAGGAAGATGCATGAAAATACAGTTACCATTAAGTCTATCAGTTGTTGTCATTCAGTTAAGATCTGCATTCAATTTAAAGCAGAGCTCCACCCAAAAGGGGAAGCTCTGCTTATTTGCCTCCTCCCCCCTGGTTTTGACAGGTACCCGCTCCTACTTCCGGCTGACTTTGCCACGGCAAACTCATTCGGAAGTTCGGCCCCCTCCTCCTTCCCCTGCCGGCCATTCACAAAGCGCAGCGCGAAGCCGCAAGGCTTCACTGTCGGTTTCCCTTATCCAAGATGGTGGCGGCAGCACCCGTAGAGCCGATTGAAAAATCGGGTGAAGACACCGCTGGATTCGTGGACAGGTGAGTGTCCTAATATTAAAAGTCAGCAGCTACAGTATTTGTAGCTGCTGACTTAAATTTTTTTCTGAAGGAGCCTGGGGCTCCACTTTAAAGCGGAACTAAACTCTCCTTTTCAGCCAAGGGAAGCAGCCTCAGTTTGATCTGCAACTGCCATGGTGCTGCACATGTGATCCGTTATGACACCAGCCATTTGATAATTTGACAGTTTGGTTGAGTACACAAGCAAAAGTGACAGGATTCTCAACATGCCAGAAATGTAACAGATTTTTTTTTAACTGCTAAATTGATGGGTTTAGTTCCGCTTTAAAGTGTAATTCCAGGCTCTAAGAGGGCTTTCACTCTGCAGTGCTGTGCCGTTAGCGCTAAAGCGACACTCATTTTTGGGGCACTTTTCAGCCACTACCGGGGCTGGTTTTTTTTACCCTAAAAAAAAAGGTAAGGAGTCCTGTTTTGCGGCCCTTTCAAAACGCTTTTAAGGCGCTGCTTATTCAGTGCAATGGACAGGGGCATTTTGGGAGCGCTAAATACAACGATCCCTAGCCGCCCCAAAGATGCTGCTTGCAGGACTTTTCCTAACATCCCGCAAGCGCACCACCCCAGTGTGAAAGCACACACTGCACAGAATGGGAGGCAGTTTTCAGGTGCATTTTGGAGGCTATTTATAATGATAAAACGCCTGAAAACTGCCTCAGTGTGAAAGGGGACTAACTTGACTTAAAACGGCTCCCACCCCCCTTCATATATCAACTACCCTGTAGAAGGAAGATGCATATACTTACCTATTCTCTGGTCTGGTCACATGATCAGGTCCCAGCGGCCCTTTTTAGGGGAGAGGAGGGACAGCTGACATCGGGTGCCCCATAGTAATCCTATGGGTGACGTCACTGCCCTAGCATTCTCTCCTCTCCCCTGAAGCCAGCCGCTGGGTAGACTAGTTATAGTTGAAATAAACTAGAACTCCAGGCTACCACGTTACTAATCTTTAAAATGTGTCTTTCCTCCTTCTAACACCTATACTGCTTAATCTGTGTAAAAAAAAAAAAAAAAAAAGATGTATATACTTGCCTATTTTCAGCCCACTCTGGTCCGGTCACATGATCTACTGTATCAGCCAGTGGCGGCTGCAGATGAGAGAAAAGAGCGTCCTATAACGGCTTGGAAAGTCAGGAGTGGTGACATCAGCCTTGGGCTCCCATGCTCGAGCCTTTGTCGGCACTCCTTCCTCTCCCCTGCAGCCTCCACTCGCTGACACAGGGGAATCAGATCATGTGAAAGGACCAGAGCAGACTGAAAATAGCCAAATCTTTTTACACAATCTAGTCAGCATAGGTGTTAAGAGAGGGAAGGGAGCATTATTAAGACTAGTTAGGTTTTAGTTGCAATTCTACTATTTTTTTTTTTAAGGGTTAGAAGACTGTCTTGGAACTGTAATGGTTTTTGGACTACTATTAAGTTTCCTTTTTTTTTTTGTGTCATATAAAATACTTGACACTTCATACTGTGTAATATTTATTTTTATTTTTTATTATACAGGTTCACTTGTCACCATTCCTCCTTCCTCCTGCACCAGCTGAGCAATAATGCTGGACTTCCTGGCAGAAAACAACTTCTGCGGGCAGGCCATCCTGCGGATCGTCTCCCGGGGCAACGCCATCATCGCTGAGCTGCTGAGGTTGTCTGAGTTCGTCCCCTCGGTATTCAGGTTGAAGGACAAGGCCGACCAACAGAAATATGGGGAGATTATATTTGATTTCAGCTACTTTAAGGCAAGTCAGTAGATGACCACAATAGTGGAGTAATACTATGAATTAATTACTCATTAATAGATAATAAATTTAAAAGAATCAAAATCTCAGATCTAAAAATGGAAACAAAAAGGGGGTGTGTGACCCTCAGCCTGCGCAAACTAGTGATAATTGAAATAGTGAAAATATAATAAAGATAAAATAGTGAGAATTTATCAATTCTATTAATATAGGGAGCAGCCCATGGTCAGGCTAATGGTAGGCTATGGATGATGATAATGAATAACTCTGCTTTGCAGAGACACAGGATCTGTGTCTTCCCTCCTGACGGAACAACTATCTGCCTTGGTTACATAGGCAGACTACCATTCTGCCTGTGGACCGAATGATCGTCGGGTGCCAGTGGACATCGAGTCTGCAGTACCTGCCCATCAGGCTCCCACTGTGAATAACGTTTTTTTTTATTTGTTTTTTGTTGTTCTCCTCTTTTTTATAATAACAAAAAAAAAAGTTTTATTACTCAGATGGGTTCATTATCTATATCAATGATTGTTAACTTGATCTTGACCTGCCTGACTTTTTCTGCTCATTATATGTGGCCCAAGACAACTCCTCTTCTTCCAATGTGGCCCAGGAAGGTCAAAATCTTGGATACCCCTGCCTTCCGGCTTGGATCTACTTTGGAAAAAAAAAAGGGAAATGGAGCACTCAGTATAAATCAAACGCTTTATTCGAGACCAGAATAATACAGATCTATTAATAATTATGACGCCTGATAAAGAAACCTAATATAAATTAGAAAGCATGTATCTTTAAAAACTTTAAGCTAAAACGTTAAGATTTATCTGCCTATGTAGGCAAATAAGAGTCACGGATCAATGCAGCTCTGTATTCATGATAAATTTAAAGCGGGAACTTCAGTTTTTTTTCGTCTTTCCATCTATTAAATCTTCTGCCCTTGTTGTTTTAACTTTGAATAGTAAAACATTTTTCTTTTTCTGCCAGTAAATACCTTATACAGCCCACTTCCTGTTTCTTGTCTGGTAAAAAGGCCTAGGCTTATGACATCATGCACAGCTCTCTCTCTCACTCTCAGAGTTTGCCAGGAAGGGAGGGGGGGGGGGTGAGTCATAAGAGGGCCAATGAGAACTGCAAGGTTGGAGGTGTGCCTTTCTGTGTCTGTGTAAATCCAGGAAGTGAACAGGCAACAGCTTCAACTGCCCACAGTTTGAATGGTTTCAGTCAGACTCAGTGGAGCATATTTGGCAAGTAAAGAATCACAGTATATATAAAATAATATGCAAAGTGGTTGGAGGGAAGTTTCTGAATGTCAAATTTGTTTTTATTACAAATTATGTGAGCAGACTGCAGTTCCTCTTTAAAGAGGAGGGCCCATCAAAAAAAAAAAAAAAATTAAATGTCAGCAGCTGCAGATTCTGCAGCTGCTGACTTTTAATTGGACACTTACCTGTCCCAGGGTCCAGCTATGCGGGGGATCGAAGCCCCGCTCGTCTTCCCCTCCGTTCGGCGCCGGCATTGCAACTGTGGGCGCCGGGCTGTGGCTTCACAGCCTGGCACCCACTGCGCATGCGCGAGCGGCGCTGAGCGCCGTGATTGGCCGCTCAGTCACCTGGGACCTGTAATGGGTCCCAGATGATTGACAGGAGGGAGGGAGCAGAGCGGAGCCCTTCCTGTGCCGAGACGGAAGTGATGTCACCAGCCCAGGCACTGAAAGAGGCAGACTACGAGAGACCCCCTAGCAACAGGCATTTAGAGGTGAGTAAAAAAAAAAATATATATCCAAATTTTCTCAAGTCACCTTCCAGGACGGCACACCTGAGAGATGAGAGGCTCCTCCCCACAGGAAACACAATCAATCAACAGCTGTTTTAAGTCCACACCCTTCCCCCTGATCCTCAGTTTTTGATTGTGTTTCTCCCTACACGGCGAAACTGTTTGTTTTTTTCCAAATGACCGAAGCCTGGGGCTGGTGGTCTCCCCCTGGGAGCCGGACCAAATGCCTGGGAAGCCTCTGGGTCTGGCGGGATATATTTATCCTTCCCGGGGGGTTCCCCTATCCTTTCCTCAGGGGGGGGGCAGCAGAAACTGGGAAAGCCCCCCTGAGAGCTGAAGGCCCCTGGGTACAGTGGTGTCCCCAGAACTTCAGGGGCCTTTATCCTGTCTCTCCCCCTTACCTGTTCGGACGTCCGTTCAGACGGAGGTGCTGGCCGTTTGTTCTTTCCAGGGGGATCATATCCCCTGACTCCTGGGTCCCTGTTAGCTCGCGTGGGCTGCAAGGGAGGGCACCGCCTGAACGACCTGTGTTCTTACCCAGAAGGAAAGGCTGAGAGTCAGCAGGAGCAGGCGCCCACATCCTCCTTTCGAGGAGGCACCAGTTTACTATGGTGAATGTCTGCCTAAACCACCTCATGGGAATGAGGAACGTACGGCATTGCCCCCCCCCCCCCCCATGTGTATATACTGACTGGACAGTGCAGGACACAACCTAACCTTGCAGCTCCCTAAAAGGGACAGCAGTTGTGGGGGGGGCTATCCTCCTTGCGTGTGGACCAGAAGGATGGAAAAGCAAGCCCGGTGGCTGTGGCAAAAGGGGAAGACGACAACGGTGAGTCAAAAATCCCCAATCCCAGCCAGATGGTTTCTGGGCATTTGAGATAATCTCCCCTGGGGTCTGGATTCAAATAGCCCAGAAGCTTTTGCTAAAGACACCAGCCACAGCTCCCTCCTACATCAGAGATGCTGTATGGTGGACAAGTGGTGCAGAGGAGCGAGTGTGCCTAAACCACCTCAGATGGGAAAGAGGTAGGTAAGGCATTTTTTCCCCTTCCACCTGTATTTACTGAGTGGTGCAGTGCAGGACCTGGGGTCTCCATAACAAAATAGCCCAGAAGCTACTGCTAAAAACCACCAGCCATGGCTTCCTCTTATAGCAGAGACACTGTGGTTATCACAACAGTAGGTTGCCAGCCTCTCCCTACATACCCGGTTGTGGTACATTAGTAGGGGTGAATACAGCAAAGAGGGTGACCTGGTAGAACAAAGAGTTCCTTACTGGCCAGGTATACCACTGAACAAGTTATTAATGGTGCAATGGTTGAAGGATTCAGGAGTAAACTCCCTTGCTCAGCAGGTGCACTAGGTTATCTGGCCCTATTAGCCCAGCTGCTAGGAATCTGCTTAAAGTTGCTCCAAGATGCTTAAAAGCTGACCTAGCTTTCAACAATGTGGCAGGGACCAAGCTTCTGTGTGGCACAGTAGGGGTTCCCTTGTGACAGATCCTCCTTTTGGGGGTTGCTTGCTATGGGTAACTTTTCATAAGCTCCAACCTCCCACTCCACTCTTACATTGTGGTTATATTTTAATGCAGGGGGTAAGAAAAACCTTTTTGTTGGTTTGGGCTACAGTCCACTCAGTGACAGATCTAAAAGCGATTTACCATAAATCGTTTTTCCTATATCCTTTGATTAAGGATTTTCTGTGCAAACATATGCAAGAGCTAGATGGCTATATGATTGCTTCTTTAAGGGCTGCAGGTGGCTATTTACCTCCAGGCTAAATTGGTAACCACCCTTTTTAGAGGTCTTATATTGGTCTCTAGGGCTGGGCTCATTGAGACTTTAGTTACTGATCAGCCCCACCCGTTTATGAGCTGGCTAGCGTTTGCTCAATCTACGGAGGTAAGGTAGGACAACAGCTACTATAGTAAGTTGTCCAACCATTTTAGGATTGGTTCCTTCACTGGTGGTGAAGAATTAGTATCTACAACCCAGGCTATGCCTATGAAATAATTTGCTCCTGTTTGGTTATTTCATAAAGGGATACACCATGACTCCTTCTTGGCTGCTCACCAGTAGACCTCAGTAGTGAAGGTTTGTCCTTGCTGGGGTGTTTGGTGGCACAACTAAAGTACACATTGAGATTTGTGACATCTCTGCTGAAGCTTGTTGGGTGTCCTTTATATCCTAAAGGTACTGCTTTGTTTGGCTACAGATCAGAAAATACAACAGGGAAGGTGGTCTGTACTTTCTGGTTTTGTGCCGCACGCCAGAAACAAAACCATAATTGTTCATAATTGTTATATTGCTGCACATCAGACCTACACAAGATTGGGGTCTGTCTGTGGGGTTTTTGTGTCCTGTATTACTGCCTTATTGGTTGCTTGTCAGAAAGGCAGCAGGAAAGATTGATGGCAGGGGTAGTACATATACTGCCTTTGGTAATCGGTACAGCACCACAAGGTGGCGTCGTGCTGATTCAGACAGTGCTATTACCGGCAATAGCTGCCGATTTTGGGCATGCGATTTGACATGTGAGTCGCATGCCAAATCGCTTCAATATGGATGTGCTATCTCTATTCAGAATTGTTAGATTGTTGCACATTAGAGATATACACGATTGATGTTTGTCTGTGGGTCCTGTATTACTGCCTTATTGGTTGCTTATCAGAAAGGTAGCAGTGAAGATGGATGGTCCTGATTTTGTTGGAAAATACAAATTGAACCTGTGCCATGGGTAGTACACATACTGCCATTGGTAATCAGTGCAGCACCACAAAGTGGCCCGGGCTGATTCAGACAGTGCTATTAACGGCAATGGCTGCCAATTTTAGGCATGCGATTTGACATGTTGAGTCACATGCCAAATCACTTGAATATGGATGTGCTATCTCTATTCAAGATTGTTGTTGCACATCAGACACATACAAATTTGAAGGTTTACTGCCTTATTGGCTGCATATCAGAAAGGACACAACAGTGAAGGTTGTTTGTCTTTTTCTGATTTGTTTTTGCTGCTCAGCAGGGAGACACATTGAGGGTAATGACATCTCTGCTCAGTATTGGTATATGCTACACATCAGACATACACAAAGATTGAACATTGTTTGTGTCCTGTATGTCCTATATTTACTGACTTATCGTCCGTATATCAGAAAGGCACAGCAGTAAGTGGTGTTTCTCCTTGATCTTCCTTGCTGTTTCTTAGGTATACACAGTAGGGGGTTGTTGGCTGCACTCCTCCAGGGAGCCACAGCATGGGGACCCCTTGTTTGTTCGACCCGAAAACTGCTTTTCCTGCGACCTGTGTAATCTTGAGGTCTGTGATTCCGTAAGCAGGGACTGCTGGATACGCTGCGACCTGGAGTCGCACAGTCATGAATGATACCCTTTGGAAGCCATAGTATGACTTCTCATGCGTCTTGCAGTCCCAAGTGGCAGGTTGGGTCGCACGGGTGTGGGAACCCTAAGCTTATCTGTCCCTTCTGGTTCAGGTTTTGCAATGCTGCAGGAATACTCATTGTGGAGTTATTGCCTTATTTTGCAGTAGACCAGAAAGATCGCAGCTGTAAAGGCTGTCTGTTGTTTGTTTGTTTTTATGTTGCTGCACAGCAGAAGTACTCAACATTGAAGCTTGTTGGTGCTTTCTGTTTCATATTGCCTTACCTCATGGCACTTCAGAAAAACACAATGCTGTAGGTTGCTTGTGTTCTTTCTCTGTTGGTTCTATGTAACTACACTACAGAACTGCATAACAGGAAGGATTGTCTTATAACTGTACTTGGTGGTTCGTCATAAATACGCAACATAGAAGTTTGGTTCTTTCTGTCTTCTCTTTATAGCCTTGTTTTGCTGTACATCAGTAAAACACCACTGTAAAAGGGGGTTCCCGTCCTTTCTGTATTTACCAGTTATGACCTAGCTAGCTGCACTTCAGAAATGCGCAGCATTTAGGGTGTGTTTGTGTCTTAATGCTTACATATTGGCCGCACATCAGAAAACCAGACTGTGAGGTTCAGATTTGGGTCTCTTCCCATATTTGATATTTTGGTTTAGCTAGTCACACTCAGATACACAACATTGATGTCTATGCTTGTGTCCTTTCTGTCTAAATCTATTGTGCTATGTCCACAATCTATGATTTTTTTTTATTTGTGATATCAATACATGTATCACCTTTTTGTATTTCAGCCTTCTCTTCCGTGAAAGGGCCAGGAGTTCTGGTGCAGATGTCACATGTCAGAAAGCCTCGACCCCTTACATTCAGGGATGCCAGAGCCATTTCCTAGGGTTGAAGCCCAGTAGAGTTATGGGTCACTGGAGGAAGGCGATAATGAATCGCCCTGTTTAATAAGAACTTAGGAAGTTCGGTTCAGAGGAGTTTTATGGCCTGAAGATGAAGTATAAACCTGTATACCTGACCAAATAGGTTACAGCTCGGTGCATGGCCTTCATTTTGCCCTTCTAGCAAAACTAGATGTAGCAATATGAGTGTTCTTCTCCTGCTATAGATGTTAATCTCCTGAGTAGGCTCTCAGGCTTAAGTAAAACTATAGATTGGGAATGCCTTAAACCCAGGGATTAAGTTTTTGTTAATCTATTTCCCTTAAGTAGGTTTCCCTTCAGTCTTTGCTGACATAAAGATAAAAATGAACAAAAAGGGGTTGTCTGTCAGGGGCCCCCCTTTTTTGCCAGTTTTATTTCCCTGGACAGGGTTGTGTTAAGACAGGCCCCCTTATGGATCAATGTAGTGTCCTTGTCTTACAACACAGGTCTCCGATTAATCTTTTTAGTGGTTCTAAACAGCACCTATAGGCAGAATAGGCCATTGTTGGTAGATGTGTGACAGGCAACATTGATAACCTACAAGTTTAACATGTTTTCTGATTCCATCTTTAAGAGCCCACTCCACCTAGATCCTGCATCCGAAACAGAGAAGGCAGGGACACCGGTGGAGTAGACCGGCAGATCAGCCGCATGATCCAGCTAAGATACCTTCATCAAGCATATGGAGTAAAGGTAAAGCTTACTGCAGAACCGAGGTTCGCCAAGAGTCTTGCAGTGGTCCCACCCTAAGGTAGGCCTGAGGTACTTGATTATCCTCTCAGGTGTGCCGTCCTGGAAGATGACTTGAGAAAAGTACTAGTTACTTACCGGTAACTGTCTTTCTGGGAAATCTTCCAGGACGGCAGGCCTACTTCCCACCCGTTGGAGGAGGGAAAATTTTAGAACACTAGAAGGTGAGTGCCTATGAGGAATGATTTCCCTTGTGAACCAGGTTCAGGAGTTACTTCTCTACAAACTGAGGATCAGGGGGAAGGGTGTGGACTTAAAACAGCTGTTGATTGATTGTGTTTCCTGTGGGGAGGAGCCTCTCATCTCTCAGGTGTGCCGTCCTGGAAGATTTCCCAGAAAGACAGTTACCGGTAAGTAACTAGTACTTTTTTTTTGTATTTTTTTTTTTTTAGGATTTTTCATGTAGTTTTTTTTGGGGTGGAACACCACTTTAAAGTGTTTGTTACCCTAAAAAAACAAAAAAAATCTTGTTCCTTTTAAAGCATGTTATACAGCACAGTGCTTGTGCTGTGTTATTTGGCCCCCTTCTATCACCTGTAATACCTGGCTGATCTTGCCAGTTTCTGCCCTCCCTTCTGTAAACTGACTACGGTTTATCATGGCTGCTGAGCCCTGACACTGTGGTCAGTTTACGTGCCTCCATCATCCGCTGCTATCTGCAGCTCTCCTCTGTCCCGCTCACCCCTCCCCTCTCTGCCTGTCAGCTCCTGTGTCAGTGCCCACCCCTTACCCTCCTGCTGCTGAAATAACTTTGAAAATCTTATATAATCTTCTGTGTCTCGTTATGCTAGGTTCTCTTGTCTCTGTGTTTTATATAAAAAAATAAATTCAAAGCGCTCACGTGACCGGCCGGCTCTCTCCTCTCCTCATCCCGGCTGATGTCGGCAGGTGAATCTCGGTCCCGCCTGCTGCAGCTGTCAGACGGGGAGAGCAGAGAGGCAGCGGGTCACGTGAACGTTGATTGGCGCTCCGAAAACCGATATAAACAGCATTTTTTTTAATAAAACGCAGATAGGAGAGCCTAGCATAACGAGACAGAGGATTATGTAAAATTAGCAGATTGGGTTAACAATCGCATATATATGCACTGTAAATACCTGAATTAGACCTGGTGTAATCCTCTTGCAGCCGTTGTACAGCAGAGTGCAGATTGTGGGAGAAGCAGCACAAGGAACCTATCAACAATGCAACGATCATGTTGATAGGGGGAGGAGAGAGCAGAGTAACGGAGAAATTGTAAACCTCAGGACTGGATGAACAGAATGCAAAGTTATATATTTCTGATTATTTTTTTTTTTTTTATATTTTTGGCTGTTTGCTTGGAATTCAGCTTTAAAGTATACTGTACCTCATGCCAGACCATTTTTTTTAAAGTTCTGGATAGAGTGAAGAAGGGTTAGAACCCCTGTCACGTTTTTATTGCTGTCTGTCTTCCTCTGAATTTTTTTTAATATATGTAAATAGATTGTGGCGGGATAGTGATTTGCATATAGCCCATAGTGGGGGAACATGCTTGTTACTTCATATAAACATCCCCAATGTCATTTGTGTTATGGTTGTATTTTCTCCATTTTATCCCAGCAGTAATAGAGTAATAGATTTGATTTTTTTTTTTTTTTTTTTTTCACAGGGACCTGAGAATTTTGAGGGGAAACTGGAAGCCAAACTGGAACTTCAGGACCTGGATGAGGAGTTTCGAGAGAACAACATAGAAATCCTTTCAAGATTCTATTTGGCCTTTGAGAGTGTTCACAAGTACATTTTGGATTTAAATAGGTACAGCATCAGTCATTATTATATTTTAGGGCACTTTCACACTGAGCAGCGCCCGGATGTCGGCAGTAAAGCCCTGCTATTTTTAGCGGCGCTTTACCATCGTTTTCGCATCGCTTTTCGGCTGGTAGCAGGGCGCTTTTAACCCCCACTAACAGCCAAAAAAAGGTTAAAAGCGCCCGCAAAGCATTGATTTCAATGGACAGGGGTGCGTTAGGAGTGGCGTCCTAAAGCGCCTCAAAGATGCTTGCAGGACTTTTTTTTTTTTTTTACGTCCTGCCAGCGCACCGCTCCAGTGTGAAAGCACTAGGGCTTTCACATTGGAGTGAATAGAGAGGCGCTATTTTTAGCGCTATAGTGCATGTAAAGCGCCTCAGTGTGAAAAGGGTCTAAAGGACAACTTCACCTTTAGTGAAGTTGTTCTTCTTCAATAAATTCCCTCATTGCACTGAGAGCAGCCAGCCTGGGATTTCTTTCTGATTCAGCAAGCTTTCCTCTCACTAGGCCCTGGCCACCTACTTTTTATGTTTGTGTGAAGAATAAAGTGAGTAGGAAAGATTGCTGGTTTGGGAAGGAAGGTAAGTACAGTGTGATTCAAAAAGAATGGTGCAAAAGTAAAGCTGATATATTTCTAACGGAATGACCCTCAACACAACTGTATTAACCTGAAAAGACATAATCGCTGTCCAGGTTTTACCTCTGCAGTACAAATGTTCGACGTGAGCCCCGTTGGTGTCACGGCAGATGTCGAGACGATACTCCAGTTCTGTCCAGACTTGTGCCAGCATGTCCTGGGATGTTGACTCCATTGCTTCTGTGATGCGTCATCTCGGGTCATTCAGATCCTGTGGCATGGGGGGGAACATACATCAAGTCCTTGGAGTACCCCCAACTAAAGAATTTGCAGGGTGTCAGGTCTGGCAATCGCAGAGTCCAGAGCTACGTTGGTGAATTGTTCTTTCCTGCACCGCTGTTCCAACGTTTTGTTAGGGCAGTGATGGCGCACCTTGGCCCCCCCCAGATGTTTTGGAACTACATTTCCCATGATGTTCATGCACTCTGCAGTGTAGTTGAGCATTAAGGGAAATTTAGTTCCAAACCATCTGGGGTGCCAAGGTTCGCCATCACTATGTACGGGTATCGTTCAGGTATTGGCAAACATCCAAGTGGACATGGAGAGGAGCACCATCCTGCTGAAAGACTAGGTTGGGCAGCTCTTCCTCCATCTGTAACATAAGCCATTCTGTAATCGTGTCCAAAAATTTGTAGCAAGAGTGACAACAATGGTAAATGGCAGTCATCTGTTGTGTCACCAACAGGGCTCACATCGAAGGTTTGTAGTGCAGAGGTAAAACTTTTCATGTTAATACAGTTGTTGGGTTCATTCTGTTTATAAATAAATTAGCTTTACTTTTGCACCATTCTTTTTGAATGTCCTTGTATTATGCCCGGAGGACTCCATTCAGGGAGGCCATGAAACTAAAGTGGTTCTAAAGGCTGAAGGTGTTTTACCTTCATGCACGCTATTTCTGAAGATTAAAAAAAAAAAACAAAAAAACTTTAGTATTCGGCTCCCCCCGCATGTCCCCCTAATACCTAATTAATACAAAAATAATACTGCGCTTGTGAAAGATTATTCAGTGTGAAGAAAAGCAGCACCACAAATGTGAGATATTGCCACAAAAACAAGAAACAAAATAAAAGTGTGTCGCGCTAAAGTGTTTGATATTAAAAAAAATTATTGAAAAAAGTACAAATGAATAGTCTAAAAAAAGATTTAGTCTCTCAGATGGACCTTAAGGGTCAAATGGCAAACTCTGTGATTCAATTGTGGATAAGATGCATCCGATCCCTTCAGTGAACATGCCGCCACCACCAAAATAAGTTGGACTCTTGTTGGAGAGCCTGGACCCTTTATTACGAAGGGTCAAACAGGCTTGATGTATATATCTCGGTCATCAGTAGGGGATATGTAAAGGAGCCACGTCAGGATCAGTTCCAGAGTATCTGGGTGACTCCAACCAAACAACGATCATGCAGCCAGATCCAAATAAAACCTAAAATGCTAGATAGTGTAAAACCTCTTAGGGGTTGCATTTAATATAAAATATTGCTCTTACACATATCCATAGTAAAAACAGCATTGCATGGTAAAAAGGTGGCCACTACAGAGCATACAAACATGTAAAAATGTGAGCTGGCAGGAACAAACAACTCAGCCCGATCCGTTTCGTCAACAAAAGGACTACTTCTGGGGCAATACTAATGGGTATCCTGGGTATCTCCTGGGTATCTGCCTTCTCATTGGCTGAGAGACAGCAGCTGGAGCTATTGGCTCCCACTGCTGTCAATCACAGCCAGTGAGGAGGGAGGGGGAGGGCAGGGCTGAGCCCTGTTCTGTGTGTCTTATAGACACACAGATGAGACTCGGGAGCAAGCACGCTATGGGGGCACTCGGAGATGAGTTATTATTTAAATACCTTTTAATAAAGGGATAACTTCACTAAAGGTGTCCTGAACAGCTAACCTGTGCTTTGCACATGCAGGACAAATCACCATGTTTGCTTTAACCCCCTTCCTAGCACATACTAGCTTTCCTCTGCTCCCCACCACCCCTTTCAGCTGCCAGGACTGAAAAGAAAAATACCTGATACTTCTGTTTATGGAGAAGCACATGACTCGCTCCATGTGACAGTTCTAGGCCAATCACCATGCACCTTTTCTCATCCTTCTATTATTCGTAAATGGTATATCCATTACCTAAAATGTAATGTTTTTTTATTTGTAAGTAAATGTATATTCTTGTTTCAGGTATTTGGATGACCTTAATGAAGGAATTTATATCCAGCAAACTCTAGAAACTGTCCTTCTCAATGAAGATGGGAAGCAACTCTTAGTGAGTAAATAGAGATCCTGTTATAGCAGGCTTAAGTGATTGTAAGCCTTCGTTTTTTTTTTTTTTATTTAAAATAACATACATGTCACGCTTGCCTCCACTGTGGAGCCCCGATCGTCCTCTTCTGGGGTCCCCCAGTGGCTCTTGCGGCTCCTTCCCACATCAGATAACCCCCTAGGAGGAGCGCGCTCCCGAGTCTAGCATTCGGCGTCCATAGACGCGAATGCCAGACCCGGCCCTGCCCCACAGCGTGCGCGTCATTGGATTTGATTGACAGCAGCGGGAGCCAATGGCTGCGCTGCTATCAATCAATCCAATCAAGAGCCGGGACTCCGTGCAGAGGACAGCGCGTCCCCACCGAGGGAAATAAGTGGCTCAGATAAGTAAAACGGGGGGGTCTGGGGGGCCAGTGACTGCCAGAAGTTTTTTCATCTTCATGCATCCTATGAAAAAACGCAAGGGTTTACAACCCCTTTAGGTTATCGCATGTTGAAGTCTGTGCTATAGGTTGATTATAGGTAGATTTTTAGGAATCATCTTATTACATTAATTTGCTTAATTTGCTTAATGCTAACTTGATTACAAATACAAAAGAAGAGCTCTTCAACAAAACAAATATAGCTAAACGGATGATTCCTTCATCTTGGAAGACACCTGCACATTGCTCTCTTGCAACCAGACAACCTCAACCACGGATTGCAGGAAAGAAAATCGCTCACATACCCCATCAATGTAGTCCGTGTTGATGGGGGTATCCCTCCTGTGGAGCCATTGTGTTCTCCAGGCGGGCGGGGAGGAAACACAATGGCTCCACAGGAGGGATACCCTTTATACAAACTGACTATGTTGATGGTGGATGCGAGCGATTTTCTCTTCTTCCCTTTTTTTTTTTTTTTTTTTTTCCCTGCAACTCATGGTTGTGGTTGCAGGAAAGAAAATCGCTCCATCTATGGCTGGCTTTAGACCTTTTTGACTGCGATGCCTTAAAAATATGGAGGATATGCTGCTGAGAGATTTTCTGTTGGCTACACTGATTTGGAATCTTGATGTTAAAGTGTTACTAAACCCAGTAATATGAAAATAGTTCACCCCCCCCACAGTGCCCACAGCTTATAAATCTTCTTTTTATATAAAAATATTCCCACTATATACCTTTCCTGGATGATCTGTTTACCACAGTTACATGAACTGCACAGTTTCTTCAGTGCTGAGCGTTCAGGGAGGAGGAGATTTCCACTACAGCCTGTATACACACCCACATGTGTGATGTCAATATCATGTGACAGAAGAGAGTGTAAGAGAATTTAATTATCCTTGTAGAAAAGTCCTTTTTTTTTTTTTCTCTCTCTCTCTCTCTCTCTCTCTCTCTCTCTCCCTCTCCCTCTCCCTCTCCCTCCCCCTCTCCCTCGTAAATAGTATCTGTGTATAAGTGAGAAGTGGAGAGGGGAAAAAAATATATACCTGAATGGAAATATTAGAGAGAGGAGGGAAATACTTTTCCCCTTCCATTTTTTTTTTTTTTTTTTTTTTTCTCTCTTGTTTTGTCTGTTCGATAATAAGTCATATATATTTACTGAAAATAGAATTAATGTGTGTTAAGGTATACTCTGTGATACACAAGCAACTAAAATGTTTTATATGTATAAAAATTTTTGAAAAAATAAAATATAGAATTAAAAAAAAAAGGCACAACTGAGCACGTGCAGGTCGGCTACTCCGCCACTCCGCCTGTGTTAGTGGGCCTTCCCCAGATAGACAGTGCAGGAGGGGAGGATCTGTGCATACAGGATCAAACAGCCTTTTTACAAAATGCAAAGGATTAACCCCTTAAGTTCCTCGGTGAGTATAACAAGCATGTTATACTGCATATACAGACTGATTTTACTGTTGTGGGTTTAGTAACACTTAAATATTAATAATCAATGTTAATAGTAATATTTTATAGTCCATGTACTGCTACTTACTATACCTCATAACCACCACTCTGTGATCCTCCCTGCGTGGAGGCACTATCTCTTTTATTCATGAATTCTGTATTTCTTGCTGCAATAAACTTCCTATCTAATAAAATTATTGAATGAGAACAAAACTTATATAGCCTATGAAATTGATGCACAAGATATTTTGTAATTAATTGTTATTCAGAATTATGTTTCCAGTCTCCAGCCACTATAGCTTTCTAAAAATGTGGAAAATTTCAATGTGGTATGTCAACCTGAAATCGTTTGGTACATCCATCGGTGTACGGTATGCCCTCAGCAATGTCATTTGCTGCTTTTATAATTGTTTCCCGGATTTAAAAACCTGCTCTAAGATACAAGTAACATTTTAGACGCCCCCCTACAATAGGAATTTCATTGTTTCAGGTTTTGCATTATGCCTCAGGGTTTACAGTTTTAGTAATTCATTTTTTGTGACTCTATTGCAAAGTTTTTTTTTTTTTTGTTTTTATTTATAGATTTTTTTCAGTAACAACATTTCCTGTTGTGGGCTGACAAATCTAATGCTGGGGATGTTTTCTTTTTCCATTCAACCCAGCAGGATGAACGAAAAATAACTTGCAGACCGGCATGTTGGTGTGGCGGTCTCCCTGCTGGGATATTGTGTTCTGACAGTGGGACTCCTTCCCATCCCCCCATTGGCTGCGAATGCGGATCAGATACTGGTTTTCCAGCATGCTTGTTCAATAAAAGCAGGTTGAGAGACCGGTTTCTGTCAAACAAGCCGCTGTACACACTGGCTAAAAGTCAGCCAGTAATTGCCGAACCGTCTGTTTTTCTGACAATTTTTCGCCCGGGTGTACCTAGCTTAAGGCACTGCATACACACTATGTAAAAATTAGAATCGCGCTAACCATAAAATTCTGACCAAGAATCAAACTAATGTCCTAAATATACCCAATGATTGTGAGGAGACATAAATATATCATGGAAATAATAATGATGGGAATCAAAAAAATTTCCCAAACTATAAGGTGCATATACAACTTAATCAGTGAAAAACAAAATTAATAAGTCCATAGGTGATCAGTTAAAAAATATTATACATCAATGTGCACAAATTAGAAGTCCATATCTTGTGAATAAATATAAGGTTGAAAGGAATGAACTGTCGGTCTGTAAATGAGGGAAGTTTAACCACTTAAAGACTAAACCTTTTTCTGACACTTGTTTCTTACAAAGGTTTTACACTATGGAGTGTTTATATCTTTTATGCACCACGGTATTCATGTGATGGTCTGATCGGTTGGGAAGGGGCCGCCTGGCATTTGTGACTGTGTTTGATGTTCTTTGGAGCCAAGCAGTGTTTCCTTGCACGCATGACCCCTGATCCTCTGTTAGGCTGGATTCACACCTATGCAGTTTTAGTGCTTTTTGCATTTTGTAGATATGCACTTCAGTCCATTTAACATGGTTAAGGACGGCTTGTTCACAATGTATGGATTTTTATTTTTTGCACTGGTGACTTTTTTTCATTTGTTCACTAGATTCTGTTTTTCAAATGTTATATTTTTTCACAAGATATGGATACAATTTGTGCACATTGATGTATAATATTTTTTAACTGATCACCTATGGACTTATTCATTTTGTTTTTCACTGATTAAGTTGTATATGCACCTTTATAGTTTTGGAAATTTTTTTGATTCCCATCATTATTTCCATGATATATTTATGTCTCCTCACAATCATTGGGTATAATTTAGGACATTTAGTTTGATTCTTCGTAACAATTTTATGGTTAGCGCGATTCTAATTTTTCCAAACTTTTTTTTCTGTATTGATGTCATACATGAGAATTGCAAGTCCCGAGGGATTACATTTTTGGGATTAACCCCTCCCAATTTCTATTTTCTATTTTTTATCTTGGCGCAGTTTTTTTTATTCTTTTTCCATACTGCATAAACGCTACCAGCAGTCTTTTTACCTGCAGTGTGCGCCTCTTTTAGTTGGCCGTTGAACTCCTTATCTGGTAGACCCGAATGGTCATCTTAAGGAGTTCATAGCAGGCTGACAACACTGATGCTAATTGTGAGACTGCACCTTGGTGTAGTCAGCCCACAACGGTAAGTGCTGTTACTGCAGGATGTCCAGGTAATAAACGTTGCAACAGATTCATAAAAATTTGCTTCGGAAAACTGTAAGAAATAGTGCCAAACATACTAAAAATGGATTTTGGGTTTACATACACTGTAATGTACAATAGCAGTGTGGCTTAATATTTTAAGCTGTGCAGCAATATGTACATGGGACAACCATATTCATTACAAGGTCCTGCTTAGCTGTGCAGTGTTTTTCTTAGTTTAAATCTACATAGGTGTACTGAAAGTGGTTGTAAAGGTTGAAGGGTTTTTTTTTTTTCGTGCATTCTATGCATGAAGGTAAAAAAAAAAAACTATTGTGTGCAGCAGCCTCATCGCAATCCAGTGATGTGCACGAGAGCCTCAGCTCTTCAGATACTTTCCCTCCTGATTGACTGAGACATTGGCTGCTGTCAACCACAGCCAGTGAGCCGGTGGGGACAAGCCACGGCTTTGTGTGTGAATGGGCACGCAGAGCAACGACTCAGAAGCAAGTATGTTTGGGTGCCCCCATAGCAAGCTGCTTGCTCTGGGGGCAGGAGGGAGGGGCAAGGAGTGCAAGTGGGGGGGACCCAGTAAGAGGAGGCGGATTGAGAGTTCCCCTGTGCAAAACCACTACACAGAGCAGGTAGGTGTGTGTGTGTGTGTGTGTGTGTGTGTGTGTGTGTGTGTGTGTGTGTGTGTGTGTTATTAAAAAAAAAAAAAAAAAAAGAAATCTGCCTTTTAATATCACTTTAAAATGATATTGGTGATTGATCTATCTGCTTTCTGATCCATAGTGTGAAGCTTTGTACCTGTATGGGGTGATGCTGCTGGTAATTGACCAGAAGATTGAAGGAGAGGTGCGGGAGAGGATGCTGGTGTCTTACTACAGATACAGGTAAGTCTTCATCTGCCTCATGTACACTACAGTTAGGTCCATATATATTTGGACACAGGCACAATCTTAGTTTTTTTTTTTTTTTTTAGGTATTTACCAAAACATATTCAAGCTATAGTTATATAATGGAAATGGGCTGGAAGTGCACAGTGTCAGGTTTAATTTGAGGGTATGTACATCCAAATCGGAGGAAGGATTTAGGAATTACAGCTCTTAAAGTAGAGCTCCACTCTGTTTTGTGTTTATTAAAAGTCAGCAGATACAAAACGTGTAGCTGCTGACTGTTAATAAACACACACTCACCCGTCCCTCGTTTCTCTCTCATGCCGGCATCACAAGTGTGGGCACCTGGCTGTGAGAGCTTGCAGCTTCACAGCCAGGTACTCATGCGTGAGACGTGCTGCGCCTTCTCAATGGACGGGCCATCTTCTGGGTCCTGCGACGTGTCCCAGAAGATTGCAGGGAGGAAGGGGAGAGGAGAACTTCTGCTTGCGTCGCCTAGGTGGCCCAAGCAGAAGTGGGAGCTTGAGTACCTGTCAAAACTAGGTACCCACTCCCCTCCCCCCAAAAAAAATGACATGCCAAATGTGGCATGTCAGGGGGTTAGGAGTCCCACCCAAAAGTGGAACTTCCACTTTAAGAATAGCCACCCCACTTTTTTCCAAGGGACCAAACATAATTGGACAATTGAATCAAAAGCGGTTTCATAGCCAGGTGTGGGCTACTCCTTCATTATTTCTTCATCATCTAAGCAGGTAAAAGGTCTGGAGTTGATTCTAAGTGTAGTATTTGCATTTGGAATCTTTTGCTGTGAACCTACATCATGCATTCAAAGGAGCTGTCCATGCAAGTAAAACGGGCCATTGTAAGGTTTCAAAAAGGAAACATCTCCATCAGAGTGATGGCAGCAACATTAGCAGTGGCCAAATCAACAGTTTAGTACTTTCTGAGGAAAGAACGCACTGATGGGCTCAGCAACATAAAAAGGCCTGGATGTCCACAGAAGACAACGGTGGTGGATGATTGCAGGATCCTCTCTATGGTAAAGAAAAACCCATTCACAACATCCAGACAAGTGAAGGACACTCTCCAGGAGGTGGGCTTGTCATTGTTAAAGTCTACAATCCAGAGAAGACTTCACGGGAGCAAATACAGAGGGTTCACCACAAGGTGCAAACCATTTATAAGCCTGAAGAATAGAAGAGCCAGATTACTTTGCCAAAAACCATCTAAAAAAAAAAGCCAGACCAGTTCTGGAAAAGCAATCTTGGATGGATGAAACTAAGATTAATCTGTACCAGAATGACGGGGAAAAAAATGGGTGGAGAAGGCTTGGAACAGCTCATGATCCAAAGTAACGTCATCTGTAAAACATGGTGGAGCTTGCAGTGTGATGGCATGGCTATGCATGGCTTCCAGTGGCATTGGGTCATTGGTGTTCTATTGATGATGTGACAGAAGACAGAAACAGCCTGATGAATTCTGCAGTGTTTAGAGATATACTGGCAGCCCAGATTCAGCCAAATGCAGCAAAGCCTGATCTCAACCCAATTGAGCATTTCACTTGCTGAAGGCAAAACTAAAGGCAGAAACGCCAACAAACAAAACAACTGAAGACAGCTGCAGTTCGAGCCTGGCAAAGCATCAGAAAGGAGGAAACCCAGTCTTTGGTAATGTCCATGGGATCCAGACTTCAGGCAGTCATTGCCAGTAAAGGATTCTCAACAAAATATTAAAAATGAACATTTTATTTATGACTATATTCATTTGTCCAATTACATTTGAGCCCCTGAAAATGGGGGAACTGTGTATAAAAATGGTTGCAGTTCCTAAAATTTGTACTTGATATTTATGTTCAACCCCTTGAATTAAAGCTACAGTAAATGTTCGCACTTCAAATTCATTTGGATTGTTTCGTTTTCATTTTATTCTGGTGGCATACAGAGCCAAAAATATGAAAACTGTGTGTGTATGTGAGTACTTTGGATTACAAGCATTCTCCTGGAATGGATTATGCTCGTAATCCAAGGTTCCACTGCGTATGTGTGTGTGTAATTAAAATATATATATAATATATATATATATATTTTAATTACACACACACATACGCAGTGGAACCTTGGATTACGAGCATAATCCATTCCAGGAGAATGCTTGTAATCCAAAGTACTCACATATCAAAGCGAGATTGACTTCTGTTGCATGCAATACCGCATGTGGCCAGAGGGCGCCGGAGAGACTCGGGAACGGAGTATTTCTGAACTGCTCCGAGTGTCACCAGCGCCCCCGCACCTCTGGCCAAATGCGGTACTGCACACCGCAGAGGCTTGAATCCTGCTCGTTTTGTGAGAAGACACTCGCAAACCAAGTCAGGATTTTTATTAAATTTGTGTGTCCTGCCTTTACACGCACATAAACTTTAATGGCATCCCAATCTTAGTCCGCAGGGTTCAATATTGAGTTGGCCCACCCTTTGCAGCTATAACAGCTTCAACTCTTCTGGGAAGGCTGTCCACAAGGTTTAGGAGTGTGTCTATGGGAATGTTTGACCATTCTTCCAGAAGAGCATTAGTGAGCTCAGGCACGGATGTTGGATGAGAAGGCCTGGCTCGCAGTCTCTGTTCTAATTCATCTCAAAAGGTGTTCTATCGGGTTGTGCAGGTCAGTCACGTTTCTCCACCCCAAACTCTCGCTCATCCATGTCTTTATGGACCTTGCTTTGTGCACTGGTCCAAATCATTTGGTGGGGGGGGGGGGGGGGGATTATGGTGTGGAGTTGTTTTTCAGGGGTTGGGCTTGGCCCCTTAGTTCCAGTGAAGGGAACTCTTAAGGCATCAGCATAGCAAGACATTTTGGACAATTTCATGCTCCCAACTTTGTGGGAACAGTTTGGGGATGGCCCCTTTATGTTCCAACATGACTGCGCACCAGTGCACAAAGCAAGGTCCATAAAGACATTAATGGGGTGGAAGAACTTGACCGGCCTGCACAGCGTCCTGACCTCAACCCGATAGCATACCTTTGGGATGAATTAGAGCGGAGACTGCAAGTAAGGCCTTCTCATCCACATCAATGCCTGACCTTACAAATGCTCTTCTGCAAGAATGGTCAAACATTCCCATAGACACACTCTTAAACCTTGTGGACGGCCTTCCCAGATAAGTTGAAGCTGTTACAGCTGCAAAGGGTGGGCCAACTCAATATTAAACCCTACGGACTAAGACGCCATTAAAGTTCATGTGCTTGTAAAGCTAGGTGTCCCAATACTTTTGGTAATATAGTGTTCATATTGTCACATTCTGTGTCTCATATTGAACTCTTTACTATACCGCAATATCCAGCGCCTCAGTTAATTCTGTAAAGGCATGAGCTTTGTATCCTCTATCCCAAACTGTGTAATTCTTTTCAGTGTAGTGATGGACAGAATACTCAGATCTGTGACCTCACATTTTCCAGCACTGCAATGAAGTAATACAGCTAGGTCACTGAGTCGCCCCAGCCTGCTGATTGGACAATGAAATTGCAGCAACCCCTTAATGAAGAAATTGCTTTGCTGTTTCCTGTGATCAAGCAGCCAGTGTTAGACGGCTCTATGCTATGCAGAATCTCAGGATTACGTCATTTTATCTGTGCAATTTTCAGGCTTTAACTGTGTGATCAGTTTGGTGAATGACGCTGTTTTTGTGTATTCAGTGCTGCCAGATCTTCTGTGGACTCGAACATGGATGATATATGTAAGCTTCTGCGTAGTACAGGCTACTCCAGCCAGCCAGGATCCAAACGCCCCCTGAATTATCCGGAAAGCTACTTCAGTCGGGTGCCCATTAGTGACACGTTCATCACCATGGTGATCGGCAGACTGAGATCTGATGATATTTATAATCAGGTAAGGGGAACACCTTGGGTCCGATTTTATATATCGCACATTAAAAGAACTGCTATTATTTTCCCACAGCTGCCAATTTTACACTTTCTGGGTAGACTTGAATCTTGTGTTGGGTTTATCTCAGTTTCCTAAAAAGGGCAGACAGAGTTTTCTTCATTTATAACTGACATTTCTAATCTGTCTTCACTCCGGTGTCATATGATTTTAAAGGGTTCATCTTTACAAAAATCTGCCTATGCAGGTAAGGGGTGTTTGTAGATAAAAAAACAAACAAACTGTGCAGCCTATTTGTTACTGCTCACCTCCACCATCACAGGAGTTTTTTTTTTTTTTTTTCTTTGATTCAAACCCTTTTACATGCTCTTTTCTCTTCCTTTGATGCAGTAGCTCTGAGCTCCGCTATTGAGAGCTCACTCCTGTGATGGGGGAGGTGAGCAGTGATGACTAGGCCTCACTTAGCAACGTCCTGGGAGTACTTAGCAACATCCTAGCAATGTACTGGGAGTATTTCAGTCAGGCTTCAGGAGGTATTTAAGTGGCCTACACCTATAAGTAGGGGCATTATTCAATGTTAGAGCTGCATAGTTTGCTTTTATCTACAGACGTCCCTTATCTGCATGGGAAGTTTTTTGGTAAAGTTGAACTAACCCTTTAACTAAATGGTTTAAACCAGACCTTGTGTGTGTGTGTGTGTGTGTGTGTATATATATTTATATATTATATTATCATTTCTCCCTGCACATGTTCCCCCTTTTTTTTTTTTTTTTTTTTTTTTTTTTTTTTTTGCTCTTTATGCAGCATTTAAAAGAGAAGTATAGGAATTTGAAAAACATAGACACTTATACTCTCCTAGGTGGATGCCGCATCTGTCCCTTCGCTGCCTCTTTAGACTGAAAACCTTAGTTCTCACCAAGCAAGTCACTGTCAGTCAGCGGCTCTCTGCTCTGCCCCTCCAGCGCTCACTGGAGCTCGGGGCTGTGGGGGAGATGGGAGAGCAGATGTCTCAGGCTCTCAGCGGTGCACTGAGAGGCTGAGCAAGCTGCCAGTCGGGCATCTGGGTGGATCATGACTTTTTAAAGCAGGGATCACTTCAGAGTCTGGACCAGCTAAGTGACATCAGCCAACCTTGCACGTTGGCCCGCTGTCAGATGAATACAGGTCACAGGAGAGCAGAACTAAGTGCACTCCTGTAACCAACAGGAGAAGTAGAGCCAAAAGAGCTTTGGCCCTATTTTTCATTTTAAGGACGCAGGAGGGGGTCCAAATGAAATAAGAGGACCTTATTATTAAGAACTACATAACGCCTCCCCCTGTGCTATATAGGCATACTATAGTCCTAGTACTCTTCTTGTTTTAGGATTATAATGCTGCTTTTATATATAATATGGTAAGTGAGCGTTGTCTAAGCAGCTACCAAATCTATAAACTGATAATCTGCAATATATAACCTGTTTTAGGTTTAAATATTGTTTCATTACCCCGTGTCATTAGGATGTCTTGTCATTTTTCGCTTTTAAGCTGTAGGTGATGGAAGACCCCATTGCAAGTCTAGGTTTTCTTTATGAACAGTCTAAGTTCCTTCCTACCTTGTTATGCAGTAATTCCTGTGTTTTCTGTTAGGTCTCAGCCTATCCATTGCCTGAACACCGCAGTACCGCACTCGCCACTCAGGCTGCAATCCTATACGTCATCCTGTACTTCCACCCGTCCACCCTGCACACCCATCAAGCCAAGATGAGGGAAATAGTGGACAAATATTTCCCTGATAACTGGGTAAGTTAGAGCCTCAGTATCTGAATACTCTGTGGTGTGTTTTTTTTTTTTGTTTTTTTTTTTTTTTTTTTTTTTTTTTTTTCTCGAGAGCTAGATGATGCTGGCCAACCTCCATCCAGAAAATGAGGCGGGCTCTTTCTGATCTGCTGTAGCTTTTAATGCATGCTGTGAGGAGCTCAGTGTGCAGTGAAATTGGAGTAAGCTATTTCAATACAAGAGAGGAGCCTGTACTACTGTGTTAGACTGAAGGTAACACTGGAGTTCAACTCTAAAGTTTTGGAACTCCGATCAAATTCTCAGTTTGACCAAATGCAGATTGGTAATCCTTTAGCAGGCTCAAAAGGGAAAGGTTTTAAAAATATTATTATTAATAATAATGATGATGATAATATTTTACAGGATTAAAATAGCGCCAACAGATTGCGCAGCAGCACTTTACAACATGAGGGCAGACAGCACAGTTACAATACAATAATATGCAAGAGGGTTAAGAAGGCCCTTAAGAGCTCACAATTTAATAGGGGATGGGTTAAATGGTATAAAAGATTATAACTTGGGGGGGGGGGGGGTTAGCAAATGGAAGTGATAAAAGTTCAGGTGTGATAGGGTTCCCTAAAGACTTGAGTTTTCAGGGATTGCCTAAGGGCAGCTACAGTAGGCGATAGCCTGAGGTAGAGCGTTCCAGAGGATGGGAGAGGCTCTGGAGAAGTCCTAGAGACAAGCATGGGAGGAGGAGACAAGGGAGCTTCAGAGCAGGAGGTCTTAAGAGGAGCTGAGAGGATGGTTTGGGCGATATTTTGAGACAAGATTGGTGCTGTAGCTGGGGGCAGAGTTGTGAATGGCTTTGTATGTTGTTGTTAGTATTTTCAATTTAATTAGCTGGGGAATAAATACAGCAAGAGGGGTTGCAGGTCTGAATGGACTGCCTAATCTGAAGGGTGTGTTGTTTTTTTTTTTTTGTTTTTTTTTTTTGTTAGTTTTTTGTTAATGATCCTCGATTTTGGGGAGAATGTGAGGAGCTTTTGGTCAAATTTTCAGTTTCAGTCCAATTTTAGCTCCACTTTAAATCTGCGTTTCCTGTTTTCAACGCTATCTAACATGTCTTTGCACAGGTCATCAGTATTTATATGGGGATCACCATAAATCTAATGGAGGCATGGGAGCCGTACAAGGCTGCAAAGACTGCTCTGAACTACACCTTGGATCTGCCGAATATCAAAGAGCAGGTAGGACTGCAGGAGGGGTTTTCAAGGTTCAAATTTTTCTATACCTTTTGTGAGCTAGACTAAAAGGTCTTCATTTTAGAGCCTGTTCAATTTGAAAGGGTCAAATGCTTTATTTTTCTTCATTTTTAATTTTTTTTCTCTTTGAGCATGTGTGCTTTTGTCCATTTCAAAAACTTACATTTAAAGTGGCTGGTAAACCCTTATATATACTCAGCAAAGTGACTGGCCTCAAGTGATACACAGAGATGAAACAAATCCTCCTGCATAAGTTGTACATGTATATCTGCAGCGTTCTCTCCTCTACAGCTGTACAAAGTGCTGAGTTATCAAGCTTGTCTGAGAGTTGGGAAAAAAAGGGGGTGGAGAGCTGAAGTTAAACTCTGCAGAGCTCAGTGAGGAGAGCTCTGGGAGCAGATTGGAGGGAAGAGAGACAAGCGCCCCCCCCCCCCCCTTCACGCAGCACAAAGGAACAGAGCTCAGGCCCCTCCCCCTCACCATTTTTTTTTTCTTGGTGTCAGGAAAATGTGCCGGAAGTGACTCATGCTAATAGCAGAGGAATGACGCAGCAGATAAGTTTCATAGTGCTCTTAACCACTTCACGCTATAATCGAAAGACGCCTACAGCGGGGGCTTACTTTGCCAGGAGGGTGTCCATAGACGTGCTCCCATGATCATGCTGCCCCCTGCAGCATGCTGTGTGATCGATGAATTCTTCAGTCAGCTGATCACAGAACAAGGTAAAAGGCCAATCACAGTGGCCCTTTACCACGTGATCAGCTGTATCCAATGGCAGCTGATCACGGAAGTAAACACAGGCTGGTTATTTGGCATGAGGAAAGAAAAGCCAACTTCCAGCTTCTCCTCTTAAAATGGGCAATACAAATATATTTAAGAGCATTTTTTTTTTTCCAAATTTAGTAAAGAAGGAAACAAAAAGAGCAAATAAAAGCTTAAAACAAGCGAGGGATTAGAAGACCTGTCAGGTTTTCTTAAGTAATTGTATACATCAGAAATGGCTCATAATTACTCTAAGCGATTGCTATCATTATACAGCTTGGTTTAGACACCGGTGCAATCCATCCAATATCACCAAGTAGAACCGAAATCGTGATTCGCCAACGAATCACATGGGGTAAAAGAATAGAATAGGAGGGGGAAAGCCGGTAGAGAAAAAGTCAGAATGAGGGTAATCAGGGGGGAGGGGTTGACCTGTCGGGTCTTTTGGTTCTGTCTGTGTTCCTGTTGAGGACTTTCACCTCTATTTGTCCTATTTTTACCATCATCACCAAGAGTCAAAACAAAAGAAAATCCCAAATTTATGGGCTATTCCTGGGACAGTATTATAGGGAAAATCTTCTAATGGGGACACTGGTTCCGGTGATCCTGGTGACAACCAGGGTTTCCCTCACTTCCTGTTTGGCTATGGGACAGGAAGTGAAGAGAAATCTCCACAATGGGGCACAGATCGCAAAAAAAAAACAAAAAAAAAAAAATGACAGGTTAATACCCTCCCTTACTCTATCCAAAATGAAGGAAAGAAAGTTTTGCCTTTTTAGCTCTAATGTCGTTCTTTTTATTGCTTTCATCAGGCATGTCGCTACGCAGCTATCGTAGAGCGCCTGCACCCACAGGTCCAGCAGTTCCTGAAGGAGGGTTTCCTGAGAGAGGAATTTGTCCTGGATAACATCCCCAAGCTGCTAAACTGCCTGCGTGACTGCAACGTCGCCATCCGGTGGCTGATGCTTCACACGGCAGATTCAGGTAGGTGTTTCAGATTGTTATAAAAGGACACCTTTTTGTGGGCTTCTTTCTACGTGTGTTAGTACTCAGGCCTGGCAATATTTGAATCCATGCAGAAGGCTTGCTTTACTCTATTTTGTGTAGCACCAACATCATCCAGTGTAGTGAACAGAATAAAAAACATAGAGGTCAGAGATTTTTGAAACCTTACAAATAAATGCACGTTCTGCATAATAAACTTACAGTTTAAACAGGTTTAAACCTCTTTTTTGTAGTGAAATAAAAGTCCTGCTTAACTGCTATGAAATACATAATCTCCTTCCGAAAATGCTAGGTACCTGGCTGCACTGCCGATTCTCTGGTCTCAATGCTTTGAAAAAATAGGATTTTTTCTTACAGTTTACCTGTAAAATCCTTTTCCTTTTCTTCTTCCTCTGTGTCCCGTGATGTACTCCAAGAAAAGGATTTTACAGGTAAGCTGTAGGAAAAATCCTATTTTCTTTATCGTACATCACGGGACACAGAGCAGGTATAGTAATTACTATCTGGGATGTCCCTGAGGGGAGGAAGACACCATCATAAAAACTGCCACCAAAGAAGGACCTACTCTGCTATTTGTAATACACTGAGGCCATAGGCAGGATCTTCTTCGTGATTGACATCGACCTGGTAAAAACCCTGTAGATGTATAAACAAAAGACCAATAGTGGTCTTGTACATCTGGGCCACTGACACCCAATGATGGATGGCCCAAGATACTCCCACTAGCAGTAAAAAGGGTCGCTGGTTCGAATCCCAACTACGACACTACCTGCCTGGAGTTTGCATGTTCTCCCTGTGCCTGCGAGGGTTTCCTCCGGGTACTCCGGGTTTCCTCCCACACTCCAAAGACATGCTGGTAGGTTTAATTGGCTTCTGTCTAAATTGGCCCTAGTATATGAATGTGAGTTTAGGGACCTTAGATTGTAAGCTCCTTGAGGGTAGGGACTGATGTGAATGTATGTGTAAAGCGCTGCGTAAATTGACGGCGCTATACAAGTACCTAAAATAATAACTGTGGATTAGGTGAATAAAAGGCAAGACACTGTCCTGATTCAAGTGAAAAACTAGAAACCACTTTAGGCAATAAAAATGGATGAGGACGCAACATCACCTTATGATGCGAGACCAAGAATGGCTCTTTGCATGAAAGAGCCGCCAACTCTGACAATCCACTTCGTGAAGTGATAGCAACCAAAGAAGCCACCTTCTGAGATAAAAGGACCAACAGAATCCCCCAATTGGTTTAAAAAGTGGCCTTTGCAAGGACAGTCAAGATCAATTCAAGTCCCAAGGACACAAGAATGGCCTGACAGGTGGGACTGTTACATGCTGTATGAGGTATGAAACGAGTGAGAAAAAAAAGCCCCTGGAAAAGAAATGGATAGGGACGAATTCTGACCCTTAACGGTACTTAAGGCCAAACTCCTTTCCTCTACCGATTGGAGAAAGAAAAAGATAGCATCCACAGAAATATGTGGGTGGGAGATTATTTCCTGGCTTCACCCCAGGCAAAAAAAAAAAAATTCAAGTCCTGTAATTGAAGTTCCTCGAAGCTGGCTTCCAGGGGCTCAACAGTGCTGAGATACAGAACTCAAGACCATCAGGTCCCACTTGACTGGGAGTGTCCAAAGGAGCAACCCCCGCAAGACTCGCTATGCCTGTGTAGCAAGCCCCCTAGGCTAATTCGGACAACACTAATATCCGTGTTACCACCTTACAGATTCTTCCCAAAAGATGTGGCGGAATCCGAAATGGGAAAAAAAAAAAGTCAAATAAGGGAGAACCAGACCTTAAGGTGTTACCAGTACATGTACCCTTAGGGTCGGTTCACACTGGGGCGACTTGGGATCCGACTTGTACGCCCTCAAGTCGCCCCAAGTCGCCCCAAGTCGCTTTGCATTTAGATTATCATGGTAGGCAATGGGAGCGTCTTAATTGACACTACTGAAGTCGCTCCGACTTCAGAAAAGGTTCCTGTACTACTTCTATCCGACTTGTAGGCGACTTGTACCCATTCAACTCAATGTAAGTCGCCTGCAAGTCGGATCTCTCTGTAAAGTCAAGCGACTTTGCAGAGAAAACCCCTCCCTCCCCCCCTTCCTCCCAGAGAGGTGATTGGCCACAGGCGAAGTCGCCTGTCATGGAGGCGACTTCAAGTCGCCTCGTAATTTGCCAAAGTCGCGCTGAAGTCGCGCTAAAGTCGCGCTGAAGCCGCGTTGAAGTCGCGGTACAAAGTCGCGCTAAAGTCGTGTTGCCCATGTGTGAACCGACCCTTATTGGCAGTGGGACTCTTGTCCCGGACACACCTGTGCCAAACTGTTGTAGAACTTGGAATCTAGTAGATTCCCCTGCAGAGTTCCCCTTGCCACTATCCTTCACCTGGAATATGTATGTACTGTCCCAGGTGTTACACCTCCCCTGAGTTGCATGAGTATGTGCCGCCCTGGTGGTTGAGAGAGAAATATATATATATATACACACCTGCAGAGGCATTTCCAGATTGAACCTACAACAGGTTTGTCCGATAATCCAGAGCAAGGCATGCTGGCCAAAAATTCCAAGCTATTGGACAGTATTCTCTCCTGTGGAGACCAAGCCCACTGAACTGTAGCCCCCCCCCCCCCACCCGGATAAGCAGTAAATATGCAGCATATAATCATGACTTGTCTTCACACAGTTCTCCCATAGTAGGTACTCACACTTTGTTAGTATCCATGGACTGCTGCTATGTCTCCAGATGCCTACTGAACCTGTTGCCACATGGCATGGCCGCCCTTCCTGCCTATATAAAAATAGGCCACACTGAGTGAGCCTGCGCCCTCTAGTGGCTGGAGGAGAAACAGCAGCCCACATGAGTAAGAGTACATAGCATGATTAAACAGCACACTGCTCCCAGTGGCCACCGGGAGAATAGACAGTCAGAACTCTCTTTAAAAAAAAAAAAAAAAAATTGCAAACAAATGCAGACTTGCCATACCTGATGCATGACTCTGAACATAACAGGAGTCCAATCTTCACCCATCACGGCGAGCTTTGTCATAAAAGACCTTCAGAGACTGGGTCCCCCCCCTTAATCTGGGGTCCACTCCCCTGAACCTGTATAGCATCCTGCAGGAAAGCACCTTGGTCAGAACAAACACTGCACAGGGTTCCATTACGCAGGGTCCAGCGCCGTAAGGCTGCATTACAGGCAAACCTCGAATCTTCTCTCCTTCCAATGAGGCTCGGGTACCATCCATTTTGGCTGACAGCTTTTTCGAATGGATCCGATTGAAGTCCATGATTCTTAATAGAACCGTCCAGACCTCCAAGTATGCTCCAAGAGCAGATGTATCACATCAGTGACCACCACCTTACAGACACTGGCGAAAAAACTGAGGTACTTCCTGTATAGGAGGGGGAGATATATATATATATATATATATATATATATATATATATATATATATATATATATATATATATATATATAATTTTTTTTTTTTCTTTTGGGTGTGCCAGTGCCCATTCACCTATAGGTGGCGTTAACCCAGATAGTAATTACTACTGCTGCTCTGTGTCCCGTGATGTACGATAAAGCAAAAGAACAAGGACGCAGACTTTGCTTGCTGCACGTTTGTTCCAGAAGAGTAACTTCGCATTGAAACCAGACACAGGCAGGCAGCTAACATATTCAAAGGCAGGTCTCCTATATCTGCTTTGAAACATGTATTGTAAGATCATTTTGTTGGGTAGAAGCTTCTCTTGTGTCTACCCCCTTTTGATTAATTAAATTATTCTATTTTAGCCTATGACCCAAACAACAAGCGTCTTCGTCAGGTCAAAGACCAGGTCTTGGTTGAGTCAAAGTACAACTCTAAGGTCTTGTTCCAACTTCTGCTGGACACAGCTCAGTTTGAATTCATCTTGAAGGAGGTAACACTGTCCATTCTTTGGGTTTATTGTTAACCATGAAAATCTCACTGCTGCATTACATTGAATTAATGTAGAACTATAGGCAAAACTTTTTTTCATTTTGGATAGAGTAAGGGAGGGTTATAACCCTTATAAGGTTTATTGTTACCATTTGTGCCCCATTGGAGAGATTTCCCTTCACTTCCTGTCCCATAGCCAAAACAGGATGTGAGAGTTACTCTTTAACCACTTCCCACCCAGGCCAATTCTGACATTTCTCTCCTACATGTAAAATTCATCTTTTTTTTTTTTTTTTGCTAGAAAAGTACATAGAACCTCCAAACATTATATATTTTTTTTTTTTAGCAAAGACCCTAGAGAATACAATGACGTCGTTACAACTTTTTATCTCACACGGTATTTGCGCAGCAATTTTTCGAACACTTTTTTTTTGGGAAAAAAACAGTTTCATGCTTAAAAAAAAAAAAACATTAAAGTTAGTCCAATTTTTTTGCATAATGTGAAAGATGAAGTTACGCCGAGTAAATAGATACCTAACATGTCACGCTTCAAAATTTCACACACTCGTGGAATGGTGCCAAAGTTCAGTACTTAAAAATCCCTATAGGCGACGCTTTAAAATTTTTTACTGGTTACATGTTTTGAGTTACAGAGGAGGTCTAAGGCTAGAATTATTGCTCTCGCTCGAACGTTCGCGGCAATACATCACATGTGTAGTTTGAACAGTTTTCATATGTGGGCGGGACTTGCATGTGCGTTCGCTCGCTACGTGCGAGCTCACGGGGACAGGGGCGCTTTAAATTTTTTTTTTTTTATTATTGTTAATTTTACTTTTTCTTTTTTTAGTTTGACACTTTAAAAAAAAAAATTGATCACTTTTATTCCTATTACAAGGAATGTAAACATCCCTTGTAATAGGAATATGGCATGATCGGTCCTCTTTACAGTCAGATATGGGGTCAATAAGACCCCACATCTCACCTTTAGGCTGGGAAGCCTGAAATAAAAAAAATAAAATAAACGATCTCGGCTTCCCAGCCAAGGCGGCGACATTTGTTTGAATGCAGAGGCAGGGCGTGACGTTGTAACATCGCGCCCGGCCTCCGAACGATCATAGAGACTCCGGCGACCATCTGGTCTGCCGGAAATCTCTATGGTCACCATCCAAGGCCGGCGCATCCTGTCTCCGACTCACCGATGGAAGTAGTGAGTCGGTAGAAGCACCAGAGGGCGGTGTTTTTAAAAAAACAATCAAGCGGCGGAACAGTCGCTATGATTGTTCTTATGGTGTAGGGAATCGCCGGCTGAAAAAGATATCTGAATGATGCCTGTAGCTGCAGGTATCCTTAAGATATACCCGCTTAAAGTCAAGGATGTCATATGACATACCTTGGGCAGGAAGAGGTTAAGATCTGATTTGACCATTTTCTGTGTAGTTTTTTTTTTTTTTTTTTGTTTTTTGTTTTTTTTTTTTAGAGATAGGATTGTTTCAGAAGATAGATGGAATGGTATAGAAGAACCAAGGAAAGCCTGGGTCATTCTTACAGCCCATTGCTACTGGTCCATGTCCAGAAGGTGTGGACTGTTGTAATCTGCCTGTAAGCTTTCCAGCTTTGATTTAGCTGGGATACAAGTGATTTCTTTCTCGAACATCATGGGACACAGAGCCACAGTAATTACTGATGGGTTATATAGGTATCACTGGTGATTGAACACTGGCACACCCTATCAGGAAGTTCAACCCCCTATATAATCCCTCCCCCTTGCAGGGATACCTCAGTTTTTACGCCAGTGTCTTAGGTGATGGACGTGTAAAGATGTCCTGTGCTGAGCTCCAAAGGGAATATCCTAAGATCCTATACTGGGGCAAGCCAGGCGAACCGGATCCATTCAAAGTGTCTTTTCATGGCCGAATTGAATGGTACCCGGGCCTCGTGTCCGAAGAAACGAGGTTTTACCCGTAATGCTTCTCTTTTTAGAGAGCTGGACCCCGCAGATCAGAAAATGGCTTTAAACTTCCTAATTTCTGGCGAGGTGCTTTACGGTCCCAGAACTGTTGGATCCCCCTACTGATGGGGGCCCCAGTCTCTGACGGTTTTTTCAAACGGAGCCCACCGTGAGAGTTGAAGATTGGGTCTGTGTAAACAGCACCCTGCGGCTGGATAAGGTAAGAGGAGATTCCACAGAATTTTTGAGTTCTAGTGGCTTTTCTCCTTTAAGGTAAATGCATGCTATGCCTATTGTGACCACCGGGGGCTGCCAAGAGCACAAACCTACACATGCTGACTGACTGTCTCAGGTGTTCAGTGCTGATTATGTCCCAGCATCTCAAAGCAGGCTGCAAGCAGGTAAGGTGGAAAGGGGGATTTCTCATGTTTGAATGTTCCCCCCAGGCTAGAGAGGGGCCACAGGGGTCTAGAAAGTGGTTATACCACCCGGGCTCTGCGGCCTAATGGCCACCATCTCTGAAGATAGCCGTTCAGGCAGATCTTGTTACCAGTCTCCCTCCTCCCCCCCCATCCCCAGCCTTTTCTCCAGAAGCATGACAGGAGAGTCGGCAGTGCGGGAAGCGCTCGTTTTTTTCAAAACTCGAGGAGGGGGGGCGGTAGAGGAGGGGGCGGGATGTCATCACAGAGTGTTTAGACTCCCACTCAGGCCAGCTGCAGGCTATTAAAGGCACTCTGTACAGGTGCACTCAGCCTTCTGAGAGACGCAGAGCTGACGGTCGCATGTAAGGTGGGACACAGGCATTCTCCTAGGCAGCATTTACTGAAGTAACACCAGACTGAGCATTGGGTAGCAAGGCTTTTAGCCAGACTACATCGCTCAGCGGGCAGTGTTCATTTGTATACCTCACACCTTGTTGCTTTGCACTATGGGTAGAAGAGGTTCAAGCACCCCAGGAACCAGAGACACTAGGGGATCTCGTTCAGGTTCTGAGGGCCCCCTGTCGGCAGCATCCTCCCCCCCTAAAGATGGGCCAGGGACGGCTAGCCAGGGAGAGCCATCGGGGTCAGGGGCTACACCTGCTTCTGGCACTTCAGCCCCTGTATATATTACACAAGAGGTTTTTTCCTCAACCATTAATGGTCTAGAGGAAAGATTAATGGCCGTGATTACGTCTTCACTCAGTGGAAGAAAACGCACTAGGCTTTCCTCTGTTCCCCAAGACCCTCAGACAGAGGAGCTCTGGGATAAAGGAGATGAATCCCTTTCAGAGGATCGGGATGGGATGGATGATTCCTCTTCGGAGGATTCAGGTGGAGAGGGACCCTCTGCGACTTCCCAAGAGGAGAAAGTCATAGTGCAGATCCTCACTGGATTGGTCCGCTCCACATTTAAGTTGCCCATACCTGAAACTGCTAAAGAATCCTCTTCTGCTTTGGGGTCACTGAAACCTTTCCAAGCAGCACATGCTTTTCCTGTTCATACTTTACTTGAAAAGCTTATTTTTCTGAGTGGGATCACCCAGACAAACGTTTTTTTCCGCCGAGAAAGTTTTCAACACTTTATCCGATGGAAGAAAAGTTTATTAAAATGTGGGGAATACCGGCTATTGATGCCGCCATTTCCTCCGTAAATAATAGCCTGACTTGTCCTGTAGACAATGCTCAGATGCTCAGGGAGCCTGTAGATAAAAGGATGGAATCCCTATTGAAGGATGTTTTCTCCTTAGCAGGATCAGTGGCCCAACCTGCAGTAGCAGCGATTGGAGTCTGTCAATACTTAAGAGACCATGTTAAGCAGGTCATCAAAGTATTACCTGAACAGCAGGCCCAGGGGTTTGCTAACCTTCCAGCGGCCTTATGCTTTGTGGTTGACGCCATTAGAGATTCTATCGTGCAAACCTCCCGTCTTTCACTGGGGTTGGTGCATATACGTAGAATCCTATGGTTGAAAAATTGGTCAGCCGAAGCACCATGTAAGAAGCTACTGGCTGGGTTTCCATTTCGTGGTGCAAGGTTGTTTGGAGAGGACTTGGATAACTATATCAAGAGAATCTCTTGTGGGAAAAGCACTCTCTTACCTGTCAAGAAGAAGAGTAAGCGTCCCTCTTTCAAACGGACTCTTTCCCCAGCGCCGGGGGCTTCAGCCTCCAGACAGTCTCGACGGCCGCCTCCATCTGGGTCCAGAGACAAGAGTCAACCCCAGGGACAAAAGAAGTCCTGGGGAAAGAAGCCTACTAGGCAAAACACTAAGACCTCTGCATGAGGGGGCGCCCCCGCTCACTCGAGTGGGGGGAAGACTGCGACAGTTCTCAGAGCTCTGGCACGAGGACTTCCAGGACAGATGGGTAGTCTCCACGGTAACCTTGGGGTACAAGCTGGAGTTTCAGGAATTCCCTTCTCCTCGGTTCCTCAGATCAAATGTTCCCAGAGACGAAGCAGTCGCTCCTTCTAGCGTTAGAGCGACTTTTGTCGCAGGAGGTCATTATGATAGTTCCCGCAAAGGACCAGGGATTGGGCTTCTATTCCAACCTTTTTACGGTCCAAAAGCCAAATGGGGAAGTCAGGCCCATTTTGGACTTAAGGGATCTGAACCGATTCCTAAGGATTCAATCCTTCCGCATGGAATCAATTCGAACAGTAGTTCCCACCCTGCAGGGAGGAGAATTTCTGGCATCAATAGACATCAGAGATGCATATCTGCATGTGCCCATTTTTCCTGCTCATCAGAAGTTTCTGCGCTTCGAGGTAGGAGGGCGCCATTTCCAGTTTGTGGCTCTGCCTTTCGGGATAGCCACTGCACCTCGAGTGTTCACAAAGATCTTGGCTCCTCCGGCCAGATTAAGGGCTCAGGGTATAGCTGTCATAGCATACCTAGACGACCTGCTCTTGATAGACCGGTCGGTAGCCTCTTTGAATGGAAGCTTGAGGACCACGGTCAGGTATCTAGAACACCTGGGTTGGATCCTCAACTTAGAAAAGTCTTTCCTAAAACCAGTAAGAAGACTGGAGTATTTAGGTCTGATTATAGATACAAGCCAGGAGAAAATATTTCTACCCCAGGCAAAGATCACTGCTTTGAGAGAGCTGATTCTGACAGTAAGGACCAAGAAGGGTCCCTCAGTCCGCCTTTGTATGAGGCTAATAGGGAAGATGGTGTCTTCATTCGAAGCAGTTCCCTATGCTCAGTTTCACTCAAGAATGCTGCAACACAGTATTCTGTTGACCTGGAACAAGAAGGTTCAGGCATTAGACTTTCCGATGCACCTGTCGCATGCGGTGCGTCAGAGCCTCAATTGGTGGCTCATACCCGAAAACCTGCAGAAGGGGAAATCCTTTCTACCGGTTACCTGGACGGTGGTAACAACAGATGCCAGTCTGTCAGGTTGGGGAGCAGTTCTGGAACAGGCTGCGGTCCAAGGGGTATGGTCCAAGACAGAGAGGACCTTACCCATCAACATTCTGGAGATCCGGGCGATACATCTAGCTCTAAAAGCCTGGACTATCAGGCTACAGGGTCAGGATCCAGTCTGACAATGCCACAGCAGTGGCTTATGTCAATCATCAGGGAGGCACCCGGAGCCGAGCTGCTCAAAAAGAGGTGAACCAGATCTTAGTCTGGGCAGAGATGCATGTGCCATGCATATCGGCAGTTTTTATCCCGGGAATAGAGAATCAGCAGGCGGACTATCTAAGTCACCAGCAGTTACTTCCAGGGGAATGGTCTCTGCATCCCGACGTCTTTTGGGCCATATGCCAAAGATGGGGGGTTCCAGATGTAGATCTCTTTGCATCCCGATTCAACAAAAAGATAGACAGATTTGTGGCAAGGACAAAGATCCTCTTGCATGCGGGACGGATGCGTTGGTGATTCCGTGGCATCGGTTCTCACTGATTTACGCATTCCCGCCTATTCTGCTACTACCACGACTCCTTCGCAGGATCAGGCAGGAAAGGAAGTCGGTACTTCTGGTGGCCCCCGCTTGGCCCAGAAGGACTTGGTATGCAGAAATAGTAAGGATGACGGTGGGTTCCCCGTGGACCCTACCGGTACGCCCAGACCTGTTATCTCAAGGTCCAGTGTTCCATCCTGCCTTACAAACGCTAAATTTGACGGTTTGGCTATTGAGACCCACGTTCTGAAGAGTCGTGGGCTCTCAGGTCCTGTCATATCTACCTTGATTAATGCAAGGAAGCCAGCTTCCAGGATGATTTATCATAGAGTCTGGAAGGCTTATATAACCTGGTGTGAATCCAGAGGTTGGCATCCCAGGAAATATGTCATAGGTAGAATCCTTGATTTTCTACAGATGGGATTAGAGATGAAGCTGGCCTTGAGTACCATCAAGGGCCAGGTTTCTGCTTTATCAGTATTATTTCATCGGCCACTTGCTTCGCATTCTTTGGTCCGAAACTTTATGCAGGGGGTGATGCGTCTTAATCCTCCGGTTAAAGCGCCCCTAAACCCCTGGGACTTGAATTTGGTCCTGGCTGTGTTACAGAAACAGCCTTTTGAACCAATAAGTCAGATTCCTTTGGTCTTGTTGACAAGGAAATTAATTTTTCTGGTGGACATCTCTTCTGCTAGAAGAGTATCAGAATTAGCAGCCCTTTCCTGTAAGGAGCCTTATTTGATTATACACAAGGATAGAGTGGTACTACGCCCTCATCCTAGTTTTTTACCGAAGGTGGTTTCTGATTTTCATTTAAACCAAGACATTGTTCTACCTTCCTTTTTTTCCAGATCCCTGTTCTCCGGAAGAGAGATCTCTACATTCGTTGGATGTAGTAAGAGCAGTTAAGGCCTATCTAGGGGCAACTACTCAGATCCGCAAGACGGATGTTTTGTTTGTGCTGCCAGAGGGTCCCAATAGAGGACAGGCAGCGTCAAAAGCTACCATTTCTAAATAAATTCGACAGTTGATCATTCAAGCTTACGGTTTGAAACAGAAGATTCCTCCGTTTCAGATCAGAGCACATTCCACAAGGGCTATTGGTGCTTCTTGGGCAGTGCATCACCGGGCCTCTATGGCTCAAATCTGCAAGGCCGCAACCTGGTCTTCAGTTCATACATTCACCAGATTCTATCAGGTGGATGTGAGAAGGCATGAGGATATCGCCTTTGGGCGTAGTGTGCTGCAGGCAGCGGTACAGGGTCCTCAGGTCTGATTGCACCCTACTTGGTCGTGGTTCCCCCCCCCCTCAGGTAGCATTGCTCTGGGACATCCCATCAGTAATTACTGTGGCTCTGTGTCCCGTGATGTTCGAGAAAGAAAATAGGATTTTTTAAAACAGCTTACCTGTAAAATCCTTTTCTTTCGAAGGACATCACGGGACACAGAGGTCCCGCCCCTCTTCTAATACACTATATTGCTTGGCTACAAAACTGAGGTATCCCTGCAAGGGGGAGGGATTATATAGGGGGTTGAACTTCCTGATAGGGTGTGCCAGTGTCCAATCACCAGTGATACCTATATAACCCATCAGTAATTACTGTGGCTCTGTGTCCCGTGATGTCCTTCGAAAGAAAAGGATTTTACAGGTAAGCTGTTTTAAAAAATCCTATTTTTACAGGGTCTGGTGTATAGCATCATAAGGCCTCATTCAGATGAACGAATGAAGGCGGACAGGTTGCTACAATTAGATGCGGCTCAATGCAGCCTCTGGACACAGCAGCAGTCTATGGTATAGTCTCATACAAATTTGTAGGGTTGGCTGCAAAGGGTTTGCATGAGGCCTCAATCACTGTATTCAGCTGAGCGGTTACATGTTAACAGCAGTGGCTCCGGCCTTTAATTTATACAGAGTACAATACAAATCTGGCCATGCAGCTTCTCGCCACAGCTAACCACACTTAGTGTGTGCATGGGGTGAAGATTCTCTACCAACCGGCAGAGAAACGAATCACCTATGTGTATAGGCCCTAAAAATGGAAGATCGTGGACATTTTCTATTAGTGTGCAAGGAGGAAAGCACCATGTTGTGTGAAAGCCCAGAAATTGTTTTTAATAAGTCAAATTCAGTTGAAGTCATAATTTTGTAATAAAAAACATCTTTGCCATTCTGAAGCTTCCCTCCAACCACTTTGCATATTATTTTATATATACTGTGATTCTGTACTTATCAAATATTCTGCAGAAATTTCCCTCCACTGAGTCTGGCTTCAACCATTTTAACTGTGGGCAGCTGAAGCTGCTGCCTGTTCACTTCCTGGATTTACACAGACACACAGCGCCCTCTTATGACTCGCCCTCCCCCCCCCCCCCCCCCCCCTTCCTGGCAACTCTCATGAGAGTGAGAGAGAGCTTTGCATGATGTCATAAGCCTAGGCTTTTTACCAGACAAGAAACTAAGTGGGCTATATAAGGTATTTACTGGCAGAAAAAAAATGTTTTGCTATCCAAAATTAAAACAACAAGGGTAGAAGATTTAATACATGGAAAGTTGAAAAAAAATGACTGAAGTTCCACTAAGCCATCCCCCTTTTTCAAGGGACCAAAAGTAATTGAATCAAAAGCTTGTTTCATGGCCAGGTGTGGGCTACTCCTTCGTTATTTCTTCATCGATTAAGCAGGTAAAAGGTCTGGAGTTGATTCTAAATATAGTCCCAATACATACTATTAGATTTTCTGCAGATTTTTGTCTTCAGATTCACCAAAACCATATAATATGAGGTCAAATCTATGGAATCTATTGCTGTGAACCTACATCATGTGTTCAAAGGATCTGTCCATACAAGCCATTGTAAGGCTTCAAAAATGAAACAAATCCATCTGAGAGATAGCAGCAACGTTAGGAGTGGCCAAATCCAGAGTTTGGTACATTCTGAGGAAAGAAGAACGCACTGGTGAGCTCAGCAACATAAAATTGTCTACAATCAACAGAAGACTTCACAAGAGCAAATACAGAGGGTTCACCACAAGATGCAAACTATTCATAAGTCTGAAGAATAGAAAAGCCAGATTAGACTTTGACATCTAAAAAATCCAGACAAGTTCTGGAACAGCATTCTTTGTATGGATGAAACTAGGATTAATCTATACCAGAATTACGGGAAGAAAAAGGCGTGGAGAAGGCTTGGAACAGCTCATGATACAAAGCACACAACGTCATTTGTGGTCACATGGTGGATGCAGTGTGATGGCATGGGCATGCATGGCTTCCAGTGGCACTGGGTCATTGGTGTTTATTGATGATGAAACAGAAGACAGAAGCAGCCAGATGAATTCTGCAGTGTTTAGAGAGATACTGTCAGCCCAGATTCAGACAAATGCAGCAAAGTTGATTGGATGACGCTTCACAGTACAGATGGACAATGATCCAAAACACACTGCAAAAGCAACCAAGAAGCTTTTGAAAGAAAAGAAGTGGAATATTCTGCAATGGCCGAGTCAATCACCTGATCTCAACCCAATTGAGCATTTCACTTGCTGAAGGCAAAACTAAAGGCAGAAACTCCCACAAACAAAACAACTGAAGACAGCTGCAGTTAGAGCCTGGCAAAGCATCAGAAAGTAGGAAACCCAGTCTTTGGTAATGTCCATGGGTTCCAGACTTCAGGCAGTCATTGCCAGTAAAGGATTCTCAACAAAATATGAACATTTTATTATAATCTTTTGACCAATTACATTTGAGCCCCGGAAAATGGGGGGGGGGGGGGGGGGGCAGTTCCTAAAATTTGTACTTGATATTTATGTTCAACCCCTTGAATTAAAGCTGAAAGTCTGCACTTCAAATTCATTTGGATTGTTTAATTTTAATTTTATTCTGGTGCCAAAAGTATGAAAATTGTGCCCGTGTCCAAATCTATATGGACCTAACTGTATGTACTAGACTGATAGATTGACATGATCATGGGAAGTAATATGGGCAATAAAAGGTGAAAGGGATCTGCTCCAGATTTGGTTTGGTCAACAGAAATTACTCCCCAGCATCACTGAACTTCTAGTCTTTCACACCACATATTTGGCACATTCCTCCTTACATTAGTTGATCCGAGACCCTTGCCAACCTATGGCTGTCACTTCCTTAGCGAGTGACTTTAAAAGCCACTTTTGGAGCCGCTTGAAAAGGAACTTTTTTATTATAACAGTCATGAGAATAAACTGAAAAAGTTACTTAAAAAAATCCAGTGCCCATACTGTATCTTCGTCATGTATGCTGGCTGAGTAGGCAGAATGTGGAGTTAGTAGTTTTATTAAAATGAAGCTTGTAAATACCTTTTTTCAGCTATATTCAAGCCAGTCCGGTGACTCCCGGCCGGTCTCCTACTTCAATACAAGCTTTGTTTTAATAAAACCCTTACCTTGTGTGTTATGCCTAGAAAATAGAGGGACTGCAAGTGAATTACATTTTTAAGGAAACAACCACTTTAATCTCCTCTTCTCGAGAGAATGAATTCAGTTCCTCTAATCTCTCCTCATAGCTGAGCTCCTCCATGCCTCTTATCAGTTTGGTTGCCCTTCTCTGCACTTTCTCCAGTTTCCTGATATCCTTTTTGTGAACTGGTGCTCAAAACTGAACTGCATATTTCAGATAAGGTCTTACTAATGATTTGTACAGGGGCAAAATGATCTCTCTTTCTCTCTCTCTCTCTGCTCGCTCGCTCTCTGCTCGCTCGCTCTCTGCTCGCTCGCTCTCTGCTCGCTCGCTCTCTGCTCGCTCGCTCTCTGCTCGCTCGCTCTCTCTCTGCTCGCTCGCTCTCTCTCTGCTCTCTCTCTCTCTCTCTCTCTCTCTCTCTCTCTCTCTCTCTCTCTCTCTCTCTCTCTCTCTCTCTCTCTCTCTCTCTCTCTCTCTCTCTGCTCTCTCTCTCTCTCGCTCTCTCTCTCTCTCTCTCTCTCTCTCGCTCTCTCTCTCTCTGCTCTCTCTCTGCTCTCTGCTCTCTCTCTGCTCTCTCTCTGCTCTCTCTCTGCTCTCGCTCTCTCTCTGCTCTCGCTCTCTCTCTCTCTGCTCTCTCTCTCTCTGCGCTCTCTCTCTCTCTGCTCTCTCTCTCTCTGCGCTCTCTCTCTCTGCGCTCTCTCGCTCTCTCTGCTCGCTCGCTCTCTGCTCGCTCGCTCTCTGCGCTCTCTCTCTCTGCGCTCTCTCATAGCTCTCTTAATACAAGAAAGGACTTTGCTCGCTTTGGAAAACGCAGCTTGGCATTACATGCTATTAGGCCACTTTCACACTGAGGCGATTTACAGCCGTTTTAGCGCTAAAAATAGCACCTGTAAAGCGCCTCTCCTGTCACTCCAGTGTGAAAGCCTGTGTGCTTTCACACTGGAGCAGTGAGCTTGTGGGACGTTTAAAAAAAAAAAAAAAAAAAAGTCCTGCAAGCAGCATCTTTGGGGTGGTTTAGGAGCGGTGTGTACACCGCTTCTAAAACGCCCCTGCCCATTGAAATGAATGGGCACCGCTGCCAAAGTGCTTCGGCAGCGGGCTATTAACCCCCTTCGGCCGCTAGCAGTACACACGAAAGCGCTGCTAAAATGACAGTAAAGTGCTGCTAAAACTAGGGGTGCTTTAGCGCCGACACCCTCACCGCCCCAGTGTGAAAGTAGCCTTAAGCTTATGATCTACCAGAACCCCCAGATCCTTCTCCACCATTGACTCACCCAGTTGTACCCCCCCCTAGTATGTATAATGCATGCATATTCTTAGCCCCCAAGTGCATAACTTTTACATTTATCAACATTAAACCGCATTTGCCACATAGTCGCCCAATTAGACAGTGCATTGCGGTCGGCTTGTAAGTTGGAGACCTCCTGTAAGGATGTTAATCCACTGCATAGCTTGGTGTCAAAGACAGAAATGTTACTTTTTATCCCAGACCCAATATAATTTATAAATGTATTAAAAAGTAAGGGTCCCAGCACTGAACCTTGGGGTACACCACTGATAACCTTAGACCATTCAGAGTAAGAATCATTAACCACTGCTCTCTGAATTCGGTTTTGTAGCCAGTTTTCTTACCATTTACAAACGGATCTTTCCAAGCCTGTAGACTTTACCTTACACATGAGCCGTGTGTGGGGAAAGGTGTCAAATGCTTTTGCAAAATCCAAGTATTCCATGTCCACCGCCACCCCTCTGTCCAAGGTTTTATTTACCTCTTCAGGTGTCTCTTCAAATGCAAAAGACTGCTGTTAGACCAAAAGGTATATAATTCCTTAATCACCACGTGGATAACACAAGCAAAGATTTAAGTGTGATGGACCCTCCACACAGAGTGAAGGCTTACCAGAGGGATTGAACTCATAAGAACGTACGTTCAATGAGTCAATCTAGCTTGTATCGCCAACAGGCAATCAAAAGGAAGGACCTCCCAACTGGATGGCGACAAAACTCCAAATGTATCCAGACTCGTGAGGGAACTATCTTTGAAATGGATGGCAATAAATGTTTGGGAGACTCCACTGCCTGCCATAATTTTATTTGAAGCGCTTTTTTTACTACTGAAATGTAAGTTGTTTACTTTTTTTAAATAAATTTGCTTTACAAAACGGTATTATGCTATGTGGCCCCCCTTCTTTATTTTCATATGGGCTATTCCTCTGAGATGATCCATGGGAAGGTTTGCCATCCATTTCAAAGATAGTTGCCTCACGAGTCTGGATACATTTGGCGTTTTGTCGCCATCCAGTTGGGAGGTCCTTCCTTTTGATTGCCTGTTAGTGATACAAGCTAGATTGACTCATTGAACGTACGTTCTTATGAGTTCAATCCCTCTGGTAAGCCTTCACTCTTTCTGTGTGGAGGGTCCATCACACTTAAATCTTTGCATGTGTTATCCACGTGGTGATTAAGGAATTATATACCTTTTGGTCTAACAGCAGTCTTTTGCATTTGAAGAGACACCTGAAGAGCACCAGAGACTTTATTTTTTAATTTGTTAATTTTTTAATTAATTGTGGATTGACATAGACTATTTTTTTTCTTTTTCATAATTTTATATAAGTTACATCATAAGCTTCTAAAAACCTATAGCGCTACACTTGTCTGTGCACCCATTTTTGACAAAATCCTTATTTGTTGTGTGAGCTGCTGTTTTGTTGGTCAAGCGCAGGGTTAAACTTTTTTTTCTCCTTTTATTTACCTCTTCGTAAAAAAAAAAAAAAAAAATAAGGTTTGTTTGACAACTTCTGTCATTCATGAATCCATGCTGTCTGTTGCTTAAAATATTTTTTCCCAGCAAGAACTCAGTCTATGTGGTCTTTTATTAAACTCTCCAGTATCTTCCCGACTATAGGAGTTTAAACAAACAGGTCTATAGTTACTTTAGATACTTGGTAAAGACGTTGATCCCTTTTTAAATATAGGCACCACATTTGCTGATATAAACCATTTGATATTGGTATTAGTCTACTTAAGTTTGGGAGAAGCATTCCTGAAGAGTTTTTTTTTGAGGGGGTTTTTCTGTATTATTTATTTCTCTCCCTACAGATGTTTAAGCAGATGTTGTCTGAGAAACAGTCCAAGTGGGAGAACTATAGGAAGGAAGGTTCAGAACGTATGATGGAACTGGCTGATGTATTTTCCGGGGTGAAGCCTCTTACCAGAGTGGAAAAGAATGGTAAGACACTGTTGCCACTCTTGCAACATCACATGACCCAAATAGTCCGGAAAGCTATAGAGGACATCTCTGTATGTTTAGGGGACATTTGTACTGTATTTCCCCCATCCACAGCACTTTTTCTTCCCCCCCCCCCCCCCCCCCCCCCCCACTTCCAACAGGTGGTATTACAGTATCTCACAAAAGTGAGTACACCCCTCACATTTTTGTAAATATTTTATTATATCTTTTCATGTGACAACACTGAAAAAATGACACTTTGCTACAATGTAAAGTAGTGAGTGTACTTCACCACACAGCCATTAATGTCTAAACTGCTGGCAACAAAAGTGAGTACACCCCTAATTGAAAATGTACAAATTGGGCCCAATTAGCCATTTTCCCTCCCTGGTGTCATGTGACTCGTTAGTGTTACAAGGTCTCAGGTGTGAATGGGGAGCAGGTGTGTTAAATTTGGTGTTATCGCTCTCACTCTCTTACTGGTCACTGGAAGTTCAACATGGCACCTCATGGCAAAGAACTCTCTGAGGATCTGAAAAAAAAGAATTGTTGCTCTACATAAAGATGGCCTAGGCTATAAGAAAATTTCCAAGACCCTGAAACTGAGCTTCAGCATGGTGGCCAAGACCATACAGCGGTTTAAACAGGACGGGTTCCACTCAGAACAGGCCTCGCCATGGTCAACCAAAGAAGTTGAGTGCACGTGCTCAGCGTTATATCCAGAGGTTTTTTTGGGGAAATAGACATATTAGTACTGCCTGCATTGCTGTAGAAGTTGAATGGGTGGGGGGTCAGCCTGTCAGTGCTCAGACCATACGCTGCATCAAATTGGTCTGCATGGCTGTCCTCCCAGAAGGAAGCCTCCAGGATTACTGGAACCATGTCCTGTGGTCTGATGAGACCAAGATAAACTTATTTGGTTCAGATGGTGTCAAGCGTGTGTGTCGGCAACCAGGTGAGGAGTACAAAGACAAATTTGTCTTGCCTACAGTCAAGCATGGTGATGGGAGTGTCATAGTCTGGGGCTGCATGAGTGCTGCCGGCACTGGGGAGCTACAGTTCATTGAGGGAACCATAAATGCCAACATGTACTGTGATGTACTGAATCGGAGCATGATCCCCTCCCTTCGGAGACTGGGCCGCAGGGCAGTATTCCAACATAACGACCCCAAACACACCTCCAAGATGACCACTGCCTTGCTAAAGAAGCTGAGGGTAAAGGTGATGGACTGGACAAGTATGTCTCCAGACCTAAACCCTATTGAGCATCTGTGGGGCATCCTCAAACGAAAGATGGAGGAGAGCAAGGTCTCTAACATACACCAGCTCTGTGATGTCGTCATGGAGGAGTGGAAGAGGACTCCAGTGGCAACATGTGAAGCTCTGGTGAACTCCATGTCCAAGAGGGTTAAGGCAGTGTTGGAAAATAATGGTGGCCACACAAAATATTTACACCTTGGGCCCAATTTGGACATTTTCACTTAGGGGTGTACTCACTTTTGTTGCCAGCGGTTTAGACATTAATGGCTGTGTGTTGTTATTTTGAGGGGACAGCAAAGTTATACTGTTACATAAGCTGTACACTCACTACTTTACATTGTAGCAAAGTGTCATTTCTGTAGTGTTGTCACATGAAAAGATATAATAAAATATAAGGGGTGTACTCCCCTATGTGAGATGCTGTATTTAAACTATTACCATGATTAGCATTGCCAATAGAGGGGAACAGAATTAATATCACTTTTGGAACATGTTACATGTTGCACCTGTATTTGGCATGTTACATGTAATATGCTCCTAAGTGCGGATTTGTTTTTATCTCTGTGCATCAACCTAGGCCAATCACTTCACTGGCTATACTGTATCTAAGTGTTTACAACCACTTTAAGTTATGAAAAGGTTGAACAAACTGTTTCTCAAAATTTAGGTCTTTTGCAATCTTTCCATCTTTGCTTAGCTGTGCCAGCCTTTTCTCTCGTGATGGTTTGCATACATTTTATCTTTTGGTTGAATGTTCAGTTTATCACCTTTTTTTAATATATGAAAGCCTGACACTGACCTTCTGTCCTTTTTTTTTTCTGCAGAGAATCTGCAGGCCTGGTTTCGTGAGATCTCCAAACAAATCCAGTCCCTGAGCTATGATGATTCTACAGCAGCGGGACGGAAGACTGTGCAGCTCATACAGGCTTTGGAAGAGGTTTGAGTTCCAGTTATTCTTTATTGCAGATTCTCTGAAGGAGTTGGGGGGGGGGGGGGGCATGGGATGTTTTTTGCTGCCAGCACTTTTGCCACCCACTCATTTATTCACCTTCTATAGTTTACTGACCTTCAAGCGAACCAGTTATCTATTAATGCCAAGTATCACAGCTGCTGTACACTAGGTGTGCTATGAAGCTGTTTTCTCCTATTTTCACAGTGCCATATGTCCTTACTTTTTTTTTTTTTTTATTTACTTTTTGATTGGTCCAGCTAAGTTCTGTATATACTCCACCCCGATGACTGTTTGGGATGTTAACAATCTTAGTTGTATTCATGCCCAGATACTGCTGTCAGCTTTGATCTTCTAGCTCTGCTGCTGTGGATTTGGTGCTTGTACAGTGAAGAATAGTGTTGTTTACTCTACCTATACCTTCCCCCTCATCCATGTATAAAATGTATTTTGTTCGCTGAATACAAGGTGCTCTATGATTGGAGAGGGGAAGAGGAGGTGCAGGTAAACATCTGGACCTCCCCTTGTCCAATTACATTACACCTAGGAGTGATACTCTTGTATAGCCAGCCAATCATTATGTCCACCTAAACATTGATTGTGCCCTAATGCACATATGACCCCCCTCTATTCCATAACTGGGAGCATGATTAACCAGTTTCCACCCAGCGAATAGCAGATTGATGGTCAGGTGGTGGCTTTCCCATCCTGAGTGAACGTCTTATGACATTCTGTCAGAATGCGCCTATCGCAGGGCCGCGTATTGGTGCAACCTGTCACCGGCTGTGTCCACGGGACACAGCCAATGACTGATCAGTGTACCGCCTCGTTGCCGATACCATGTGAACGCCTTGACCAATCACAGCAGGTCACATGACAGTTGTACACAATAGATGCTCCCTTTCATGCCATCCATTGTGTACAATAGTGTTGCTGTGATTGGTCAATTTTTATCACATGGTACAGACAGGGCTAATTACAGCCCATCTGTACCATGTGAATAGCTTTGACCAATCACAGCTAATCACAAGAAAACAAACTGAATCTGTTTCATTCAGTAAAATGCTTGCTTATAGCAATGTATTTCACTGCTATAAGCAAACATAATGTGTAAAAAATAAATAAAAATCTTAAAAAGGAAAAAACTATGTAAATTATAACTTTTTTTTTTTTTTTTTTTCCTTTTATCACCAGTCAGTGTCCCTGATCACCGCCACACCAGTTATATGATAAAGCTGTACTGCACTGGTGACAGTTTGTCCTGACATTTTAGGGCCTCAAGAAATGAGGCGTCAGTACATCAGGTGTGATCATTTTTCAGATACATACCATAGTTTGTGGACTCTATAACTTCACCACAGACTAATATGGACTGATTTGGGTTATTTTCACCAAAGAAATATAGCAGAATACATTTTGGGCTAAATTTATGAATAATAATTATTTATTTGCAAAATTTATATAACCTAAACGAAGAAACATTTTTCAGAATAATAAAAAAAAACAAAAACCCAGTGGTGATTAAATACCACCAAAAGAAAAGCTCTAGTTGTGTGAACAAAATTTGATAAAAATATACTTTGGGTACTTTGACCACACAATTGTCATTGAAAGTGTGACAGCGCTGATAGCTGAAGATTGGCCTGGGCAGGAAGGGGGTGAAAGTGCCCGGTATTTAAACTTAGAGTTTCTAAGGCAACATTTGCACAAGTGTTTTGGCGCAGTACGGATGGCAGCGACAGGAATCTGCTGTTACCTCCTGCTGTTTTTGACATCTGTGAGTGGCTAGCTGTGGTCACCGAGTCCATACACTTTAATGACAGGTTCCCAGTGGCCATGGCTATTTGTAGTTGTTCACACAGCCATTGGTTACCGCAGTGATGACAGCTGGACGGCAACCTGTCATTAAAGTGTATGGGCTCAGCAACCGCTCACAAGAGTCAAAAACAGTAGTTTCCTGCCCCTGCCAAAACACCTGTGCAAATATAACAGGTGAATATTGATTAGGTGTTTTTGGTTAAATTGATTTGGTAAGTAGCAGGTTTGGCTAAAATAGGATTGGATTTCAAAAGCCTTTGCATCTACTTTAATGAGATATACATATTTGGCTTGCTAACAACACTTTACCAACACACACACTTTTCTGAATTCTTTGTTCCCTGGCCTTATTTTATATTTTAGCTATTATCTCTTTTATTATCTTAAAAAGAACACCAGGCAAAAGTACAGTATGTGTAAAGTTCCAGTAACTTTTAGGCCTGTAGCATTAATGAATTCTATTACCAAACACAAACCAGACACAAACTAGCCACTGCAGGCAATGGACAGGGGACACCACCACTCTTCTTCCCACAATTATTGGAGTTTTGTTTTTTTTTATTTTGTTGTGAAAGATTTATAGTGCTGCAGCTCGCAATAAAAGAAAAAGAAGCTGCAAATCACACCAAATTATATATTAAATAAGTTTAGAGGTAACATACATACAGGAATTTTTTTTTTTTTTTTATGGGATTTTTTGGCGGTACCTTTGATAAATGATACCATTTATCTGAGGCACCACCAAAAATCCTATTAAATTATTTCTGATTGTATGTTCTTTCCAGGGATGTTGGTGCTTCTAATTTAGTATGTCACTAGCCCACACTACTGCCCTTTCCAAGTTTAGCGGTAACTTTCTTATATTGTTCTTCATATTCTCTCTTTTTATAGGTTCAGGAGTTTCACCAGCTGGAGAGCAACCTTCAGATTTGCCAGTTCCTGGCTGATACCAGGAAGTTTTTGCATCAGATGATTCGCACCATTAATATCAAAGAGGAGGTGCTCATAACCATGCAGATTGTGGGTGACCTGTCCTTTGCCTGGCAGCTGATTGACAGGTGAGTGCTCTTTTTAAAGCTGAATTCCAGCCTTCCCTTCAGTCTTGCACAATTGTGCAGATTCCTCACGTACTGAAATTACTTAATCTGTTTCAGAAGAAGTTCAGTAGAAGCTGCAAAAATTTAGAGCCTGCCTTGTTTCCTGGCTGGAGGACGTGCAGCATCATCCAGCTCTTTAACTCCCCAGATTTACTGTTCCTGGTCCACCCCTTTTCATTCATTGGATTTCACTTCTTTTTTTTTTTTTTTAATAAAGAATTACTGAGACCTAGTGATGACATCGAGGAGTCTAAAATAAGGTTTATAATGAAGGCAGGTTTTATTTACTTGTGAATGAGATGAAAAAGGAGCCAGAAGGCAAAATACAGTGCTTTGAAAAAGTATTCACACCCCTTGACATTTTCCACATTTTGTCATGTTACAACTAAAAATGTAAATGTATTTTATTGGGATTTTTAATGTGATAGACCAACACAGAGTGGTACATAATTATAAAGTGGAAGGACGATGCTAAATTGTTTTCAAAATGTTTTTACAAATATCTGCATTTGTATTCAGCACCCTTTACTCTGAGACCCCATACACACTGTACAGCTTGTGTTGTCTGATTTCCTTTAGATTTACAAAACCATGTAGTGCAAGGGCCTGCCTGATTGCATACAAATTAAAACTCTTAAGGTTCAACATTCTATTATATGGTTTTGGTAAATCTAAAGGCAAAAATCTACAGAAAATTGTATAGTGTTTTTATATATTGTGTAGTATTTCCAGCTTAATACTTCCAGCTTAATACTCCTAACTAAAATCTAGTGGAACCAATTGCCTTCAGAAGTCCCCTAATAAGTAGTTAGAGTCCACCTAACTGTGAAATGTAATCTCAGAGTAAATACAGCTGTTCTGTGAAGCCCTCAGAGGTTGGCTAGAGAACCTTAGCGAACAAACAATATCATGAAGGCCAAGGATAAAGTTAGGGTGAAGTTTAAAGCAGGGTGAGGTTATAAAAAAACATCTCAAGTTTTGCAAAATCTCAAGGAGCTCTGTTCAATCCACCATCCGAAAATGGAAAGCGAATGACACAACTGCAAATCTACCAAGACATGGCCGTCCACCTAAACTGACAGGCCGGGCAAGGGGAGCATTAATCAGGGAAGCAGCCAAAGAGGCCCATGGTAACTCTGGAGGAGCTGCAGAGATCCACAGCTCAGGTGGGAGAATCTGTCCACAGAACAACTATTAGTTGTGCTCTCCACAAATCTGGCCTTTATGGAAGAGTGGCAAGAAGAAAGACATTGTTGAAAGAAAGCCATAAGAAGTTCTGTTTGAAGTTTGTGAGAAGCCATGTGGGGGGCACAGCAAACATGTGGAAGAAGGTGCTCTGGTCAGATGAGACCAAAATGGAACTTTTTGGCCTAAAAGCAAAACGCTATGTGTAACATGCAGTGTAACACTGCATATCACCCTGAACACACCACCCCCACCGTAATACATGGTTGTGGCAGCATCATGTTGTGGGGATGCTTTTCTTCAGCAGGGACAGGGAAGCTAGTCAGAGTTGATGGGAAGATGGATGGAGCCAAATACAGGGCAATCTTAGAAGAAAACCTGTTAGAGTCTGCAAAAGACTTGAGACTGGGGCGGAGTTTCACCTTCCAGCAGGACAACGACCCTAAACATACAGCCAGAGCTACAATGGAATGGTTTAGATCAAAGCATATTCATGTGTTAGAATGGCCCAGTCAAAGTCCAGACCTAAATCCAATTGAAAAATCTGTGGCAAGACTTGAAAATTGCTGTTTCATAGATGCTCTCCATCCAATCTGACAGACCTTGAGCTATTTTGCAAAGAAGAATGGGCAAAATGTCACTCTCTAGATGTGTAAAGCTGGTAGAGACATCCCCAAATAGACTTGCAGCTGTAATTGCAGAGAAAGGTGGTTCTACAAAGTATTGACTCCGGGGGGCTGAATACAAATGTACCCCACACTTTTCACATATTTATTTGTAAAAAAAAAAAATTTTGAAAACCATTTTACATTTTCCTTTCACTTCACAATTATGTGCCACTTTGTGTTGGTCTATCGCATAAAATCCCAATAAAATAAATTTAGGTTTTTGGTTGTAACATGACAAAATGTGGAAAAGGTCAATGGGTATGAATACTTTTTCAAGGCACTTTATAAGTAGATTAAACTTCAGCTTTAAATATACAAACATGGGTATCTGACTCATTTTAGGTTAGAGACTCGCTATCCTCGAACAAGCATGCATGCTCATTAACAATTTAACAATGCAAGCTCCCTTATTTGTATTCTGACAGGTTTGTCTATAGGACGACTAGTTCAAACAGGCATTATTGCGCTAAATGTTTTTCAAGCACTTATATATTTATATTGTGTTTTTAACTAACTTTTTTTTTCGCTTTAGTTTCACATCTATTATGCAGGAAAGTATAAGAGCCAGTCCATTCATGGTGACCAAACTCAGAGCCACTTTCCTAAAGGCAAGTAACCTTACATCTAATATGTTATGGTGTCTTTATTCAATGTACAGATCCAGTTTAAACATTATTTTATGCTGGGATAATGTGGAGAATGGATAGAATTTCTGTCAGGTTTTCTTGATATGTGTCTCCTCTAAGAAGAGCCCTCACTTATTTTTTTTTATCCTAGTGACAGGAGGTCGGAGGGACAGAAAGTCGCTTTTTATTCTGTATCTCGCTGTGGTAGTGACAGATTCGCCAAATTTTTGTCTTGGTGATGCTTAGAATGGGTTTGAGGGTTAATCTACCTAATGTGAAATAATCATTTGTAATTATTCCCTCACTATATCTAAAAATAAATTTGGCCAGTGTTGGGCTTTGAAGTGAATGTCTTCTAGCAAAAGTGTAAAAACATCACAAGATCACAATTTGTTCAAACAGCAGGCAACACAAGGTACCCAATACTACTGGTATTTGGAAATGCATTTGTTTACAGCAACCCCCCATAGGCCTAGCCCCCCCCTCAGCTATCTGAGGACCAAATATGGCACCACTGTCCTAGCTTCATAGGCGCTGCACCAAGTTGTGAGATATGGGGACTGTACTAGGCCCATAAATCAGAGCAAAGTTCTTCAAAGGAAAAGGTTTTAAAAGGTTCTCCATAGCCCCCAGGGGTATTAGGTGGCTGCCTTGCAACGGGAGAATTGTAATTTACAAGTACAGGTATTATGGTACCTGTTGTTACGTTTTTCTGACACAAATAAATCTGTCTGAATTCCTTTATGTCTAAAGTCTTTTTCAGTTTTGGATAGAGTAGGGAAGAACCTCTGTTGGAGGGTGAGGGGACATCTTCTTCAAGGCTTTCACCTTTTACAAAAAAATAAATAAATAAATGCACATTTTTTTTGCAGATTAAAAAAAATGTGCATTTGTTGTTTTTTTAAATGGGACCCTGCAAAGTTTTGCACCTGCAATCAGAAGATCGCAGATGCAATTTTACACTCCTGCAAACTTCCCATTTCAGCCAGTATCTCTGTACAGACTGTCCGCTCGTAAGCTGGAGGGGAGGGCGTGTGAATGGACTAAAGCCGCGTACACACAGGCGGACTTTTCGACCGGACTGGTCCGATGGACTTCAGACGGACTTTTTAACGAACAGACTTGCCTCCACACGATCACACCAAAGTCCGACGGATTCGTACGTGATGACATACACCGGACTAAAATAAGGAAGTTGATAGCCAGTAGCCAATAGCTGCCCTAGCGTTGTGTTTTGTCCGTCGGACTAGCATACAGACGAGCGGATTTCTGGGTCCGGCAGAGTTACGATTTGAAGCATGTTCCAAATCTAAAGTCCGTCAGATTTTCGACTGGAAAAGTCCGCTGAAGGTCCGTGAAGCCAACACACGATCGGATTGTCCGTCGGACCAGTCCGGTCGAAAAGTCTGACTGTGTGTACGCTGCATAAGGGAGCGTGCTGACCAGCACACCCGTGACCCATGCGAACTACAAGTCTGTCCGCCGCGGTGTAGATGGGAGTTGTAGTTTTCTCATTTACAGATTCCAGTGAACGAAGGACGTGGCTGTGCAGGCGGAGTCATTTTGAAAATATGACAGCTGGTGCAGAGATTGGATCCCCTGCAGGTTAGGGGGGAGAGGGTGCACATGTTACTTGTTGCACCCTAAATACGTGAAAAATTATTGGTGATTATTCCCTGGAAATTATATTGTCATGTACCTTTGTTATGATGCATTTCCAGTTGTTTAGATCACGTGCATTCCATGTTTTCTATTTAATCATTATCTGCTTAATAAATTGACTCTCGAGAAATCCCCTAGGGGTGGGACCTTAAAGGCACTCAATAGTAATACAATAGAGTAATTAAAAAGTCAATTTATTAAGTAGATAATGATAAAATAGAAAACATGGAATGCACGTGACCTAAACAACTGGAAATTATCTTGTCATGTACCCTTTTGTTATGATGCATTTCCAGTTGTTTAGGTCACGTGCATTCCATGTTTTCTAATTTATCATTATCTACTTAATAAATTGACTTTTTAATTACTCTATTGTATTACTGTTGAGTGCCTTTTTAAAGTCCCACCCCTAGGGGATTTCTCGCTTTCCATCCTAAATGCATGTGTAACCTGTTCAGAGAGGTGAACTTGTCCTTTAAGTCTGACAGATGTTGTAACCCTTCCCCACTCTATGGGAAAACTAAACACTAAAACTATGGCTGGGCTTTCAACTTAATCCATCAGGGTAGTATCAAAGATTTAGCCATCGAGACATTAGCATCTGAACACACACTGCAGGAAGGCAAATTGCTTCAAGTTATTATCTTTTAAAATAATAATTCCTTTGCTCTCTCTCTTTCTCTCTCTCTTACAGCTGGCTTCTGCCCTTGACTTGCCTCTACTTCGTATCAACCAGGCAAACAGCCCCGATCTCCTCAGTGTTTCCCAATATTATTCTGGGGAGCTGGTGTCCTATGTCAGGAAGGTGAGTTACACATGTGTCTTGTCCATATCTGTTTTGACTATTTCACATGGAATTTAAAAAAAAAAAAAAAAAGAAGAAAAACTGCCTGTGTACAAACACTTCGTCCATGCCAGAAAATAGGGTATTTTAATCGTTTTACTATTTTGGTCAGGCCAACATGTCTTTGAGACATAATTTTTTTTTTTTTTTTTATTTAACTGTTCCACAATCGAAAGTCTGCAACATTGTGACTTGTCACCTCCTGACAATACCTGTATTTGGAAATGGAACATCCTTACTGCCACATTTCTCTTTGTGCCGTTGGTGCCTCTGAATGTTGTGAGGACCTCACACAGACATCAATGTGTGGCAGGAGAGGAAGGCGATTGATGATGAAACAAACCGTTTCTTCTAACATCTGGTCAACAGCAGAATAGAAATTCTTTAGGATATAGGCTGTTTTATCAGTTCCAAACTTTCAAATCACGAACCAAAAACCAGCAGGATGGAGTGTGGCGAGCAAGATTGTCCAGCCTTTTTCACCCTTTTTAACATGGGAGAGCCCTTCAAATAACTTTGCGCTCTCAGTGAACCCATGCTACTAATTAGAGAATCTACAGCTCACAGTACATTAATGAAATAATTACTAAGAAGAATGCTCCTTAAATTTGTGTCATTGGGTAGAATCCCAACTTTCAAAAAGCTATGCAGATCAATGTTGTTCATGGTTACTTATCTGCTCAAGGAACCCTTAGAAACCCCCCGGGCAACCCTACGTTTCCACGTAACTCTTGCTGAGAAAGGCTGGTCTTAACTGTAAATATAACACAGGCAATATGTTTAAACTGCTACAAGTGTCAAGCTCAGACACCAAACAATGACATCTCATTACCCGCAGCAGCCTCCCATACTCTTGTCATAGCCAAAATCCCATTGTTATATTAAATGTATATGAGCCGGTCGGTAAGTGGTTAATAGAACTGGTCTGGCCAAAAGTTTTGAGAATGACACAAATATTAATTTTCACAAAGTCTTCTGCCTCAGTTTTTATGATGGCAATTTGCATATACTCCAGGATGTTATGAAGAGTGATCAGATGAATTGCAATTAATTGCCAAGTCTCTCTTTGCCATGAAAATGAACTTAATCCCCCCCAAAAAAACATTTCCACTGCATTTCAGGCCTGCCACAAATGGACAAGCTGACATTGTAAGCGATTCTCTCGTTAACACAGGTGTCAGTGTTGACGAGGACAAGGCTGGAAATCACTCTGTAATGCTGATTAAGTTAGAATAGACTGAAAGTTTTTAAAAGGAGGGTGGTGCTTGAAATCTATTGTTCTTCATCTGTTAACTATGGTTACCTGCAAGGAAACACGTGCAGTCATCATTGTTTTGCACAAAAAGGGATTCACAGGCAAGGATATTGCTGCTACTAAGATAGCACCTCAATCAACCATTTATCAGATCATCAAAAACTTTTTGAGAGAGGTTCAATTGTTGTAAAGAAGGCTTCAGGGTGCCCAAGAAAGTCCAGCAAGCGCCAGGACTGTCTCTTACAGTTGATTCAGCTGCGGGATCGGGGCACCACCAGTGCAGAGCTTGCTCAGAAATGGCAGCAGGCAGGTGTGAGTGCATCTACATGCACAGTGAGGCAAAGTCTTTTGGAGGATGGCCTGGTGCTAAGAAGGGCAGCAAAGAAGCCACTTCTACCCAGGAAAAACATCAGGGACAGAATGATATTCTGCAATTGGTACAGGGATTGGACTGCTGAGGACTGGGTTAAAGTCATTTTCTCTGATGAATCCCCTTTCCAATTTGTTCTGGGCATCCAGAAAAAAACCTTGTCCGGAGAAAAGGTAAGTGCTACCATTAGTCCTGTGTCATGCCAGCAGTAAAGCATCCTGAGACCATTCATGTGTGGGGTTGCTTCTCAGCCAAGGGAGTGGCGCTCACTCACAATTTTGACTAAGAACACAGCCATGAATAAAGAATGGTACAAAAACATCCTCTGAGAGCAACTTCTCCCAACCATCCAAGAACAGTTTGGTGAGGAACAATGCCTTTTTCAGCATGATGGAGCACCTTGCAATAAGGCAAAAGTGATAACGAAGTGGCTTGGTGAACAAAACGTCAAAATTTTGGGTCCATGGCCAGGAAACTCCCCAGACCTTAATCTCATTGAGAACTTGGTCAATCTTTAAGAGGCGGGTGAACAAAAAACCCACAAACTCCAAGCACTGATTATGGAAGAATGCGCTTCCATCAGTCAGGATGTGGCCCAGAAGTTGATTGACAGCATGCCAGGGTGAATTGCAGAGGTCTTGAAAAAGAAGGGTCGACACTGCAAATATTGACTCTTTGAATAAACTTAATGTACTTGTCAGTATAAGCCTTTGACACTTATGAAATGCTTGTATTTATACTTCAGTATACCATAGTACCAGCTGACAAAAAAGATCTAAAAACACTGAAGCAGCAGACTTTGTGAAAATGTATATTTGTGTCATTCTCAAAACTTTTGGCCAGAGCTGTATATATCAGTCCAACTAAAAGTATGGTTGAATGCTAGAGTGCCCAGATCTTTGCCTAGGATTAACCATCTTTTTAATTTTTACAAAAGGTTCTCCAGATCATTCCAGAAAGCATGTTTACATCTCTGGCTAAAATCATCAAGCTGCAGACACACGATATTATGGAAGTTCCAACACGCTTGGACAAGGACAAGCTAAGAGATTACGCCCAGCTTGGAGCCAGATATGAGGTGAGAACCGAGTGCTGCAACAATATATTTTCATTACATCGTTCATGCTTATGCAACATGCCTTTAAAGTGCTGCAACTTACAGTGACCAATCAGAATTCATCCCTCACTGATTTTATGGTTTCTATGGGTTTATGCACTTGATAACGGAGCTGTGCAGTGCTACAATAAATAAGCTCAACTGTCAGTTTTAGGTGTATGTTCCTCTTTACTGTTCCTTTTTGAAATCCTTTGTTTACTTTGTAGGTGGCCAGGCTGACCCATGCTATATCCATATTTACTGAAGGCATGCTAATGATGAAGACTACTCTGGTTGGAATAATTAAGGTAATCCAAGTACATCCAGTGATTAAAACATTGGGTCTCAGAGGGGAACACTGCTGCGTTGCTCTTAACAGACAGATCCCAGTTCTCCTTACAAAAGAAAAAAATAACCTTTAAAGCAAGGGTCTCAAACTGGTGGCCCTCCAGCTGTTGCGAAACTACAAGTCCCATGAGGCATTGCAAGGCTGGCAGTTACAAGCATGACTCCCACAGGCAGAGGCATGATGGGACTTGTAGTTTCGCAACAACTGGAGGGCCAGCAGTTTGAGACCCCTGCAAGGGAGCCAGTCAAGAATGGGCATTTATGGGAATATATATTATAAGTAGGGATGCACCGATACCATTTTTTTTTTTTTTTTTTTACAATGAGTACAAGTACCGTATACTTTTTTTTTTTTTTTTTTTTTTTTTTTTTTTAGTACTCGCCGATACCAATTACCGATACCTACCGCAACTGTTTTGTTTTAACTTCCACTGTCAGCAATGGTACAAAGCATTGAAAAGTTATTTACAAATGAAATAAATTGTTTTTTTTTTTTTTTAATTTAGCGCTTTTTCAATGTGAAATGTGTAAATATATGTTAATATTTATGTGTAAAAATATTCACTTAGACCCCTTTCACACTGGGGCGGTTTGCAGGCGCTGTTGCGCTAAAAATAGCGCCTGCAAACCAACCCGAAACAGCCACTGCTGTGTCTCCAGTGTGAAAGGCCTTAGGCTTTCACACTGGAGCGGTGTGCTAGCAGGACGACAAAAAAGTCCTGCTAGCAGCATCTTCGGAGCGGTGTATACACCGCTTCTTCACCGCTCTAGCCCATTGAAATCAGTGGGGCAGCATGGCTATACCGCCGGCAAAGCGCCTCAGAGGCCCTTTGCGGTGGTTTTTAACCCTTTCTTGGCCGCTAGCGGGGGTAAAGCCTCCTAGCTAGCAGCCGAATAACGCCGCTAAAATGACGGTAAAGCGCTGCTAATAATAGCGGCGCTTTACCGCCGACGCACCTCCCACCCCAGTGTGAAAGGGGCCTAACAAAGCAAACAAAAAAAAGTTTTAATTGTTTATCGTTTTATAAAATAGACTTGAATAAAAGAAAAAAAGCAGGAAAATAATAATTAAATGGAGGAGAATAGGGAGTTAATTAAGGCTGATTAGAGTAAATTAAGGGTTAAACATTTGTTCATCCCTTTGATCTGCAGATGAAGAAACAGAAATATACATAAATAAACAATGTTTCTTTTTATTTTACTGTTTTTCAGGGCTGAGCAATGTTGTTAATAAACATTGCCGGCTGCTTTTTTTTTTTTTTTTGACAGCTCCAATTACCGGACTTCTTTAACACAGGGGAGACCCACCGACAGCTCAAATAGCCGAGCCTGAAAGTATCGGTTTCAGGTATCTGTGCATTTGCACGAGTACCGATACATGTGCAAATACTCAGTATCGGCACCGGCAAAACTATTATTACAGATCTCCACTCATGACTGGTTCTCTTTTAAAGCCAGCTCCAGACTCTGGAAAGAGTGTGTGCGTTAGAGCCTCTGTCAGGTTTTTTATTGCAGTTTGTGTCCCTGTTAGGAAGTGAAGGGAAATCTTCCCATAAGGATATGATAGTGATTGAACATCTATCCAGCAGGTATACACGAATAAAAACATTTTGGTAGATTAGAACTTGGCTTTTAAAATTTACCTAATTTTTCAACTGAGCCTGAGTTTCATAGCTGACGTGTTTTTTATCTTATCGCCAGGTGGATCCAAAGCAGTTATTAGAAGATGGCATACGGAAGGAGCTCGTTAAGAGGGTGGCACTGGCTTTACATAAGGGACTCATCTTTAACTCAAGAGCAAAGGTATCATCCACACCAGCTGAGCCTTTAGATATGTGTGTACCTTGAACTACAGCCTAGGCCCTTTTTTACTAAAGACCCTGGGAACACACAACACGAATACTTCTCAAGCCTGTTACTATTCTTATTTTTCTTTTACAAGTGCTGAAACTCTGGACCACTCCTGCCCAACTGAACTTTTAGTGTAAATCTGCTAAATACATACTATGTTTTTAACCACCTAAATACAGGGCACTTTCACCCCGTTCCTTCCCAGACCAATTTTCAGCTTTCTGTGCTCTTGCCCTTTTAATGACAATTACTCTGTCATGCTACGCAGTACCCAAATTAAATTTGTATCATTTTGTTCACACAGATAGAGCTTTCTTTTGGTGGTATTTAATCCCCACTGAGTTTTTTATTTTTTGCGATATAAGCGAATAAATAATGAAAATTTTGAGAAAAAAAACAATATTTTCTACTTTCTGTTTTAAAAGAAGTCCAATAAAATCAAATTTCATCATAAATTTTAGGCCAGAATGTATTCTGCTACATGTTTTTGGTAAAAAAAAAAATCCTGTGAAGTGTATGATAATTCGTTTGTGTGAAAGTTATATTCTATAAGCTATGCTACGTATCATTGAAAATTTACCAATCCTGATGTATTGACGGCCTATCTCAATTCTTGAGGCCCTAAAATGTCAGGACAGTACAGATACCCCCCCCCCATGACTCCCTTTGTAAAGATGACAGTCCAAGGTATTTAGTAAGAGGCATGGTGAGTTTTTTAAAGTTATTTTTTTGCCCACAATAGTTTGGAAAATAAAGAATTTTTTTTTTTTTTTTTTTTTTACCACAAAATTGTCATATTAACAAATTATTTCTCATATATGGCATAGATAAACTTGCAATTACACCCCAAAATTCATTCTGCTACTCCTCCTGAGTATGGTGATACCACGTGTGAGACTTTTTCACAGCCTGGCCACATAGAGAGGCCCAACATCAGGCATTCTAGGAGCATAAATTACACATTTAGTTTCCTGACTACCTATTACACTTTTGAAGGCCCCGGAGCACCAGGACAATGGAAACTCCCACAAAATGACCCCATTTTGGAAAGCAAACACTCCAATGTATATTCTACGAGTTATAATGAGTCTTTTAAAAACGTTTGTGGAAAATGTGGAAAGAAAATTAAAACTTTTTTTTTTTTTTTTTTTTTTTTCTTACTCAAAGTTGTCCATTTTTTAGATATTTCCAACTCACGGCATGTACATAGCAAAAATTACGCCCCAAAATACATTCTGCTACTCCTCTTGAGTATGGCGATACCACATGTATGAGACTTTTTTACACAGCATGGCCACATACAGAAGCCCAACATGCCGGGAGCACTGTCAGGTATTCTAAAGGCATAAATTGCACATTTCCTGAGTACCTATCACATTTTTGAAGGCCCCTGGAGCACCAGGACAATGGAATTAGATGTGGCAGATGATCACGGGCAGATGTGTGCCAGATGATCACGGGCAGATGTGCAGACAGATGATCACGGGCAGATGTTTAGGGTGGACAGATGTAGGACAGGTGTTGGTATTTTTCACTGATTGGGGACACTAGCTGGGTGATCCAGTGTGTAAAATCTGTAAAAAAAAAAAAAAACAGCTCATGCACACTAATCCCCCTGCTTGCAGATCCGCTCTCCTTCTTACTGACTCTGTGTGAGGAGAAGCAGAGCCGATTGCCTGGCAATGGCTCTCAGTTTACACTACATGCGAAGCTGTGATTGGTCACAGCCGTCATGTAATCTGGAGGGCCGAGCAACGTTGGCCTGTCTCTGGGGGACACAGGCACATCGGGATCGCGCCACGCGATCCCACTTTTTGTAACTCCCCCCCAAACTGTGTTTACATCACATGATGGCTGTGTTTGGACACAGCCATCATGTGATCATGTGGTCAAATCACAGGGCCCTCCTGCCAATCCGAGATATGGAATGTCTGGGGGACACCGCACATCGGAATAACGCAACTGCGCGATCCCACTCCTTCTGAATGACATTCAGGAACATCCACTCAGAAGGAGGAAGCGCCCACCTGGCCGTTTATGTGCAGTGGCCGGATGGGAAGTAGTTAAAAACCAAAGGTGTTCAGTATATTATAGTTTGTTTTCTTTTTAGAAAGTGACCACAGCCTGAGCAGAAGGAAAGCAAGAAATTCCCTAGGATGGGACTTTTAAAGCACTCAATTCATATTACAATGAAGTAGTAAAAATTAATTTTATTGGTATCAAAGATGTTAAAAAATGAAACCTGGAATGTGCGTGGCCTAGTCAACTGGAAATACATCAGTACAAAAATACATGGTGATACAAAATGATATCCTTAACCCGACGCATTTCAGAGTTTGTTAGCACCTCCTTCATCAGGGAATAGTAAAGTATCAGTTGTCTATAAATGCAAAATGTCAATATTATTCAATTCGAAAGAGGTGGTAGAGGGGAGGGGTAAAAAAATTAAAATAGAAGGGTGAATGTCTGTCTCAAGCCAGAGCCAAATTTGACCTATCTCATTGGTCAGTAGCAAAAATAGTAGCAGCTTTTGTTACATTGGTCCATTAGAAAAGAGATGTAGATGGCTTGGCCTTAGTTCAGGATAATTGCACCATTTTGTCTTATAGCCCAGTGAGCTATTGCCGAAATTGAAGGAAATGGCAGCCACCATGGATGGATTCCACCGCTCCTTCGAGTACATCCAGGATTATGTCAGCATTTACGGTCTAAAGATTTGGCAGGAAGAAGTGTCACGTATTGTCAACTATAATGTAGAACAAGAGTGCAACAACTTTCTCAGAACAAAGGTATTGTTGTATGCATTTTAGATTGTAGGCTCTAACGAGTAGGGCTACTTATTCCTCCTTTATTGAATTGCCCTTAAGTTGTAAAGTGCTGAGTAAACTGTTGGTGCTATATAAATCCTGTATTATGATAATAAGAATTATAATGTATGGATTGTTAAATAGGCCAATAGAAGAATGCCAAATCAAAACTATAATACTGGGAAGGGCTCTGTCACCAAAATGTTTATGTTTTTAGGTATCCCTGTTAGCAGGAGGACCTTGAGATGGTCATAAATGAGGGTAGTACATACATTTTTGACAGAACAGTGTATGCAGTGAATTTTATTTCTGATTTGTTGTTTCTGGACTTGGAGATCTTCTAAAAAGTAACTCCAAAGCTCCCTAATTAAGGTGTGTCATTTTCCTTTTGCTCTTTTCACCTAATTCCAGACCTTCATGTTTCCACCAGATTCAAGACTGGCAAAGCATGTACCAGTCCACACACATCCCCATCCCTAAGTTTCCCCCTGTGGACGAGTCTGTGACCTTTATCGGGAGGCTGTGCCGGGAGATCCTGAGGATAACTGATCCAAAGTAAGTTTTCATTGGAGATGGAAAAAAAAAATAAGAGGGGTGAACAATTAATAAGGGAAGCAACCAGGAACCAGAAGGCCCTCCTTAAAAAATTAATTTTGTCAATTTCAAGACAAAGTGTGAGCAGGTAAGTCTAAGACCGGCCATAGACGGAGCGATTTTCTTTTGATGTAGAAAAGAAAATAGCTTGATTTCCCCCATCCACACGGTCATTGTTGATGGGAACAATCACTTCCGCGGAGCCATTGTGTTCTCCCGGCAGGGGACGGTCTCCTTGCCGGGAGAACACAGTGATTATTGCTAGCGGCTATAACACCTACTAGCAATAATAGCATGTAAAATCAAACAGGCTGGTTGTACCCAAGTTGATTGACTGATCAACTTAGGTACATTCAGCCTGCCCATACATGGTTCGAATCTTGCGCGGTTCCTGCTGAATCGGCAGAGATTCAAACCGTCTATGGCCTGCTTAAGGGGTTGTTTGTTTACTAACTCAGATACTGAACCTCATACACTTGGCTGCGACTGGATAATGAAGAAACAGTAGCTCCCTTATGAGGACATCTCTCCGCTCTTTCTTCTGACCTCAAGCTCCATTTCCTAAGTTGACAGCGCTCTGCAACGCAGTAAAGCTTAATTGGCTAAATTGTTGCCCCTTCCTCTCATATGCAAATGATTACAGAATTCTAGCACAAAGATCTCAGTACTATTTAAGAAAAAGAAAACCTTTAAACCATAACTCCATGTTTTCCATTCACTATAAAAAGTTAGTTTGGGCCAGCATGTAACTGCACATAATCATTTGGACCATGCTGGCCCAAACTAACATTTTATAGGGAAAGAAAATGTGAGGTTAAAGAAGCATTTTTAACTTCTTAACGGCAGTCACGTGCGTATATTTGATGGCAGAGTGGTGGGCTTTTTTGCTCTTTGGTCACATATGTGTATAACCAATGTTACTGTTTTGTTCTGGGACCATGCTCAGTCTGGAGCTGGTAGGTTGGACGATCACATGACCACTTTAACTGCTAAGCACAGTTAACACATGATCGGGGAGCCCAAGAAACACCTGTGGAGTTTAGATATCCTTACATGGTCGCTGAAAAATGCCATCCTATGGAAACGCCTTGTTTGCCTCAGAGTAGATATGCCCCTGCTTTCTCTGGTGCATGTGTTTGCCCTTCTTAACTCTATTATTGCAATAATGTATATTTATACTGTGGGCGAGCAGTGCTATTAAATGGATCGTCTGCTCAGATGACCAGTTTATTATCTCTTTCCTAGATATCGTGTGCATAAAACCCATGTGGTTATCAAAGAAACGTATTGTGCTTTATTAGCATCTATACAATGGTTGAGTTGGTTCATAGTAAGGAAGCAAACAGTCTGCGAAAATGTTGCAGAACCGCTTGTCTCTAACTGTTAGATACATGTGGGAGAGCTAAAACTTACACTGAAGAGTCTATCGAAGGGTTTTTATTGTTTTGCACTTTAATTCTGTGATTTCATGATGAATGATTAAAGCGGAGTTCCGCTCACATATTTTAATTTTTTATTTTCAGCATCCCCTGCTTGTATACGATAATATACAATAACGCATGTATATATTTCAATCCCGTTCCCAGTACATTTTTTTTTGTAAATGACTTACCTTATTTTTGTCTTCCTGAGCGATTCCATCTTGATTGTGGGCATGTGAAACCCACTGACTAACCAGCATGTACCTCCCGATCTCACGCATGCGCATTGTAAGCCGGGCGTAGCCCTAACCGTGTGTCTCGTTGCCATCACAACGGGTGGCGACGGGGGGGAAGGTCCCGCCCCGTTATGGCAACAAAGATACGCAATCAATCTCCAGCATACAGGAATGACATGAAGCACTGAAAATGCACATATGGGAATTGCATGGACAACTCTCTAAGCTTACATAGTGAGCACATTGCGCCCATCACATCACAATTAGCTATCTTACTTAGTCCGTCTGAAGTCCTCCTAGAGAATTAGATATGAAAGTGCAGTAATCCTGGTGTTAATCTGCTCAAAGATCACCGCTATATCCGTTCTACACACCTCCTTCTCCTCAGCTGGCTGCTCTGTATAGAAAAGATATCGTTCTGGCAACAGAGGGCTTTGTTCCCTTTTTAAAAATGGCGCTTAGATCTGCCTTTGATCGCGTCCTTTCGTGTTTTGAAAGAACGCAATGCTATCCTTCAGGGCTGCCCACTGACTCCTTTGGAAACGATGACACACATCTCCTAGGAGCACAGGTCCCGCGTGATGACGTAAATTGCCACAGCCCGGAAGTGACAGATTAGAAGTGAACCCATGGCAACAATGCAGACAGAGTAAGTTAAAAAAAAATAATAATAATTTTGTCCTAAATGTCGTTGTTCGTGCAGAAAGCTGCTGATTGATGTAAACATTATTATCGGTGGAACTCCACTTTAAGTACAGACCTTTTAAATGTTTAGAATAGCTGACTGGTCCCCTGCAACTTTTGTGCTTGACCAATAACAGAATGGGGGACTGTCGCATAATGGGGCAATGCTAAACCCGTGTAGACAGATTATGTAACAGATTTACTGCAAGCTTATATCTTGATTCATAAACTCCTCTCTGCTTCTCTAAAGCAACCGCGCAGCAGAATAAAACCTGACCCTGGCCACTTTTTTCATTGTGCATGTTTGGGGTAAAAACCGTCTCCTTTTCAGAGCTAAATCTGTCTCAGAACTTTGCAAATCTGTCATACTTGGCTACCCAGAATTCCAGAATAAGGCATCTCAAATACATATAAAATCTGTTGCACAGACTTTGCTAAATGAAAGGCACCCTGCTTTCCATGTGAGTGTAATTTGCTAATAAATGTCCCCCAATGTCTTTTCACCACAGAGTGACGTGTTACATAGACCAGATGAACACTTGGTATGACATGCGCACCCACCAGGAAGTGACCAACAGTTGCCTCTTCTCCGAGATCCAGTATTCCCTGGGAACATTTGGCTTAAATGGGCTGGACAGACTGCTGTGCTTCATGATCGTCAAGGAGCTGCAGGTATAGATCAACAAAAAGCCCTGAATCAAACCTATTCTGTGGTTGTATCTTACCACTTACCTTATGTGACTCTAGTCACAATCATGGAAGCCGGATAATAAGATTCTTCCGGGGGAAATTTGCTATTTTATGTCATTTTGCCGGGATCTGTCCTTGGACAGTTGCATCAGGCCTTCTGAAGAGGTCACTGGGTGCTGACCACCTTGAGCCTTGATGCACTCCTGACAACTCTCTAGGTCCTGGCTGGAGCCAGCAAAAACTGTCTGTTAGAGGCTCTAGGTCAGGGGTCTCAAACTGATGGCCCTCCAGCTGTTGCGAAACTACAAGTCCCATAATGCCTCTGCCTGTGTTAGTCATGCTTGTAACTGTCAGCCTTGCAATGCCTCATGGGACTTGTAGTTTCACAACAACTGGAGGGCCGCCAGTTTGAGACCTCTGCAGACTAGGTGATAGATACTTTGTGAAGGAGCCAAAATGGGGAGCAGCTGTTAATCACCAATAAGACAGTGGGGGTTATTTACGAAAGGCAAATCCACTTTGCACTACAAGTGCACTTGGAAGTGCAGTCGCTGTAGATCTGAGGGGAACATGCAAGGAAAATAAAAAACAGCATTTTGGCTTGCACATGATTGGATGATAAAATCAGCAGAGCTTTCCCTCATTTCAGATCTTTCCTTCAGATCTACAGCAACTGCGCTTCCAAGTGCACTTGTAGTGCAAAGTGGATTTGCCTTCCGTAAATGAACCCCCCAGCGTGTTTTAAAAATTCTATGCAAGCAGCATGCTAATAAGAGAAGAGAGCAGAGTGGCAGGTAGGTGAGCTCATCACTTTCTCCTTCGGCTGTCCATTCACAGGGTGCTGGAGAGACGAGACCTGTAAGTGAGACCCTTATACTCCATGTACCTGCGCTCTCCAACCGCTCCTAACTTTTCTAAGGTCAGCAAGAATACTTGGCATTTCTTAGTATGGGGGAGCACATGAACTGTTCCCCCATCACAGTGCTTGTGCCTAGCAGCAAATCGTTAGGCTGAGCACTGCTACATGGCCTGTGGATTGTCTTTTGATGATTACCCCCCCCCCCAGTCACCAACACAGGGGATTTACTTTGCAGACTGCGGAGGAGCCAGGAGCTGTCAAGGAACGCAGGTAAGGTGAATAGCCAGAGGATGCCTTTGCTGTTCTTGTTTGGAAGCACAGGTAACCATATTTCCCAACCTACATCTAATGAGACATCTTAACTGTTTTTACAGAACTTTCTCAGACTGTATCAGCGGATGATCCTAAGAGATAAAACAGTCCAGGAAACTCTGAGAGCTCTGCAGAAAGTTGTCAGTCCATTAAAAGGCATTATAGGTAAGTGACTGTATCTACAGTATAGGTCATGGATGACCAAATGGACTGCATTAGCCAGTAGAAACCATCAGGGATTCAAACCTTTCTTAATCAGTGACTACTGTATTAAGTACAGATTTTTTTTAAGCAAATGGCATGTCACGAGAATGCATGTGAATACATAAATAGCAAGCCGCATGATCAGAATTACTCTGACTATGGAATGATTGTAGACCCAGAAGAGTTGCATCATCTCAAATACTGATTACTTTCTTAGTGTTCAAACTCAGATGATAGTGGCAAATTTCTTTCTCGAACATCACGGGACACAGAGCCACAGTAATTACTGATCGGTTATATAGGGTATCACTGGTGATTGGACACTGGCACACCCTATCAGGAAGTTCAACCCCCTATATAATCCCTCCCCCTTTCAGGGATACCTCAGTTTTTACGCCAGTGTCTTAGGTGATGGACGTGTAAATATGTCCTGTGCTGAGCTCCAAAGGGAATATCCTATATCCTATACTGGGGCAAGCCAGGCAGACCGGATCCATTCAAAGTGTCCTTTCTAGGCCGAATTGGATGGTACCCGGGCCTCGTGTCCGAAGAAACAAGGTTTTACCTGTAATGCTTCTCTTTTTAGAGAGCTGGACCCCGCAGATCAGAAAATGGCTTTAAACCTCCTAATTTCTGGCTGGGTGCTTTACAGGGCCAGAACTGCAGGATCCCCCTATTCGTAGGGGGCCCCAGTCTCTGACGGTTTTTTCAAACACTGCCCACCATGAGAGGTGAAGATTGGGTCTGTGTAAACTGAACCCTGCGGCTGGATAAGGTAAGAGGAGATTCCACAGAATTTTCTAATTCTAGTAGGTTTCTCCTTTAAGGTAAATGCATGCTATGCCTATTGTGACCACCGGGGGCTGCCAAGAGCACATACCTTCACATGCTGGATTGTCTGTCTCAAGTGTTCATCGCTGCACATGTCTCACAGCGTTTCAGGCCGGCTGCAAAGGTAAGATGGAAGGGGGGATCTCTCATGTTTGAATGTTCCCCCCCAGGCTAGAGAGAGGCCACAGGGGTCTAGAAAGTGGTTATACCGCTCGGGTACCGCTGCCTCAGGCCACCATTTCCGACCATTGCCGTTTAGGCAGGTTTTCACTACCAGCTTCTCTCCCTCCTCCCCCTCCCCCAGCCTTCCTCCATAGTATTACAGGAGAGTCGGCCAGCGGGGGAAGCGCTCGTTTTTTTCAAAAATCGAGGAGGGGGGGGCGGGACGTCAGCACAGGGGCTTAGACTCCCACTCAGGCCAGCTGCAGACTATTAAGGCACTCTGTACAGGTGCACACAGCCTTTGGAGAGACACAGAGCTGACGGTCGCATGTAAGGTGGGACACAGGCATTCTCCTAGGCAGCATTTACTGAAGTAACACCAGACTGAGCATTGGGTAGCAAGGCTTTTAGCCAGACTACATCGCTCAGCAGTCAGTGTTCATTTGTGATACCTCACACCTTGTTGCTTTGCACTATGGGTAGAAGAGGTTCAAGCACCCCAAGAACCAGAGACACTAGGGGATCTTGTTCAGGTTCTGAGGGCCCCCTGTCAGCAGCATCCTCCCCCCCGATGGGCCAGGGATGGCTAGCCAGGGAGAGCCGTTGGGGTCAGGGGCTACACCTGCTTCTGGCACTTCAGCCCCTGTATATATTACACAAGAGGTTTTTTCCTCAAACATTAATGGTCTAGAGGAAAGATTAATGACCGTGATTACGTCTTCACTCAGTAGAAGAAAACGCACTAGGCCTTCCTCTGTTCCCCAAGACCCTCAGACAGGGGAGCTCTGGGATAAAGGAGACGAATCCCTTTCAGAGGATCGGGATGGGACGGATGATTCCTCTTCGGAGGATTCAGGTGGAGAGGGACCCTCTGCGACTTCCCAAGAGGAGAAAGTCTTAGTGCAGATCCTCACTGGATTGGTCCGCTGCACATTTAAGTTGCCCCTACCTGAAACTGCTAAAGAATCCTCTTCTGCTTTGGGGTCACTGAAACCTTTCCAAGCAGCACAGGCTTTTCCTGTTCATAATTTACTTGAAAAGCTCATTTATTCTGAGTGGGATCACCCAGACAAATGTTTTTTTCCGCCGAGAAAGTTTTCAACACTTTATCCGATGGAAGAAAAGTTTATTAAAATGTGGGGAATACCGGCCATTGATGCCGCCATTTCCTCCATAAATAATAATCTGACTTGTCCTGTAGACAATGCTCAGATGCTCAGGGATCCTGTAGATAAAAAGATGGAATCCCTATTGAAGGATGTTTTCTCCTTAGCAGGTTCAGTGGCTCAACCTGCAGTAGCAGCGATTGGAGTCTGTCAATACTTAAGAGACCATGTTAAGCAGGTCATCAAAGTATTACCTGAACAGCAGGCCCAGGGGTTTGCTAACCTTCCAGCGGCCTTATGCTTTGTGGTTGACGCCATTAGAGATTCTGGCGTGCAAACCTCCCGTCTTTCACTGGGGTTGGTGCATATACGTAGAATCCTATGGTTGAAAAATTGGTCAGCCAAAGCACCATGTAAGAAGCTACTGGCTGGGTTTCCATTTCGTGGTGCAAGGTTGTTTGGAGAGGACTTGGATAACTATATCAAGAGAATCTCTTGTGGGAAAAGCACTCTCTTACCTGTCAAGAAGAAGAGTAAGCGTCCCTCTTTCAAACGGACTCTTTCCCCAGCGCCGGGGGCTTCAGCCTCCAGGCAGTCTCGACGGCCGCCTCCATCGGGGTCCAGAGACAAGAGTCAACCCCAGGGACAAAAGAAGTCCTGGGGAAAGAAGCCTACTAGGCAAAACACTAAGACCTCTGCATGAGGGGGCGCCCCCGCTCACTCGAGTGGGGGGAAGACTGCGACAATTCTCAGAGCTCTGGCAGGAGGACTTCCAGGACAGATGGGTAGTCTCCACGGTAACCTTAGGGTACAAGCTGGAGTTTCAGGAATTCCCTTCTCCTCGGTTCCTCAGATCAAATGTTCCCAGAGACCCAGAGAAGAAGCAGTCGCTCCTTCTAGCGTTAGAGCGACTTTTGTCGCAGGAGGTCATTATGATAGTTCCCGCAAAGGACCAGGGATTGGGCTTCTATTCCAACCTTTTCTTTCTCGAACATCACGGGACACAGAGCCACAGTAATTACTGATGGGTTATATAGGTATCACTGGTGATTGGACACTGGCACACCCTATCAGGAAGTTCAACCCCCTATATAATCCCTCCCCCTTGCAGGGATACCTCAGTTTTTACGCCAGTGTCTTAGGTGATGGACGTGTAAAGATGTCCTGTGCTGAGCTCCAAAGGGAATATCCTAAGATCCTATACTGGGGCAAGCCAGGCGAACCGGATCCATTCGAAGTGTCTTTTCATGGCCGAATTGAATGGTACCCGGGCCTCGTGTCCGAAGAAACGAGGTTTTACCCGTAATGCTTCTCTTTTTAGAGAGCTGGACCCCGCAGATCAGAAAATGGCTTTAAACTTCCTAATTTCTGGCGAGGTGCTTTACGGTCCCAGAACTGTTGGATCTCCCTACTGATGGGGGGCCCCAGTCTCTGACGGTTTTTTCAAACGGAGCCCACCGTGAGAGGTGAAGATTGGGTCTGTGTAAACAGCACCCTGCGGCTGGATAAGGTAAGAGGAGATTCCACAGAATTTTTGAGTTCTAGTGGCTTTTCTCCTTTAAGGTAAATGCATGCTATGCCTATTGTGACCACCGGGGGCTGCCAAGAGCACAAACCTACACATGCTGACTTTGTCTCAGGTGTTCAGTGCTGATTATTCCCAGCATCTCAAAGCAGGCTGCAAGCAGGTAAGGTGGAAAGGGGGGATTTCTCATGTTTGAATGTTCCCCCCAGGCTAGAGAGGGGCCACAGGGGTCTAGAAAGTGGTTATACCACCCGGGCTCTGTGGCCTAAAGGCCACCATCTCTGAAGATAGCCGTTCAGGCAAATCTTGTTACCAGTCTCCCTCCTTCTCCCCCCCCATCCCCAGCCTTTTCTCCAGAAGCATGACAGGAGAGTCGGCAGTGCGGGAAGCGCTCGTTTTTTTCAAAACTCGGGGGGGGCGGTAGAGGAGGGGGCGGGATGTCAGCACAGAGTGTTTAGACTCCCACTCAGGCCAGCTGCAGGCTATTAGAGGCACTCTGTACAGGTGCACTCAGCCTTCTGAGAGACACAGAGCTGACGGTCGCATGTAAGGTGGGACACAGGCATTCTCCTAGGCAGCATTTACTGAAGTAACACCAGACTGAGCATTGGGTAGCAAGGCTTTTAGCCAGACTACATCGCTCAGCGGGCAGTGTTCATTTGTATACCTCACACCTTGTTGCTTTGCACTATGGGTAGAAGAGGTTCAAGCACCCCAGGAACCAGAGACACTAGGGGATCTTGTTCAGGTTCTGAGGGCCCCCTGTCGGCAGCATCCTCCCCCCCCTAAAGATGGGCCAGGGACGGCTAGCCAGGGAGAGCCATCGGGGTCAGGGGCTACACCTGCTTCTGGCACTTCAGCCCCTGTATATATTACACAAGAGGTTTTTTCCTCAACCATTAATGGTCTAGAGGAAAGATTAATGGCCGTGATTACGTCTTCACTCAGTGGAAGAAAACGCACTAGGCCTTCCTCTGTTCCCCAAGACCCTCAGACAGAGGAGCTCTGGGATAAAGGAGATGAGTCCCCTTCAGAGGATCGGGATGGGATGGATGATTCCTCTTCGGGGGAATCAGGTGGAGAGGGACCCTCTGCGACTTCCCAAGAGGAGAAAGTCTTAGTGCAGATCCTCACTGGATTGGTCCGATCCACATTTAAGTTGCCCATACCTGAAACTGCTAAAGAATCCTCTTCTGCTTTGGGGTCACTGAAACCTTTCCAAGCAGCACATGCTTTTCCTGTTCATACTTTACTTGAAAAGCTTATTTATTCTGAGTGGGATCACCCAGACAAACGTTTTTTTCCACCGAGAAAGTTTTCAACACTTTATCCGATGGAAGAAAAGTTTATTAAAATGTGGGGAATACCGGCTATTGATGCCGCCATTTCCTCCGTAAATAATAGCCTGACTTGTCCTGTAGACAATGCTCAGATGCTCAGGGATCCTGTAGATAAAAGGATGGAATCCCTATTGAAGGATGTTTTCTCCTTAGCAGGATCAGTGGCCCAACCTGCAATAGCAGCGATTGGAGTCTGTCAATACTTAAGAGACCATGTTAAGCAGGTCATCAAAGTATTACCTGAACAGCAGGCCCAGGGGTTTGCTAACCTTCCAGCGGCCTTATGCTTTGTGGTTGACGCCATTAGAGATTCTATCGTGCAAACCTCCCGTCTTTCACTGGGGTTGGTGCATATACGTAGAATCCTATGGTTGAAAAATTGGTCAGCCGAAGCACCATGTAAGAAGCTACTGGCTGGGTTTCCATTTCGTGGTGCAAGGTTGTTTGGAGAGGACTTGGATAACTATATCAAGAGAATCTCTTGTGGGAAAAGCACTCTCTTACCTGTCAAGAAGAAGAGTAAGCGTCCCTCTTTCAAACGGACTCTTTCCCCAGCGCCGGGGGCTTCAGCCTCCAGGCAGTCTCGACGGCCGCCTCCATCGGGGTCCAGAGACCAGAGTCAACCCCAGGGACAAAAGAAGTCCTGGGGAAAGAAGCCTACTAGGCAAAACACTAAGACCTCTGCATGAGGGGGCGCCCCCGCTCACTCGAGTGGGGGGAAGACTGCGACAGTTCTCAGAGCTCTGGCACAAGGACTTCCAGGACAGATGGGTAGTCTCCACGGTAACCTTAGGGTACAAGCTGGAGTTTCAGGAATTCCCTTCTCCTCGGTTCCTCAGATCAAATGTTCCCAGAGACCCAGAGAAGAAGCAGTCGCTCCTTCTAGCGTTAGAGCGACTTTTGTCGCAGGAGGTCATTATGATAGTTCCCGCAAAGGACCAGGGATTGGGCTTCTATTCCAACCTTTTTACGGTCCAAAAGCCAAATGGGGATGTCAGGCCCATTTTGGACTTAAGGGATCTGAACCGATTCCTAAGGATTCAATCCTTCCGCATGGAATCAATTCGAACAGTAGTTCCCACCCTGCAGGGAGGAGAATTTCTGGCATCAATAGACATCAGAGATGCATATCTGCATGTGCCCATTTTTCCTGCTCATCAGAAGTTTCTGCGCTTCGAGGTAGGAGGGCGCCGTTTCCAGTTTGTGGCTCTGCCTTTTGGGATAGCCACTGCACCTCGAGTGTTCACAAAGATCTTGGCTCCTCCTCTGGCCAGATTAAGGGCTCAGGGTATAGCTGTCATAGCATACCTAGACGACCTGCTCTTGATAGACCGGTCGGTAGCCTCTTTGAATGGAAACTTGAGGACCACGGTCAGGTATCTAGAACACCTAGGTTGGATCCTCAACTTAGAAAAGTCTTTCCTAAAACCAGTAAGAAGACTGGAGTATTTAGGTCTGATTATAGTTACAAGCCAGGAGAAAATATTTCTACCTCAGGCAAAGATCACTGCTTTGAGAGAGCTGATTCTGACAGTAAGGACCAAGAAGGGTCCCTCAGTCCACCTTTGTATGAGGCTAATAGGGAAGATGGTGTCTTCATTCGAAACAGTTCCCTATGCTCAGTTTCACTCAAGAATGCTGCAACACAGTATTCTGTCGACCTGGAACAAGAAGGTTCAGGCATTAGACTTTCCGATGCACCTGTCGCATGCGGTGCGTCAGAGCCCTAATTGGTGGCTCATACCCGAAAACCTGCAGAAGGGGAAATCCTTTCTACCGGTTACCTGGACGGTGGTAACAACAGATGCCAGTCTGTCAGGTTGGGGAGCAGTTCTGGAACAGGCTGCGGTCCAAGGGGTATGGTCCAAGACAGAGAGGACCTTACCCATCAACATTCTGGAGATCCGGGCGATACATCTAGCTCTAAAGGCCTGGACTATCAGGCTACAGGGTTGTCCGGTCAGGATCCAGTCCGACAATGCCACAGCAGTGGCTTATGTCAATCATCAGGGAGGCACCCGGAGCCGAGTTGCTCAAAAAGAGGTGAACCAGATCTTAGTCTGGGCAGAGAAGCATGTGCCATGCATATCGGCAGTTTCATCCCGGGAATAGAGAATTGGCAGGCGGACTATCTAAGTCGCCAGCAGTTACTTCCAGGGGAGTGGTCTCTGCATCCCGACGTCTTTTGCGCCATATGCCAAAGATGGGGGGTTCCAGATGTAGATCTCTTTGCATCCCGATTCAACAAAAAGATAGACAGATTTGTGGCAAGGACAAAAGATCCTCTTGCATGCGGGACGGATGCGTTGGTGATTCTGTGGCATCGGTTCTCACTGATTTACGCATTCCCGCCTATTCTGCTACTACCACGACTCCTTCGCAGGATCAGGAAGGAAAGGAAGTCGGTACTTCTGGTGGCCCCCGCTTGGCCCAGAAGGACTTGGTATGCAGAAATAGTAAGGATGACGGTGGGTTCCCCGTGGATACTACCGGTACGCCCAGACCTGTTATCTCAAGGTCCAGTAGTCCATCCTGCCTTACAAACGCTAAATTTGACGGTTTGGCTATTGAGACCCACGTTCTGAAGAGTTGTGGGCTCTCAGGTCCTGTCATATCTACCTTGATTAATGCAAGGAAGCCAGCTTCCAGGATGATTTATCATAGAGTCTGGAAGGCTTATATAACCTGGTGTGAATCCAGAGGTTGGCATCCCAGGAAATATGTCATAGGTAGAATCCTTGATTTTCTACAGATGGGATTAGAGATGAAGCTGGCCTTGAGTACCATCAAGGGCCAGGTCTCTGCTTTATCAGTATTATTTCAGCGGCCACTTGCTTCGCATTCTTTGGTCCGAAACTTTATGCAGGGGGTGATGCGTCTTAATCCTCCGGTTAAAGCGCCCCTAAACCCCTGGGACTTGAATTTGGTCCTGGCTGTGTTACAGAAACAGCCTTTTGAACCAATATGTCAGATTCCTTTGGTCTTGTTGACAAGGAAATTAATTTTTCTGGTGGCCATCTCTTCTGCTAGAAGAGTATCAGAATTAGCAGCTCTTTCCTGTAAGGAGCCTTATTTGATTATACACAAGGATAGAGTGGTACTACGCCCTCATCCTAGTTTTTTACCAAAGGTGGTTTCTGATTTTCATTTAAACCAAGACATTGTTCTACCTTCCTTTTTTCCAGATCCCTGTTCTCCGGAAGAGAGATCTCTACATTCGTTGGATGTAGTAAGAGCAGTTAAGGCCTATCTAGGGGCAACTACTCAGATCCGCAAGACGGATGTTTTGTTTGTGCTGCCAGAGGGTCCCAATAGAGGACAGGCAGCGTCAAAGCTACCATTTCTAAATGGATTCGACAGTTGATCATTCAAGCTTACGGTTTGAAACAGAAGATTCCTCCGTTTCAGATCAGGGCACATTCGCAAGGGCTATTGGTGCTTCTTGGGCAGTGCATCACCGGGCCTCTATGGCTCAAATCTGCAAGGCCGCAACCTGGTCTTCAGTTCATACATTCACCAGATTCTATCAGGTGGATGTGAGAAGGCATGAGGATATCGCCTTTGGGCGTAGTGTGCTGCAGGCAGCAGTACAGGGTCCTCAGGTCTGATTGCACCCTACTTGGTCGTGGTTCCCCCCCCTCAGGTAGCATTGCTCTGGGACATCCCATCAGTAATTACTGTGGCTCTGTGTCCCGTGATGTTCGAGAAAGAAAATAGGATTTTTTAAAACAGCTTACCTGTAAAATTCTTTTTCTTTCGAAGGACATCACGGGACACAGAGGTCCCACCCCTCTTCTAATACACTATATTGCTTGGCTACAAAACTGAGGTATCCCTGCAAGGGGGAGGGATTATATAGGGGGTTGAACTTCCTGATAGGGTGTGCCAGTGTCCAATCACCAGTGATACCTATATAACCCATCAGTAATTACTGTGGCTCTGTGTCCCGTGATGTCCTTCGAAAGAAAAGGATTTTACAGGTAAGCTGTTTTAAAAAATCCTATTTTCTTTTGAAGGACATCACGGGACACAGAGGTCCCGCCCCTCTTCTAATACACTATATTGCTTGGCTACAAAACTGAGGTATCCCTGCAAGGGGGAGGGATTATATAGGGGGTTGAACTTCCTGATAGGGTGTGCCAGTGTCCAATCACCAGTGATACCCTATATAACCCATCAGTAATTACTGTGGCTCTGTGTCCCGTGATGTCCTTCGAAAGAAAAGGATTTTACAGGTAAGCTGTTTTAAAAAATCCTATTGTTTGATTCCTGTGAGTTAAGAACAGGAAAATGGGGCTACCGAGAGCCTCCTTTTGAATTACCCAAAGTGGACAATTGTAAACTGGAAAGAGTTGCCTGGTCTGACAAATCTAAATTTTTTTTTTTTATTTAAATAACATTTTTATTGTTATATTTTTATTACAAGATTACATAGTATATACCATCGTTCAAAGTCGTACAAGTTATTAAAACATTCAATACTAAAAGAAAGAAAGAGGGGGGAGAAGGGAAGAAGGGTGAAGAAGGGGGGGGGGGGGGGGAGGTGGTTATTACATTGTTTTGTTTACTTGTTCAAGGTGGGTCCTCCCAACGGTGCCACAGCTCCCATACTTTGTTGTGTGCTTCCAGCCTGTCCTGAATTCTGGCCGTCATCTTCTCCATCGACTCCACATCTTTAATCCTAGCGTATAGGGCTTCAGGAGTGGGGGGAGAGGTTTTTTTCCAATTTAGGGCGATGAGGCAGCGTGCCGCTGTGAGAATATGACGCATTAACTTTTTGTATGCCTTAGGGATTTTTGGTTGTAGGACTCCTAGAAGAAAGAGCTTGGGGGTCATGGGAACCTGAACCTCCAAAAGACCGGTCAGCAATTGGTGGACTTCAGTCCAGTAGGGGGCAATCAATGGACAGCTCCAGTATATGTGGAGGAGTGTACCCCTTTCTTTCTGACATCGCCAGCAGCGGTCGGGACTTGAGGGGTATATGGTATGGAGGGTGTCCGGAGTCATATACCAGTATAGGAGAATTTTATAAGTATTCTCCTTGTATAGGGTGCATAGGGAACTTTTTGCCGCCTGGGTCCATATCGTCTGCCATTGCTCCATGGGAAGTTCCTCCTCGAGGGCTTTTTCCCATCTGATCATATAAGCATGTTTACCTTTAGTTTCTAGTGGGTAGGCATTTATTATTTTGTAAATATCAGAGATTAGGCCCTTCTGGGCTGTGCCTCCCATAATCAGGTTTTCGAAAGGCGTTGGAGGGGAGAACTGTAGGTCAGACGCTATGGACAGGGCATAATGGCGTATTTGCAGGTAGCTGTAGAAGGCCTGGCGTGGAAGGTCATATTTGGTTTGAAGATCAGAGTAGGGCAATAATCTGCGGGTTCTTGGGTCTACTATGTGTCCGTAGTGGAAGAGGTTCCGCGACGACCACGGGTGAGACATCTGGCGAGTGAGGCTGTCCGGAATTTTGGGGTTATAGATGAAGGATGTTAGGACTGATTTTTCTGAGGACAATTCATGGACATTTGATAATTTGTTCCACAGTCGGCGAAGATGGGACACTGTTCCCAGTGAGCGCTCGGGGGGGACCTCCGCCCTCGCGCTCCACAATAGGTTATTAGGGTGGATCGGGGCCAACCATATTTTTTCAATCTCTGTCCACCTATTATAGGACCGTTGGGTAAACCAGGAGGCTATGGCACGTAGTTGGGTGGCTTGATAGTATTTGATGAGGTTGGGGAACGCGAGACCTCCATCTGAGCGTGCCGCCATCATCACCGACCGAGGAATTCTATGTCTTTTGTAGTTCCAGGTAAATTTAAAAAGGTCAGATTGTAGTTTACTCAGGTGGCTGTGGGGGACAGGGATGGGTAGAGTTTGGAAAAGGTAGAGCAGTTTCGGGAGGATTGTCATCTTAATCGACGCGATCCGACCTAGTAAGGAGATATGGTGTTTTTTCCATGATGTTAGCAGGGCTCTGATGGAGCGGTATATGGGGGGAAAGTTTTCCTGGTATAAAGTGTTAAATTTTGTAGTGATGTGTACCCCTAGGTATTTCAAGGAAGTAGTTTTCCAGTGATAAGTGAAGTTTGCTTTTAGGTGTGTTGTTTCCTTGTCTGAGATGTTGATTGGAAGGGCCTCTGATTTAGAGGTATTAATTTTATAGCCCGAGAGGGCTCCATATTTGTCCAGTTCTGCGTGTAAGTTTGGCAGGGAGATTCGAGGTTGGGTCAGGGTAAGGATCACGTCGTCTGCGAACAGCGAGATCTTGAACTCCCGCCCCCTAACGGAGACCCCCCGAATATCCTGATTACCTCGGATAGAGGCCGCCAAGGGTTCAACACATAATGCAAATAGCAGGGGTGATAATGGGCATCCCTGTCGGGTGCCGTTTGTTATCGAGAAAGCTGGAGAAATGGCAAAGGGAGTTCTGACCTGTGAAGAGGGATTTGTATAGAGATGTTTAATGGCTCTCAAGAATGGTCCCCGAAATCCCACGTGTTGTAGTGTGGCGAACAGGAAGGGCCACCCAAGTCGGTCAAAGGCCTTTTCGGCATCTAGGCTAAGTAGCAGAGCTGCCGTTTTCTCCCTATTCGCCACATCCACCAGATCAATCACCTTCCTGGTGTTGTCTCCTGCCTGCCTGAGGGGGACAAAGCCCACTTGGTCCTTGTGAATTAGGGATGGGAGGATCATGTTCAACCGGATTGATAGTAGTTTAGTGAAAATTTTTAGGTCTGAGTTCAGCAGGGCAATAGGTCTATAGTTGGCACATAGGGTAGGGTCTTTTTCTGGCTTAGGGATCAGAGTGATAAACGAGCGTTGCATGTCTGACGGGGTGGGGGAGTCTCGGAAGAAGGCGTTGAAGAGTTTGCACATATGTGGTAAGAGGATGGGGAGGACTGCTTTGTAGTATTCGTCAAATCTAAATTTTTACCGCAACATGTAGATAAATGGAGTACACAGCAATAGTTGAAACAGGGCTGGCAGCATAAATGTGTGGCCAACATATCTATAGAAAAAGTGTGTAATGCCAAAAGTAAATGAACAGCGATGAGAGAATACTGTGTTATAAATGGACAGCACATTAAAATAAAGTCCAAAAAAGGGTTAAAAGTGAAAAAATGCTAAAGTAATAAATATATATGGGATCCCAACCACGACACTACCTGCCTGGAGTTTGCATGTTCTCCCTGTGTCTGCGTCGGTTTCCTCTGGGTACTCCGGTTTCCTCCCACATTCCAAAGACATGCTGGTAGGTTAATTGGATGCTATCTAAAATTGTCCCTAGTATGTATGAATGTGAATTAGGGACCTTAGATTGTAAGCTCCTTGAGGATAGGGACTGATGTGAATGTACAATGTATATGTAAAGCGCTACGTAAATTGACGGCCTTATATAAGTACCTAAAATAAATAAATATCTATATATAATATTATATAGCTCCGTCAATTTACGCAGCGCTTTACATATACATTGTACTTTCACATCAGTCCCTACCCACTCACATTCATACATACTAGGGACAATTTTAGACAGCATCCAATTAACCTACCAGCATGTCTTTGGAATGTGGGAGGAAACCGGAGTACCCGGAGAAAACCGACGCAGGCACAGGGAGAACATATATATAAAATAAGTCCAATTATGTGGAGGGAAATAAACAATAAAAAAAAAATACATCCCTTGTAATAGAAAACAAGCATGACAGGACCTCTTAAATGTGAGATCTGGGGTCAAAAAGACCTCAGATCTCATATTTACACTTAAATGCAATAAATTAAAAAAAAAAAAAAAAATTGTCATTTTAAAAAAATCATTAAAAAAAATGTCCCTTTAAGTGCTATGGGAGGAAGTGGTGTTTTGACGTCGCCTCCGCCCTGCATTGTTATGGGGATGGGTGGGGGCCGTCTTCCCCTCACTCTTCTCCATACCCAGCAAGGGCGAAGATCCGATCTCCTCCGCCGCTGCCAATGGCCCCGGTAAGCAGCGTAGGGCATCGGAGGGAGAGGGGGGGTCCCTCTCCCACCACCGATAAAAGTGATCTCACGGCGAATCCGCCACAGAGACCACTCTTATCAGAAAGCAGCCCGAAGAAGAGGATACCGGGGTTATGGCAGCTATCTGCTGCCATAACAACGATATCCCCCTTCAAAGTAAGGACATATATCTGCGTGCGGCGGTCCGTAAGTGGTTAAATAATAATATCTGTTGGAACTGCATGATACTAATAAAGAGGATCTGTATTGTGGAAGTTGTGTCCAACAAAGACCACTTGTTGTGCCCTGTTCTGCACTGTGTATCTGTGTGGAGGCAGCCATCTTTCTTGAGAAGCAAACCTTTTCTTGCTCACCTCAGAGCTGATGACTAGTCATTTGATTATTGCAATAATAATCTGTAACTTGAAGAAAACGAACAGTGGGGTGCTGAGGTCCGTATCAAATAAAAATCACTTTATTAAAATAAGCAGCACACTTACATTGAAGTTAGAGTGAAACAGCATGGATAGGGAGCAGCTGAGACCAAGCAGCTGTGATCAATGTGAGATGATGATGATGATGGTCTACAGATACAGATGAAAGTTCAAAAATATAATCAAACGTAGGACCCATTTTCCAAATCATGAAGTTATAATATTTAATTATCACCGATTCATCCAATGGACGGAATACTTTTTTTAAAGTCTATAATAATTTACTATATGAACAATAAGGATATGACAAAGATGTCTCCAAAAGAGTAGCCATTAATAGGATCATCCACAGTGTATCAAAAATAAGAAATAACTTTATTGAAAAAATTCAGCCGTAAGTATTCCGCTAGGGGTATAATGACACCATACTAGCCCCCCCCCCCAATGCACACACACACACACACACACACACACACACACACACACACACACACACACACACACACACACACACACACACACACACACACACACACACACACACACACACACACACACACACACACACACACACACACACACACGCGCGCGCGCGCGTATCCAATAAGGAAGAATTGGGATGATGATGTTAGCATGTCCTACACAGGACTTGTGAAGTGGTTGTATAGATAGATAGATTCAAGTGAACAGATATACAAGTCACTTATGATGGAAAAGCACTAATATAGGTAATCTAATGCTAACAACAATATCTGTTTCTCTGCAGCCAACTCTTCTAAAATATATTCATCTGCTATTGCCAAAACCCCAAAGGTCTGGACTCCATATCTGGATTCAATACTGAAGGTAATTAAGTCAGTTTATTTAACTGATTTGTTCTGTCTTTGTTACATACAGATGACATACATACATACAGTATATGTAAATGATCTGACTTGCTTATCTGATATTCCGCTCAGTCTTGTGATCCAGCCATCCCTACCAGACAGCACTACCAAGTCCTACAATTTAGTGAGAACTCTTGATCAAACACACACGCCTATCCCGCTGGTTGGACAAATAAGGAGCGGCAGTACACTGATATTGTTCATCTCTCTGCTCAACACTGTCAACAACTGTGATTTACGAATGTGCCTTCCACTTTTCTTTCCTTTGGGACTCCAAAGCAAGCACAGCACCGTTCAAATTTTATACTCTAAATGGGTGTGGGGGGACATGGTAGGAGGTAAGCCTGGTCGTGTGATCTGTTGTGGTGCTTGGCACTTAATATCATGACCTGAAGTAACAACATTGTAGCCCTAACTTTGTAGCGTTAGGGCTTGATCACATGAACTGAAATAAAAAAAATCCCGGCAGTGCCACCATTTGTAATGTTTGGTTCTTAGACCCCTAAATTAATGATCAGATCAGCCCCAAAAAACTGTCCATACAATTGAGCTAGTAAAAGTTGAAATTCAGACAAACTTTCATTTTCAATAAATAACCAAAGAGGATATAAATTAACTTTATAAATCCACTTTGTGTGCACCAAATGCCTTGCAAACCCAAATATTACACTGCAAATATTATATGTATCCTGTGTAGAGACCAGAGCTGCAGGAGGGGTCCAGCAGTCCCACCCAGTTCAGGCTGTTTTACAGAAAACCTCAGGAGGGGGCGGAGACAAGACCAGTCACCCTGCACAAGGAGAGAGAGCAGCAGTGACTGGTCTTTATTACACAAAACACCTGCACAAAGGGAAAGTCTCACACAGGATTACTGCACAGATCTGGAAGAAATACACAAAGAACACTAATGCTCCATCTATTTGGACCATATTTGCTTATCCCAGGGGGTCAGCTTTAAATTCTACAAAAATTGGTAAACTTAACAGCTGCCTCTCAGTCTTTAATTTGTGGTTTCAACATGTTTCCACTCCGCTTCTTCATCAGTGAACCATTGTTTTAAATAGAAACAACATGTCCACCTAAACTCATGTACGGCTCTAGAAGCCCCCGGACCCCCTCCGGAGGCAAGCACCCCAGACTAGGGCATCCCATCCAAATTAAAATGGAAAAGCAATCAGTGGACTGCCGGAGGAGACAAACTGTATAATGATTAATTCAGTAATGGTGAATTACCACTAGAGGGCTCCTGAATACCAGCCAATTACTTAGCTCCTGTTTATTTTCTGTCTTTAAAAAAACAAAACCTTGCTATCAATTGCATCTATCCTCCCTGTGGGGGTTGTTTACTAAAACCGTAGAGTGCAAAATCTGGGGCAGGTCTGCGTACAAACCATTCAGCTTCCAGGTTTTTTTGCTAAACCTTAAAATGATTGTAAAGTCTTGTTTTTTTTCCTATAAAAATAATAAGCATGTTATACTTACCTGCTCTGTTGCAGTAGATTTGTACAGAGAAGCCGAGATCCTCCTCTTCTCGAGTCCCTCTTCGGTGCTCCTGGCCCCTCCCTCCAGTTGAGTGCCCCCACAGCAAGCAGCTTGCTATGGGGGCACCCAAGCTGAGTTGCAGCACCCTGTGTCCATTCAGACACGGAGCTCCGACCTGGCCCTGTCCCCTCTCTCCCCTTATTGCCCAGCTGACTTTGATTGACAGCAGCAGGAGCCAATGGCACCGCTGTTGTGTCTCAGCCAATCAGGAAGGAGAATCTCGGACAGATGAGACACTCTCGTTGACATCGCTGGACTGAGAGACCTCAGGTAAGTATTTGGGGGTGCTGAGGGGGGCTTCTGCACACAGAAGGCTTTTTTTTTATCTCAATGCATAGAATGCATTAAGATAAAAAAACCTTCTGCCTTTACAACTCCTTTAATTGAACAAGCTGAAGTTAGAAGCTGATTGGCTACCTTCCAGAGCTGCACCAGATTCTGAGTGTTCCAGTTTTAGTAAATCTCCCCTAAATGTCATCAGAATGAAAATAATACAGATCCATCTTGCACTATTTTGGCAGACCTTGGATTTCTTGTGTTACAGGTCGGTCAGATGCAGATTCTCCGGCAGAAGATTGCTAATGAGTTAAACTATTCCTGCAAGTTTGACTCCAAACACTTGGCCGCAGCTCTGGACAACTTCAATGAGTAAGATTAAAAAAAAAATTTATTACTAAGCTTCACCTGATTGACCCCTTACGGTCATTAAGCAAAACCCTCCTGTCCTTTGCAGCCAGCGAGTGCGGCCATCTTAACCTCCGCTTGATCCGCATTTGACATGATGCTGTAATGCACTGCCATTTGATGGCTTTACCGTTCGCTTGAGAGACAACATAAGCACACTGGCAACTGTGACCGTTATTATTCACGCCATGCCTTGAATGTAATTGTTTTGGGAAGCGGTAACCCTTGGTTTACACTGAATGCGGCTTTGAAATCGTGCAACTTCACTTGAAATCGCACAATTTCAAAGCCGCATGTCAAATTCAGGTGCGACTTGGATGACATCTGTGCGACTTCATGCACAGATGTCTATGCAAGTTACACCTAAAATCGCCAAAAACTGCAGGAACTCCTTTTTAAATCGGTGGGGCACCATAAAGTCGGCGGCACACCGTTTTGAACAGTTCCATTGCCATCAATAGGGTGTGACTTGTCATGCGATTTTAACCTGTCAAATCGCATGACAAGTCTCACCGATGTGAACGGGGGCTTAAAGTGGAACCAAACCTATCAATTTTCACTATTTCAAAAAAACAGCATTCCCAGCATGTCGGGAATATATCTGTCACATTTGCTTGTGCTCTCAACTAAACTGTCAAATCATCAAGTGGCTTGGACCCCTTTCACACTGAATGCATTTTTCAGGCGCTAAAGGGCTAAAAATAGTGCCTGTAAAGCGCATGAAAAACGCCTCCCCTGCAGCCCCAGTGTGAAAGCCTTGGGCTTTCACAATGGAGCGGTGCGCTTGCAGGACGCTAGTAAAAGTCCTGCGAAGACACCATCTTTAGAGCAGTGTATACACCGCTCCTCTAGCGCCCCTGTCCATTGAAATCAATGGGCACCACTGCCGAAGCACCTGCAAAGCGCTTTGGCAGCTGCACTTTTGGGGCGCATTTAACCCTTCGGCCACTAGCAGGGGTTAAAAGCGCCCCGCTAGCGGCTGAAAACTGCTGATAAAACTAGCACCGATTTACCTCTAACGCAATACCAGTGTGAAAGGGGTCTAACTGATCACATGTGCAGCACCATGACTGTTACAAATCAAAGAGGCTAAATATGGCAGCTTTCTTGGCTGAATAGGATAAGGGGGGTTAATTTCTCTTTAAATTTGTGGGTTTAGTTCCATTTTAAAGCGGAACTAAAGTCTAAAAAGAAAAAACTGGGAGCAAACCTTCTTGCTCACCGTATTCTGTAGAATGTACACTGAGCTGCACATGCGCAGCTCAGTCTGCATTCAGGCACAGTGCCTGTGTGTCGGGATAAATACACTCCTGCATGGGCGTGATGTCATCACACATCGGCCAATTGAGATGGCCAAAGACTGACACCCGGAGAAAGCTGGGGAGAAGAAGCCAGCGAGGGGCCATTGAAGCATAGGAAAGTATTTTAGAGTTTAATTCCACTGTAAAGTAAACCCATGCTGGGAGAAATAAGTAGGCAGCCAATGTTTACCACCTTAACCCTAATTACAGGTACCTAATCTAGTCGCTTATCTGTTATTCTGTTGCCTGCATATTGGTTGGTGAGGTTGGCTCAATCTTTCCAGGTTGAACTGTTAAGCCATGTTTCGCCCAAACAGACACCCTCCAGCTAAACCTTCTCAAGGTGAGAGTCGATGGGTCAGGTTGGATTTTCCCAGTTGATCCCTATTTTCCACCAAGGCTGGCTGAAGAGAACAGACAAAAGTTCATTGTTGGAGTTTAATTCTACAACATACAAAGACATTTTAGACAATTGTACGCTTCCAGTCTTGTGGGAACAGTTTGGTGAAGGCCCTTTTCTGTTTCAGCTTGACTGAGCCCCTGTGCACAAAGCCAGCTCCATTAAGACATAGTTTGATATGTTTGGTGTAGAGCCATGATCTCTACCCTAATAAAACCTTTGGGATGAATTGTAATGAATACTTGCTAGCCAAATCTTCCCTCTCGATATTAGTACATGACCTTACATATGTTCTTTTGGCTGAATGAACAGAAATTCCTAAGGATACACCAAGATTATTTTGGCAAGCCTCCCAGGAGAGTGGAATGTTGGTATAGTCGTAAAGAGTTTGGACAACTCCATACCAATGGTAATAGCTTGGAAATGGAATGTCCGACAAGCCTATTATAGATAGATCTATGTATGAGAAAAACATTATTTCCAATAATGGTTGTATATATACATTTGTGATTCATAATGCAATACAATATTCCAAAAAGAATACATCTTAAAATGGTAACAACATATATACACACCCACAGGTTGAACTGGATGGACCAGTGTTTTTATTCAACCTTACTGACTATGTAACTATATACATTGTATAATACATGTTAAACAGATGGTGACAGTTCTCTCTTATCCATTCCAGAGCCATTCTGTCAGATATAAAAGCTCATTACCAGGATCCATCTCTGCCATGCCCCAAGGAGGACAACACTCTGCTGTATGAGATCACTGCCTACCTGGAGGCTGCCGGAACTCACAACCCTCTGAACAAAGTAACACACTCATTTTTTCATGACCATCTAAGATGCGCTGTAGCTTAACCATCTCTGTACTACCATGTTACACCTCCTTCAATATGAGGCCATTTTTCAGTTTTTAGTGTTGCAAAACTTTGACAATTACTCAGTCATGCAACACTGTACACAAGTGAAATTTTTATAGATACTGTATATATTTAGACAAAGGTTTCTTTTAGTGGTATTTAACAAGTGCTGTTTTTTTTTTTATTTTCTACTATATTTAGGAAAAAAGACCAGAAACATATTTAAAAAAGAAAAACTGTTTTCCTTGCTTTCTGTTTTAAAACTTAGCAAATAAAAATGCCAGGACAGTATGAAAACCCCCAAAATGACCCCATTTTGGAAAATCAACATCCCAAGGCGATATTATTTTTTGTGGCACGATTTTTTTGGGGGGGGGAAATTAAGGGTATAAAATGTAGTGCTAGGCACATTAAAACTTAAAGTAGAAGTATAGCCACAGCTATTTTGGCTGTAATTCTCCTGGGGATCACAGGAGTGTAGTTTGTTCTGCACTCCTGTGACCCATTTTCAGCCGACAGCAGCCTAAAGCTGCCATCACAGAGCCGGTCCATATGGTCGGGAATCCTCCCAGATGCCTGGACTGGCAGTTGGCTCAGCCTCCAAGTGAGCCTCTGAGAGCCTACTCCAGCTGCTCCCCCTCCTCTCCACTGAGTGCTGGAGGGGCAGAGCACTGCACTGGCAGTCACCATCTCTCTGCACACCGCAGGCGGAGAGCTGGGCGATCGGCAGTGTTTGATCACTCGGTTCTCAGTCTTAGAGTCAGCAGGGAACAGGTGCAGCATCTGATCAAGCTGCAGCCATCTAGGTAAGTATAGTGCGTGGTGTGTTGTTTTTTTTTTTTTTTTTTTTTTTTCTTAGAAGGCCATACTTGTCTTTTAAGCTTAGGAATTTTTTTAAGTAGCAAATCGAGACATTGCTTACATTGTCTGTGAAGCGTTCCTTGTGCTGGTGCAGGTTGTAATAATTAGAAATTGAAAGTCTTCTGACCCTTTCCTATAACTTGCAGTCATGGTCTTCTTGTGCAGCAGAGGTTAATTCAAGGCCTGGACTTGTAACAGATACTCCTCAAAAGTACCACGTATACCCACCCTTTCTGCCCTCCTCCTCCATTCGTAAAACTATAGCTTCCATCAGTTAAAAGTGATCTATGAATCGTAGACAACCTCCATTCATAATGCACTTTTCATTCACGGAAGCTATAGTCTACCACTGGTAGTAACCCCTGCAGCACCCAAGATGAAAACTGCAGGGCATGTAAGGGGGGCAGAGTTCTGAAGATTTCCACCGTGACTACCAGAACAAGGGACTTTTCTCATTAAATGTAAGTAATGTCCCTTGTGCTGATTTTTATTTGATTTTATTTTTTCTGGTGTTGTATTGCACTGCTGATAGCTGTTGTTGAGGAGGCTTTCTTTCCTTATACACACCGATTTGGTGTGTGAGAGTAAACCGTGCTTCTTGATTATTGGCCAATAAGTGGCACACCACAACTTGTGATTGGTCATAGTGATCGTGAGGTCCAGAGGCACTCTCACTGGCTCTGTGTAATTTTTTTTTTTGCCTGTAATCCGATGTGTCCAATGACAAGACTGCACATGCAGAAGCTCAGTTCCCCAGAAAGTACTAGTACATCCTGCTAGAACAATAGGGGAGCAGACCATCTGTATATGTACAGTGACCAGCCACAAGAGGTTAAAGAGGACCTGTCACTTGTGAAATGTCTTATTCCATTAGATGCATGTTATGAAATGTACTATCCTAATCAATTTACTAGGAATGTTTCTCTTTAGAGCTGCCTATTTCCATAGATGCCACTTGACTCTTGGCTTTTTTTGTCTGTTTGATTTTACAGATTTATGTCACCACGAAGCAGCTTTCTTTTTTCCCCGTCACCAACTTCCTCTTTCTGGTTACTCAGTTGCCCAAGCTTCAGTATACCAAGAACTTAGGTACTGTATTGCACTGTTTTGGAGTAGCCATTTTTATATACAGTACAGTGTTGCTTAGATGGATAGCTTTATCCCTTTTGCTTAGTCTACTATCCATTGTATGATACAGGCTGAACTCCACCTTTGCATATATGTGAGCTGTATTATCCTACCTAAGAATCTTTTGTTCTGTCCAGCCAGTTTATGATACGGCACATCTTATAGACAGCCTAGCCAGGCAGAAGACACCTCTGTATTACTTGTCTATCTCCAGCCTCCAGCTTCAGTGAGTCTGGGGGGGGGGGGCGGGGGGGGCAGAACAGAGAGTGGGTGACTCTCTGGTCACAGAATGCTGAGAACTGATCACTCAGTTCTCAGTCTTAGAGCCGGCCGGGGACAGATTCTTCTGTCCCTGGCCGGCTCTTCTTCTTCCTCTTCCTCTTCCTCTTCCTCATCATCCTCCTCCTCCTCCTCCTCCTATAAAATTACCTTTCCTTTTCAATTTGCAGTGCTGTAATTTTCTGTAAAATACAATATGGCTACCTGGAGGTATTCTGTGCACAGATGGTGTACAGAACCCCCCAGAAATGCCCTTTGCTGATTTCCACAGAAGTCTGCATTAAGATTTTAGGCATTCCCTGCAACAAAAATGAGATATTCCCAAAGAGAAATAATACCTAAAGGAATGCAGACCCAGCAACTTTCCTCTTTAGAACCTTGCAAGTGCAGCAGCTGGTTATTAATTATAAAATCACTCCCATTCATTTTGCACACGGACACAGACAAATGGCTCTTTCTCCAGAATCTGGGCTGGTTTCCTGTTTGTGACCCTGACTGTAAAATGTGTTGAAACAGCCATTGTAAGCCCATGGGAAATGCAGGAGCACAACTGGGAGACAGAGCATTGTAACTCTAGCATAACAGAAAGTAGGAATCTGCAAACAAAGTGTATTAAAATCTTGCAATGTGCATAGATCATAGTTCTACTTTAAAGGTAAAAAATAAAAATCTTGTCAACTATGAGGATCTCACCATAGTTTTAGTACTGCTGTGTGGTATGAAAAGCATTCAGACATCCCTGTTTTACTTCTGAAGTCAGAGTGCTTGTTAGGGCAACCTGACAGCCAGCTAGTGTGATGCCCTTCCTCACCATGACATGGGCATGCCTGCTTATGTGTCTGCTGAGCAATGCGATTGGTTAGTCTTTAGCATAGGCCATGTGCCTTAGTACCCAGAACAGGGAGCTGCCTGCCATTTAATATCAGTCCACTAAATGTATACAAATTCATATATGTCCATGTGCTATCCTATGTGCAAACACAAAGATATATGTAACCGTGGGTTTTAAAAGGGCAAAAGTCCATAAAGTTTAATCCACAATTACAGTTGTTACTGTAACTCGTCTTGTTATGAAGTGACTTGTGCTCCATGCAAATTCCACTTCAGGTTTCTCCAGCTCATGTCACCACCAGGAAGGAACCAAACTCACCAATAGCTGTTGACCTACGAAGCATAAATTAAGAAAGGTCAATATGGGCTTGTTGTCACAGACCCGTTGTAAAGATTAGACCAAAACGTATATTCTGGCAATGTGTTGACCTCCTTTTGCTGAATTACAGAACAAATGTGCCCTTCCACGTAATGCATTTTATAGATGCCTACAGCTTCGCCATGTTTTGCAGACTCAGTTTGGTGTTGCTGGTACCAAATTCTTGGACTGCCCAATGATTGGTGTATAAGGGCTTGATCTCCACTGTGTATTCTCATCTACTATATACCTCAATTAATAAAAAAAAACCTAGAGGTCCAGGATAAATAGCATGCTCTTATACCCGATCTGTCGGACGAGGACTGGGAAGAAGCATGTTCTTCTCACTTAACGGTATCACCGGTCATTACCAACAAACTTATCCAGCTCTCTATGTTACATCCAGTCTTATTTATCTCCTGTACGATTACATGCCATGCATCGTATTCCGACTTCAGCATGCACTAGATGTTCTCATCAACGAGCTGATTTTGCTCATGTATTGTGGTTGTGTCCTGTCATTGATGGATATTGGCAGCAGGTGGTTGTAACACTCTCTCTACCATCCTCTATCCCTGTGCCATGCCACCCACGAATCTGCCAATTAGGTATATTGAATGAGGAACAATGGCCAAAGTATACCAGAATTTTGCTATGGGAGATGCTGTTTATAGCTCGTAAAGCTATTGCCCTTGAATGGAATTGGTCTGCTCCACGGTCTATCCGTCAATGGATAAGGATGGTGAATCACCTACTTCCTTATGAAAAACTAATTTTTGAACATCGGGGTTGTCCAGGTAAATATAGTAAGGTGTGGGACGTATGGTGCTCCTCTACTCTCACCATTGAAAATACATAAGCAACGTTTTGTACGAAGTTTCCTAAATCTGAAGTTGAATATATACTCCTTGGTATACTATCTGGAATTGTTGTGTTTTCTAGCCTGGATCCAACTACTCAGAAAGTATTGTGTCACTTTTTTCTTTATCAAAACTGTTCAGTGTCAATAATTCATATGTAAACATGAATTTTCTTGATCTTTGTGTGCCGAATATTTCTTAACACTCATGTTGTGCGTAATGGTTGTCATACCAAACTGTTTTTTTATACCTTGTCAATAAAAAGTTAAAAAAAAAAAGAAAAGCTTAGACCATCTTCCAGAGACCCATGGTTCCCAAGTTCATGTCACACATAAAGGAGAGGAAGCCAAAGAACACTCCTGGTAGAGCTGCAAGATTAATCGTTAAAGAATGGAGATTCTACCTCCCTCACGATCTCAAAACAGTATTTCTTCGATTCAGGGCAGAAAAGAAAAACAGGCAGCCTGCCAAGTTTATCACAACTTAGGCAGAGATAACTGTAAACATTGTAACATTTAGTAATTTTTAGATCAAAGGGATGAACTTCGGTCTGTAAATGAGGTCAGTTTAATCACTTAAAGACTATACAGTTGTCTGACACCTGTCGCTTACAAGTTTAAATAAGTATTTTTTTCTAGAAAATTACTTGGAACCCCCAAACATATATATGTCCCCGACCTTATTCAGTGATAATGATGAATTTAAGAGCACATTCATGCAAATTTTGAATAAATGTTCATTTGATATAATGACCTTAACCATCTCATTTATACATAAAGAACTATCCTCCCTGTCTGAACAACTTACCAAGATCGAATCAGAATTACGCTCAGCAATGAGTTTGGAGGAATTCAATAGATGTAAAGAGCTGGCTGATGAGAACATCAATAAATATCGGTCTGAATTGGAAACCAGGAAACGCAATAAATTTGATCGGGACATTGAGGATTATGAAAGAAATCAGGTATACCGATGGCCCCGTCCTTACAACCGACGAGGTCGTAACGAGTATGGTAACCACAGGAGAGACATGTCCGATAACTCTTCAGCTAATACCGACACCGATTCCTCATCCAATTTTTTGAGGAGATCGGAGAGAGTTGTCCACTACCCGGATGCAAACCAAATCACGCTACAACAGAGAAGGAAGCCAAGACGGGTATCGCTACACACGAGGCAACCGTGGCCGATCAAGGGAGACTTAGTACATAATATCTCCAGGCGGGTCTTGTCACCAGAAGAGGTAGGACTTTTTAATCGTGGTTTATCATATTGTCCTAAAAGCCATTTAGACTCTTTCCAATTAGACCAAGATCTGTATCGCCTTTTTCGCAACATTAGATGGAAAGTTCATTTTCTCCATAAACCATTTATTCAGAATGAAACAACTGAAGGGAGGTTGGATAATAAATCCTTGGGACTGATAACGAAATCTAAATCCGTCCCCCCCACTACTTATGTACCGGTTGAAATGTTTGTACAAGAAGTTACTCGAGATATTAAACGTATGATTCAACAGGTCGACTTTAAAGATCATGTACCTAATAATCTGTCTCCTCATGAAAAATCAGCTTTGCGAGAGTTAACCAAGCGGAGAGATATCATTTGTAAGCCCGCGGATAAAGGGGGCTCGGTGGTCATTATGGATCCTCAGGCATATGAAAATGAAGTCAAGCGCCAACTGGATGATGACACAGTATATAAACCCTTACATTCTGATCCGACATGGAGTATTAAAAAGACTCTAGAAAGTATTATCAAGCCAGCATTTAAGGAAGGGCTCATTTCACATGATCTCCAAGAGTTCTTGTTACCATCACATACTCGTGTCCCGGTTCTGTACATACTTCCCAAGATCCATAAGGATAAACAGTCCCCACCAGGACGCCCGATTGTATCAGGGAACGATTCGATTTTTGTACCTATAGCCAAACTATTGGACAGAGTACTATCACCTTTGGTGAAAAATACTCCATCCTTTATCAAGGACTCTGGTGATTTTCTCTCCAAAATTAGGGACTTACCACCTATCAATGAGGACTTTATTCTTGTTACATGGGATGTAACTAGCTTGTACACGTCCATTCCACACGAAGCTGGTATTAAAGCAGCGATTAACCTGATTAGGGAATGTCGGGAGTACTCCGATGCACAAATCCTTTTTTTTGAAAAATTGTTCAAATTGATTTTGCATAACAATTATTTTCTTTTTAGGGACAAGTTCTATGTACAACTCACGGGGGTTGCTATGGGCTCCAATGCTGCCCCGCCATATGCATGTTCTTTCATGCATGATTTTGAACAGAGGAATATTTTTTCTAATGAGAGTTTTCGGGAACATTGCGCCACCTGGTGGCGATATATAGATGACGTTTTTGCTATATGGCGGGGCAGCATTGGATCTCTTGAAGCCTTTAATGAGACCATTAATAGTTTTTCATCAAACATTCAGTTTCAAATACATATCGGTGGGGACTCGGTCCCCTTCCTAGATACACGGGTATATGTCAAGCAGGGAACGATTGAAACGGATATATATACTAAGCCTACGGATAGGAATCAGTTACTTAGGTACGATAGTTACCATCCCCCTCATGTGTTTGGGTCTATTGTTAGAAGCCAATTGCTTAGAGTTACACGTATTGTGAGTGATATTTCAATAAGAGATCAGAGATTGGATGAGATGTGCTGCAAATTTAAAGAGCGGGGTTATCCGGAGGGTCTGATTAAACGGGAATTAAATAGAATTTTGAAATCATCTGACAACTACCAACACAACAAAAAATATCATTCTGACAGACCCAGGATCCCATTTGTCTTCCAATTTAATAGCTATAGTGATAAAATATTTAATGTATTAAGAAAGCATTGGGCAATCCTAAGACGATCATACCCACAGATAGAAGAATTCCAACAGATTCCCATGAAGGCCTATCGACGCAATAAAACCCTGCGTGATTTTTTGGTGCGATCTGAATTCAAACCTGAAAATCAGGAGGAGAGAAGGGTCACCTTTCTTGGTAGTAAAAAGAAGGGTTGTTATCCTTGTCTTGGTTGCGTCCAATGTAAGCTGATGCTCAAAGGTGATCATCTCTTTCATCCTGTAACGAAGACCAGGATAACAATAAATGGTTTCTACACATGTCAGTCCTCTTATGTGATTTACATTCTTATGTGCCCCTGTAATTTAATTTATGTAGGCGAGACAACCCAGAAAATAAAAGATCGCATTGCACAGCATCGCAGTACTATCCGACATCCTCAGTCGAGTCTCCCTGTGTCACGTCATTTTGCTGAGATGGGACACAGAGACACGGACTTAAGATTTATGATATTGGAAGAAATTCCTCGTGATAAAAGAGGGGGGGACAGGATTTTGAAATTGAAGAGACGTGAGGTCTGGTGGATTAATAAATTACAGTCCTTGCATCCCGATGGTATGAACAAGGACTATGATTTATATCTATTTGTATAGGATATGGCAATTGACATATGGGGATTATAGTCATGCTTTATATATATTATACTCCCGTAGATCGTTTTGGAAGGAACTCCTGTTGGGAATGTGAAACAAAAGAATACTAGTTGGAATCTTTGATGAGATCTGAGAAAGGACCAAGAATGTCATTACTAATATGATAAGATATTGAATGTGATGTATATTTGAAAGATCTTATTTGCCACATAATATTGTACTGATGGAAGATGAGAGAGAAATGCACATATTAGGATGACCAATGTATATAGTAGAATGTATATTGAGGGGTAGGAAACATTTTTCATTTGGTTGATATAATATGGGTTAATTACCTCATTAGGTGGTGTTGTTTTGTTTTTTAGTAATTAAGTTGATACACATGTGTGAGGTGGTCTGGGTGTGAATAAGAGGAAATCTGTACTTTGGCTTTTCACACACAGCCAAAATAGCCTGACGAAGAGCGATGTGCGCTCGGAACTGTACAGTGGCTTGCTTGTACTAATTGAAATATTTTCAGTAAAGACACTTTTGCATCAAGCATCGATCCACGTCTTTTTTTCTATATATATATATATATATATATATATATATATATTTATTATTATTTTAGCAGGGACCTTAGAGAATTAAATGATAGTTGTTGCAATACTTTATGTCGCACTGTATTTGCGTAGCGATCTTTTTAAACACAGTTTTTTGGGGGAAAATACACTTTAATAAATAAAAAAAATAAACAGTAAAGTTAGCCCAATTTTTTTGTATAATGTGAAAGGTGATGTTACGCCACGCGAATCGTGAGAGAATCTTGATTTTTATTCTAAGCAAAAAAATTGTGATTCTCATTTTAGCCAGAATCGTGCAGCTCTAACACCTGGTAGCATAATAACCTTTATTTAAACCACCACATATAAAAAAAATTACACTCAAAGTAGGGTGCCTGCCCTGGCACCCAGAATGATCTGCCAAAGTTTATTCGGGCAAATGCCACCGCTCCCATGCACATAGGAGCCGACGTGCGTTCCAATGAGCGGAAGTGACGTACTAGCCAAAAGTACCCGCCCTCTATGTGTTTCGGGACCTCCAGGAAGTCAGCAGGAGGCGACTAATTGCACTGCATGGCAGATTCATGTGCAGCTCTCTCACTATCAGGATGTTATCCAGGGGCATGCAACCCTTTCTTCTGCCTGGTAATCCAATAATGAGGTGCTTCACAAGCTTCAAAATTTAGGTGCACTATCGTCTACAATAAGCCGAGTGATCCTTTTCTGTTAAACTAAAGCCATTCTTTTGTTTCACACAGTTCTTTATTGGTGTGGGGGGGCTTCCACTGCAACTTAGCAATACTAAGAATTGAGGATAGGGAACCTCTTTATTTTGGTGAAAGGCCCCAACCTGTATAAACCAGCAGTTGATGCTTCTGTCTCTTCCACATAGGTATGGCCTGCAGGAAGCCAGCAGATGCCATTGACTGGCCACCACTAGTCCTGGGCTTACTGACGTTGCTGAAACAGTTCCACTCCCGGTATACAGAGCAGTTCCTTGCCCTTATTGGGCAATTTATTCGCTCTTCTATGGAGCAGAGCACAAGGTGAGTGCAAGTACGTTCATTCATGTTGGATTGTCTTTTCTCCCTATAAAAGTCAATCATAATGCAGGCAGCTTCAAGCAGCTAAGGAATTCAGAAGGATCCCAAGCTGATTTCAAGTGCAAGATAAATTGTGCGGCATTTGCCTCTCTTTCTCCACTCAACCAAGAGTCCATTAGTAGTTTATATAAATTTTTATGTGTTTGTTGGTGAAGTTAGTCTGAAGTAACATTATTTGGGGGGAATGACTTCTGTTTTTGGGTTCCAGCCAGAAGATTCCAGAGATGCCAGCAGATGTAGTTGGTGCACTTATGTTTCTGGAGGATTATGTTCACTATACTAAGCTTCCCAGGAGGGTAAGTAGATGTAGTGTCTGCATCATTATCGCATACAGTGCCTTGAAAAAGTATTCACACCCCTTGAAATTTTCCACATTTTGTCATGTTACAAAATTTGTCATGTTACAAGCTCTACCAGCTTTGCACATCTAGAGAGGGACATTTTTGCCCATTCTACTTTACAAAATAGCTCAAGCTCTGTCTGATTGGATGGAGGTGTTCAATTTTCAAATAAAGAACTGCTGCCACATGTAGGACAAGGCACCCCTCCTCCTTGGTATCGAGGTCAGACATTAGTCCATGCCCAAACGCAACACAACCTCCGCATATAGAAAGCAATTTGTTACGGCCATGTTCAGAAACCTTCGAGCTTTTAATCCAAAACGTTGGCAAGATTTTAGCACAATACTTCAGAATTCCTTAGCGCACTTCACAAAGCAGTGCTTACTTATAAAACGCCATCATTAAGCACTGCTTTACAAAGGGTATTCTGAAGTTTTTTGCAGTCATCATGCCAATTTTTTTTAAATAAAAGTTGGCGAGTTTCTGAACATGGCCATAACAGATTGTGTTTTGTTTGTTGCAGTTAATTTTATTCAGAGGGGGTTATTTACGAAAGGCAAATCCACTTTGCAATACAAGTGCAAAGTGCACTTGAAATTGCACTGAAAGTGCACTTAGAAAAAGTGCAGTCGCTGAAAATCTTAGGGGTAGATCTGAAATGAGGGGAAGCTCTGCTGATTTTATTATCCAATCATGTGCAAGCTAAAATGCTGTTTTTTATTTTCCTTGCATGTCCCCCTCGGATCTACAGCGACTTTACTTCCAGTTGTAGTTTGCACTTGTAGTGCAAAGTGGATTTGCCTTCAGTAAATAACCCCCAGAGGCTTTTGTTGAAGTGAAACAGTCATTGTGCAGGAGGCAGGGCTTGCAAAGGTATTAAGAAAATATGGCTGCCACCAGGCATGTTTACGGTCTATATACAGAAAGTAGGTTTAAATATAAAATCAATTGATACAATTAAAGCGGAAGTAAACCCATCCATTTACCAGTTTCATTTCCTGCACGTGCCGGAAATGTAACACTCCTATTGGTTGTGCTCTCAACCAAACTGTCAAACCATCCAATGGCTGGTGTCATAACTGATCACATGTGCAGCATCATGGCAGTTGTAGATTAAACAGAGGCAAAGAAGGCAGCTTCCTTGGTTTACTTACACTTTAATCCTTTAGGCGGATCACATGGACATATTGAAAAAACAGCTTTTGCTTCAACACTTTCTTCTAGTTTGTAGCTATCTCTTGCAGTTATTCCATTCTGTCAGTAGATGTCCTCAGTCTTCCAGGTTCAATGACGGTCAGCATCAATTCAGTCCACTTCCTCTGAGCCCTGGCTGTTATGGGCACACCTCTGTGGAGGACGTTGTCATGCAGCCTTGGAAACAAATCTTGCAGAGCAAAATATCACCCTAGGGATGTATAAATTATTCCTTTTAAATTCAGGCCCCCATCCCTTACTTCACAAGTCATGTGATCTGCCAGTTAGTGCAAAAGTGATAGAATGTGCCAATGGGAAAGGCATGTCTGCTTTATATGCAGGGCAACAATCAAATAATCAAGAGACAATTAGAGAGATGGCTACATGTTGTTTTGAGCTAGGTAAATGGCCTCGCACACACGATCAGAAAATTGTACGAAATCTGATCATTAGCTTTCGAGAGCCGATCACGAGAATTCATCCTATTTATTATCCGATGGGACAAGCACGAAATTTTTTTCTCGTATGATATCAGATCTTCGTCTTAATCAGTACAGTTGTCGTTTCAAAAATTCAATACAAATATACTACAACAAATTATATCACTTCCGAATTTTTAATCTGTCGTGCGAGAATTTTTGACACTTTAGTAAACTCTTCAGATTCAATATGAGACTGGCATACAAAAAAAAAAAAACGGACCATTATTTGTCCGATAATCTCATCCACCCAGCCTTCCTCCAGTTCCAGTGCTAGATTTGTCAACAAATTCAGATGTTGAGCTAAAAATCACAACCTGTCGTATTCTTGCGCTTCCCTAAGTTGGAACCCATTGGTTCCTTATGAGATTTAGGTTGACACCAGTATACCTATGATGTATCTTTCAATGATAATGGTAAACGGGACAAATAGAGAAGCTGAATGTACATAACGGGGACACAGACAGCAATAAAAACCTGCCAGTGGTTCTAATCCCTCTCCACTCTATCCAAAACTCAAAGAAAAGTTTTGCCTTTAGTTATACTTTAAGGGAAAAATGTTACATGTTTCAGAGGGGCTTTGATAAGGTACATGCTCGCGAAGCATGTAAGCCACGGTCGCCACGGCAACAAGTTTTCGATCCGCCTCTCATCTGAAGCTCTCTTCCCTTACGGCTCTGGTTTCCGTATCCGGCCTGCACGTCCGCGCCACCCAGGGCGCCACTTGTATGTCACCCACTTCAGCCTCAGCCAGCCTGATCAGCCCGTTGAGAGGTACATCCAGGAGTGCGGTCCACAACACATCTCCCGCAGCACGGCAGGTCCAACGCTCACTACACAGCCATTGCCACAGCTTTGAGACCCAGGCTTCCCCACCTGGATATCTCTCTTGCTGAACGGGCAATAGGGGTTTTCTAATTTTGATACTGAACTTGGAGCCTTCTGATGTTAACCCTTCGTCATCTGGCGGTATCGTATATAACAAGTATCAAAGTGCTTTCACAATGACTATGAGCTTGGTGTTACCAATTTATTTTTGTTCATTTTAGTCCTATTGACAGTTGTTTTTAATTTTAAATTGCATCCAATAAATGAACTTGTTTGTATTCACCATTTGTCTAGAACTTTTGTGCTGGTCCCATCGAGCGCTGCTATTGTTGTTTTTTTATCGGTGTATAACACGTACCCATGATTTTCCCCTGAATTGGGGGGAAAAGGTGCGTGTTATACGCCAATAAATACGGTACTCAGTGTATTCCGACAACGCAGAGTCAAGCTGTTAGAATACAGTGTCCCATTGGGGAAGAATCCTCCATCCACCTTGCTTGTGTGGATGGTGGAATCTGTTCGTTTTTTTCCCGTTCAGCCTGCTGGCTGAATAATATAAAAAACCCATAAAAAATAAAAACAGAAAAAAAAAAAAAAACCCTCATCTATGCCCAGCTGTTTGTTTTAGGTTTTTTTATTCAGCCAGCAGGCAGAATGGGAAAAAACTTACAGATTCCACCATCCACACAAGTGAGGTGGCTGGAGGATTCTTCCCCACTGGGACACTGTAATCTAACAGCTAGTCTTTGCGTTGTCAGAATACACTGATCATTGGCTGCAGCTGCTCAGCGACAAAGATCTTCCAACTTATCCATTCAATAGAAGCTGATCTACCGATTTGACTTCTGTTGAACAGGGACAACTACACACTGATTGAAAATTTAGCCAGTGCCACCGGAACAAGTGTTTTTCCTGGCTTTCTGTTCCAGTGACTACTGTGAATTTTTGGATTTACTATTTTCCCATCACTTTCAGGTTCTTTGCCCCAATGGTCAGCAGGACAGATAGAGAGGGTGAAACTCTCCAGCAAGGGCACAGACAGCGATAAATAACCAAGAGGGGTTCTAACCCCTCACCACTCTCTCCAAATTTAACAAAAATATATTGGGTTTAAACTTTAACAGAAACCTTCCTGAAAGACACATGAGGACTGCCATTGCCAATCTCCATCTGATGATACTAATTCACTGGCCTGGAACCAAGCATGCATATTGGGAACGTCAGTGGAAAGTCAGACTTCCTTATTTGCATGTTTGATCCAGGAATGGGATACAAAATATTAAAGGAAGAGACCTCTTGCACATGGGTGGTTTGGCATTTACATTGTAAAAAAAAAAGTGTTTTCTTTCTCGAACATCACGGGACACAGAGCCACAGTAATTACTGATGGGTTATATAGGTATCACTGGTGATTGGACACTGGCACACCCTATCAGGAAGTTCAACCCCCTATATAATCCCTCCCCCTTGCAGGGATACCTCAGTTTTTACGCCAGTGTCTTAGGTGATGGACGTGTAAAGATGTCCTGTGCTGAGCTCCAAAGGGAATATCCTAAGATCCTATACTGGGGCAAGCCAGGCGAACCGGATCCATTCAAAGTGTCTTTTCATGGCCGAATTGAATGGTACCCGGGCCTCGTGTCCGAAGAAATGAGGTTTTACCCGTAATGCTTCTCTTTTTAGAGAGCTGGACCCCGCAGATCAGAAAATGGCTTTAAACTTCCTAATTTCTGGCGAGGTGCTTTACGGTCCCAGAACTGTTGGATCCCCCTACTGATGGGGGCCCCAGTCTCTGACGGTTTTTACAAACGGAGCCCACCGTGAGAGGTGAAGATTGGGTCTGTGTAAACAGCACCCTGCGGCTGGATAAGGTAAGAGGAGATTCCACAGAATTTTTGAGTTCTAGTGGCTTTTCTCCTTTAAGGTAAATGCATGCTATGCCTATTGTGACCACCGGGGGCTGCCAAGAGCACAAACCTACACATGCTGAATGTCTGTCTCAGGTGTTGTAATCGCTGTGTATGTCCCAGCGTATCAAGCAGGCTGCAAGCAGGTAAGGTGGATGGGGGGATTTCTCATGTTTGAATGTTCCCCCCCCAGGCTAGAGAGGGGCCACAGGGGTCTAGAAAGTGGTTATACCACCCGGGCTCTGTGGCCTAATGGCCACCATCTCTGAAGATAGCCGTTCAGGCAAATCTTGTTACCAGTCTCCCTCCTTCCCCCCCCCCCCCCATCCCCAGCCTTTTCTCCAGAGCATGACAGGAGAGTCGGCAGTGTGGGAAGCGCTCGTTTTTTTCAAAACTCGAGGGGGGGGGGGGGCGGTAGAGGAGGGGGCGGGATGTCAGCACAGAGTGTTTAGACTCCCACTCAGGCCAGCTGCAGGCTATTAGAGGCACTCTGTACAGGTGCACTCAGCCTTCTGAGAGACACAGAGCTGACGGTCGCATGTAAGGTGGGACACAGGCATTCTCCTAGGCAGCATTTACTGAAGTAACACCAGACTGAGCATTGGGTAGCAAGGCTTTTAGCCAGACTACATCGCTCAGCAGTCAGTGTTCATTTGTATACCTCACACCTTGTTGCTTTGCACTATGGGTAGAAGAGGTTCAAGCACCCCAGGAACCAGAGACACTAGGGGATCTCGTTCAGGTTCTGAGGGCCCCCTGTCGGCAGCATCCTTCCCCCCTAAAGATGGGCCAGGGACGGCTAGCCAGGGAGAGCCATTGGGGTCAGGGGCTACACCTGCTTCTGGCACTTCAGCCCCTGTATATATTACACTAGAGGTTTTTTCCTCAACCATTAGTGGTCTAGAGGAAAGATTAATGGCCGTGATTACGTCTTCACTCAGTGGAAGAAAACGCACTAGGCTTTCCTCTGTTCCCCAAGACCCTCAGACAGAGGAGCTCTGGGATAAAGGAGATGAATCCCTTTCAGAGGATCGGGATGGGATGGATGATTCCTCTTCGGAGGATTCAGGTGGAGAGGGACCCTCTGCGACTTCCCAAGAGGAGAAAGTCTTAGTGCAGATCCTCACTGGATTGGTCCGCTCCACATTTAAGTTGCCCATACCTGAAACTGCTAAAGAATCCTCTTCTGCTTTGGGGTCACTGAAACCTTTCCAAGCAGCACATGCTTTTCCTGTTCATACTTTACTTGAAAAGCTTATTTATTCTGAGTGGGATCACCCAGACAAACGTTTTTTTCCGCCGAGAAAGTTTTCAACACTTTATCCGATGGAAGAAAAGTTTATTAAAATGTGGGGAATTCCGGCTATTGATGCCGCCATTTCCTCAATAAATAATAGCCTGACTTGTCCTGTAGACAATGCTCAGATGCTCAGGGATCCTGTAGATAAAAGGATGGAATCCCTATTGAAGGATGTTTTCTCCTTAGCAGGATCAGTGGCCCAACCTGCAATAGCAGCGATTGGAGTCTGTCAATACTTAAGAGACCATGTTAAGCAGGTCATCAAAGTATTACCTGAACAGCAGGCCCAGGGGTTTGCTAACCTTCCAGCGGCCTTATGCTTTGTGGTTGACGCCATTAGAGATTCTATCGTGCAAACCTCCCGTCTTTCACTGGGGTTGGTGCATATACGTAGAATCCTATGGTTGAAAAATTGGTCAGCCGAAGCACCATGTAAGAAGCTACTGGCTGGGTTTCCATTTCGTGGTGCAAGGTTGTTTGGAGAGGACTTGGATAACTATATCAAGAGAATCTCTTGTGGGAAAAGCACTCTCTTACCTGTCAAGAAGAAGAGTAAGCGTCCCTCTTTCAAACGGACTCTTTCCCCAGCGCCGGGGGCTTCAGCCTCCAGGCAGTCTCGACGGCCGCCTCCATCGGGGTCCAGAGACAAGAGTCAACCCCAGGGACAAAAGAAGTCCTGGGGAAAGAAGCCTACTAGGCAAAACACTAAGACCTCTGCATGAGGGGGCGCCCCCGCTCACTCGAGTGGGGGGAAGACTGCGACAATTCTCAGAGCTCTGGCAGGAGGACTTCCAGGACAGATGGGTAGTCTCCACGGTAACCTTAGGGTACAAGCTGGAGTTTCAGGAATTCCCTTCTCCTCGGTTCCTCAGATCAAATGTTCCCAGAGACCCAGAGAAGAAGCAGTCGCTCCTTCTAGCGTTAGAGCGACTTTTGTCGCAGGATGTCATTATGATAGTTCCCGCAAAGGACCAGGGATTGGGCTTCTATTCCAACCTTTTTACGATCCAAAAGCCAAATGGGGATGTCAGGCCCATTTTGGACTTAAGGGATCTGAACCGATTCCTAAGGATTCAATCCTTCCGCATGGAATCAATTCGAACAGTAGTTCCCACCCTGCAGGGAGGAGAATTTCTGGCATCAATAGACATCAGAGATGCATATCTGCATGTGCCCATTTTTCCTGCTCATCAGAAGTTTCTGCGCTTCGAGGTAGGAGGGCGCCATTTCCAGTTTATGGCTCTGCCCTTTGGGATAGCCACTGCACCTCGAGTGTTCACAAAGATCTTGGCTCCTCCTCTGGCCAGATTAAGGGCTCAGGGTATAGCTGTCATAGCATACCTAGACGACCTGCTCTTGATAGACCGGTCGGTAGCCTCTTTGAATGGAAACTTGAGGACCACGGTCAGGTATCTAGAACACCTGGGTTGGATCCTCAACTTAGAAAAGTCTTTCCTAAAACCAGTAAGAAGACTGGAATATTTAGGTCTGATTATACATACAAGCCAGGAGAAAATATTTCTACCCCAGGCAAAGATCACTGCTTTGAGAGAGCTGATTCTGACAGTAAGGACCAAGAAGGGTCCCTCAGTCCGCCTTTGTATGAGGCTACTAGGGAAGATGGTGTCTTCATTCGAAGCAGTTCCCTATGCTCAGTTTCACTCAAGAATGCTGCAACACAGTATTCTGTCGACCTGGAACAAGAAGGTTCAGGCATTAGACTTTCCGATGCACCTGTCGCATGCGGTGCGTCAGAGCCTCAATTGGTGGCTCATACCCGAAAACCTGCAGAAGGGGAAATCCTTTCTACCGGTTACCTGGACGGTGGTAACAACAGATGCCAGTCTGTCAGGTTGGGGAGCAGTTCTGGAACAGGCTGCGGTCCAAGGGGTATGGTCCAAGACAGAGAGGACCTTACCCATCAACATTCTGGAGATCCGGGCGATACATCTAGCTCTAAAAGCCTGGACTATCAGGCTACAGGGTTGTCCGGTCAGGATCCAGTCCGACAATGCCACAGCAGTGGCTTATGTCAATCATCAGGGAGGCACCCGGAGCCGAGCTGCTCAAAAAGAGGTGAACCAGATCTTAGTCTGGGCAGAGATGCATGTGCCATGCATATCGGCAGTTTTCATCCCGGGAATAGAGAATTGGCAGGCGGACTATCTAAGTCGCCAGCAGTTACTTCCAGGGGAATGGTCTCTGCATCCCGACGTCTTTTGGGCCATATGCCAAAGATGGGGGGTTCCAGATGTAGATCTCTTTGCATCCCGATTCAACAAAAAGATAGACAGATTTGTGGCAAGGACAAAAGATCCTCTTGCATGCGGGACGGATGCGTTGGTGATTCCGTGGCATCGGTTCTCACTGATTTACGCATTCCCGCCTATTCTGCTACTACCACGACTCCTTCGCAGGATCAGGCAGGAAAGGAAGTCGGTACTTCTGGTGGCCCCCGCTTGGCCCAGAAGGACTTGGTATGCAGAAATAGTAAGGATGACAGTGGGTTCCCCGTGGACCCTACCGGTACGCCCAGACCTGTTATCTCAAGGTCCAGTGTTCCATCCTGCCTTACAAACGATAAATTTGACGGTTTGGCTATTGAGACCCACGTTCTGAAGAGTCGTGGGCTCTCAGGTCCTGTCATATCTACCTTGATTAATGCAAGGAAGCCAGCTTCCAGGATGATTTATCATAGAGTCTGGAAAGCTTATATAACCTGGTGTGAATCCAGAGGTTGGCATCCCAGGAAATATGTCATAGGTAGAATCCTTGATTTTCTACAGATGGGATTAGAGATGAAGCTGGCCTTGAGTACCATCAAGGGCCAGGTCTCTGCTTTATCAGTATTATTTCAGCGGCCACTTGCTTCGCATTCTTTGGTCCGAAACTTTATGCAGGGGGTGATGCGTCTTAATCCTCCGGTTAAAGCGCCCCTAAACCCCTGGGACTTGAATTTGGTCCTGGCTGTGTTACAGAAACGGCCTTTTGAACCAATAAGTCAGATTCCTTTGGTCTTGTTGACAAGGAAATTAATTTTTCTGGTGGCCATCTCTTCTGCTAGAAGAGTATCAGAATTAGCAGCCCTTTCCTGTAAGGAGCCTTATTTGATTATACACAAGGATAGAGTGGTACTACGCCCTCATCCTAGTTTTTTACCGAAGGTGGTTTCTGATTTTCATTTAAACCAAGACATTGTTCTACCTTCCTTTTTTCCAGATCCCTGTTCTCCGGAAGAGAGATCTCTACATTCGTTGGATGTAGTAAGAGCAGTTAAGGCCTATCTAGGGGCAACTACTCAGATCCGCAAGACGGATGTTTTGTTTGTGCTGCCAGAGGGTCCCAATAGAGGACAGGCAGCGTCAAAAGCTACCATTTCTAAATGGATTCGACAGTTGATCATTCAAGCTTACGGTTTGAAACAGAAGATTCCTCCGTTTCAGATCAGGGCACATTCCACAAGGGCTATTGGTGCTTCTTGGGCAGTGCATCACCGGGCCTCTATGGCTCAAATCTGCAAGGCCGCAACCTGGTCTTCAGTTCATACATTCACCAGATTCTATCAGGTGGATGTGAGAAGGCATGAGGATATCGCCTTTGGGCGTAGTGTGCTGCAGGCAGCAGTACAGGGTCCTCAGGTCTGATTGCACCCTACTTGGTCGTGGTTCCCCCCCCCTCAGGTAGCATTGCTCTGGGACATCCCATCAGTAATTACTGTGGCTCTGTGTCCCGTGATGTTCGAGAAAGAAAATAGGATTTTTTAAAACAGCTTACCTGTAAAATCCTTTTCTTTCGAAGGACATCACGGGACACAGAGGTCCCACCCCTCTTCTAATACACTATATTGCTTGGCTACAAAACTGAGGTATCCCTGCAAGGGGGAGGGATTATATAGGGGGTTGAACTTCCTGATAGGGTGTGCCAGTGTCCAATCACCAGTGATACCTATATAACCCATCAGTAATTACTGTGGCTCTGTGTCCCGTGATGTCCTTCGAAAGAAAAGGATTTTACAGGTAAGCTGTTTTAAAAAATCCTATTTTTGGCACCTGGAAGGCAGAGGTGCAGCACACAGCCCACTGCCAGCAGCATGTCAAATCAATGACCAGATGAAATATGCGGTAGCTGGACGCTGTTCCAAGCGGTGTTTGCGTAAAGGGCTCTATGTGTACAGGGACGTATGCCCCAAATGCTACAAATGTACTCCCCGGACCCAATAAAAATTAAATTTTTAGCCGCTACAAGCCAAACTGCCCGTGTAGATGAGGCCTAAACATGACCACCAGGAAAGTAGTGTTTACAGAATGACTAGTAGCAATGGCAGCGTGTGTGGGTTGTTTTCTTAAAAAAAAAAAAAAAAAGTTTCCTTTTTAATATATCTTGCTTATATATATTTGATGCCACTGACAGTGTGATGTCCTGTAGTAGCATTGTTTGTTTTATTTAACTGTACTCAATATTTTTATTCTTTTTATTTATTTTAGGTTGTTGAAGCTCATGTGCCTAACTTCATATTTGACGAGTTTAGAACAATTCTCTAGTTGGACAGCAGAGTGGAGACTGAGAAAAGATGATAATCTACACTGCTGCCCCAGGAAAAAATTTTCACAGATTACCAAGCTTGGTTATAGGAACAGCTGGCTCAGGCCTGGTGACCAATAGTATAGCAGTCTGGTTATAGAAATAACTGTAAACATTCAGTAGCACTTACACTTGTGAATAACGGCTTAAAACATTTCATTCTGTGCTCTCAGGAAATAAAAGCCTCTGGTATTTTTTTTTTAATAAAATGTCATCTAACCCTTATCTGTGTCAGTGATGTGCGACTCCCTAAGGCTAGAGATGCAATAAAGCCGGCCATACATGGATCGAAAATTCAGCCAGTTCAGCAGGGACCGGCCGAGATGTGATCCATCAGTTAACTTGGGTACAACCAGTCTGTCTGATTTTTTTTTTTTTTTTTTTTTTTTTACATTCGATTATCACCTGCGGCTGGTAATAATCGTGTTCTGCCGGCCGGGAATGCTCGCCACACCACCCTGCTGGCAGATCACAATAACCATGCAGAAGACATTCCCTCATCAACATTGACTGTGTTGATGGGGCAATCGAGCAATTTTCTTTCCTTCCACCCATGGTGGAAGGAAAGGAAATTGGTCATTTATGGGCTGCTTAAATCTTTAGTTATTACAGTGGAGCCTTGGATTACGAGCATAATCCATTCCAGGAGAATGCTTGTAATCCAAAGCACTCGCATATCAAAACGAGTTTCTCCATAGAAGTCAATGGAAAAGAAGGTAATTCGTTCCGCATTGACTTCTATTGCATGCAATACCGCATGTGGCCAGAGGTGGGGGGGCACCAGAAAGCCTCAGAAATACTCGGGGACAGCTCGGCTGAACTCGGAAACGGAGTATTTCCGACTGTTTCCGAGTGGTTCTGAGTATTTTCGAATGGCTCCGAACCGTTCCGAGTGTCCCCGGCACCCCCGCACCTCTGGCCAAATGTGGTACTGCACACCCCATTAGCTTAAATTCTGCTCGTTTTGCGAGACAACACTCGCAAATCGAGTCAGAATTAAAAAAAAAAAAAAAGAGTTGCTCGTCTTTCAAAACTCTCGTTAAGTGTTACTCGTTAACCAAGGTTCCACTGTATATCCAAAAATGGATCATTGCAGGAAATGGGAACTAGCACACGCCTTTCAAAGGCCAAGTGGTCTCCGCTGTTGGGTCTTTTTTATTTCTTGTATATAATACTTTTCTAAATAACTTCAGGCTGGTCATGTGATGAGCGGTCATTTTACAGTGGATATTTTTCTCAGCAATGGGCAGTCCCTGGTGGGGCAGAGGATAGTTAACAATGAGCCACTAGCAGCATAATTACACTCCATTTAAAGGACACCGTGTGTGATGCTCCGCCAAGATGGTGGGGTTCTGTGGAAGGAATTACTGCGGAGAACAACGCAGGAGAGACTGTAAGTATTGCAGTCTGATTTTTTTTAAATCCAAGATATAGAAGGGAAAGATAACACAAGCAAGTTGGTTATCGGCAATTCCAACTGGAGGGGTTAGGAGACCATGTCTGATCAGTTGGTGCCAGGTTTCTTCTGGTTCACCTCCCACCTCCCTTCCTTCCTTAAAGTGGTTGTAAACCTCAGACATGATATATGAACAAAACATATGCCTCTATAGTGTCTCAATCCAGAGCATTAAGTGTCATTTCTCTCTGGTGCCTCCTTCCTCTGCTATCATCATGAATCACTTGTGACAAGTTTTCCTGACACCAAGAGAAAAAAAAGTGACACGGCAGGGCCCTCCAGCTGATTGACAGCCTCAGTTCTGTTCTTGTATGCTGTGGGAAGGATGGTGTGTCCCTTCCCTCCAATCAGCTCTCAGAGCTCCCCTCGCTGAGCTCTGCGGAGTGTAACTTCAGCTCTCCGCCCCCTTTTTTCTGACAGCTCAGACAAGCTTTATAACTTTTTGACTGTGAACAGCTGTAGGGAAGAGAAGACTGCAAATAAACAGGTACAACTTTATGTGGGAGGATTTGTTTCATCTCTGTGTATCACCTGAGGCCAGTCACTTCACTGGATATATGTAAAGGTTTACAACCACTTTAATATACTTGTGATAGTCATGCATAACAATCAGTGCCTGAAAACAGGTGGACCAGGCCTGCCATTCTGAGCACCCTGGAGTATCTAGAGGTATTTTTAGAGGAAGCCGGTGTCTTGCCGAGAAAGTTCCCCCGGCGGATAAGGACCCCCCTGTACTGCGCTTGCGCAGTACCAACGTCTACGGACCCGCCGAAAATAGACTAAGATGAACAGCTGATCGTCAGCTGTACACGGCGCCTGCGTACTACATTCTACCCTATGTCCACTTTAAAGCCCCACCATCCAAGTGGACAGAGTTAGAATAATAATATGCCGAGCGCAGCGAGGCCGTGCCTGAAGCGTGGCCAGCGTAGCAAGCCCGCGAGGGGCCTGTTACAAACTCTTTTTTATTAAAATAGTCTTGGCACACAGGCGCCATGTACAGCTGACTCTGGTGTTCAACTTTGGCTCTTTTCGGCGGCTTCCTTGTTGTTCCTACTGCGCAAGCGCTGCGCCTGCGCAGTAGAGGGGGGTCCTTATCCGCCGAGGGGAAATTTCTCGGCAGAACACCGGCTTGCTATGGGTTCCTCCCCTATTTTTCACCTAGTTCAGTTTTCAGGAATCAGCACTGCAGGTCTTTGTACGTATGCTGGACTGTGCCCCTAACATATACTTACAAAAGAGGCTGTAAACAGAGGATTAATGGCAGGAATCACTCAGCACATTCCTGGATAACCGAACTGCTGCACAGCAGCCCCTGCTAAAGCTTATTATGAGGATTGTCCTAGTGAATGTTTCAGTTTCAAGAGGCGGAGAACAATGACCATCCAATTATTGGCACAGCAGATGATGTCTGTAAGACTGGTGTTGCATTTGGTATATAGCTGCTCCTTATTTATAACAATCGCAGTATATTGTGTCGTATGTATAGTATGGCTGTTTAAGTGCCGATTCACACCAGCGCGCTCTGCAAGATCGCATGTGATTCACACTGCACTGCAGTGCAAATCACATGCATTGTCCATGCAATGCGATTTCAGCCATACAGATAGTATGGCTGATATCGCATTCAGACCAAACTCGCACAGGACCCTTTTTTTGGTCCGCACCAGAATCGGATCGCATGGGTGTTCACACCCATGCGATCTGATTTATGTCCAAACTGTTGGTTCTGAGTGCGATATGCAAGCTGAAATGGGGGGGGTCATTACCAAGGTATTGACACTCCGCTTGTTCACATATGGCAGTGTGAACTGCTGTGCAAGTCAGGAGCGATGTGGGAACCCGCAGTGGATTCGCAGGTGTCCTGCATCGTACAAGTGTGAACCACGCCTAAAAACAGAAAATTTATATCTAACTAATGCTGGCCATACACAGTTCGAATTTCGTAAGAATTTTCTTTCGAAAATCGTATGAAAGAATTTTCGTATGAATTTCGCACCATTAGTGGGCTGCAACAACGAGCGATTTTTGTGCGGCAATCAAATTTGAGGAATCGGACATGTTGGAAATTTTTAGAAAAACGAACGATTTTCTAATCAATGATGGGAGAATCGTGCGAAAAATGTAATAAGAAAAGAAAATATACGGAGAGAAAAGAAGATTCCCGGCCAAGAAAATTCTTTTCTGTAGCAACATGCGGTGAAATTGAAGGCTTGGTCGGCCGAATTTTGAAAATCAATGGTGGCGTCATCGGATCACAAAAAAAAAAAACGAACTTTCTGATTTTGAAAGAAAATTCATTCGAAATTCGACTGTGTATGGCCTGCTTAAGGCCTCGTGCACATTCGGTGTTTAGACCCGGTGCTTGAGGCCAAATATTTCACAGTCTGACTCATCAGTCCAGAGCACCTGCTGCCATATTTCTGCAGCCCAGTTCCTATGTTTCCATGCATAGTTGAGCCGCTTAGGCTTGTTTCCAAGTCAGGGGAATGGCTTTTTGGCTGCAATTCTTCCACGAAGAACACTTCTGGCCAGACTTCCCTGGACAGTAGATGGGTATACCTGGGTCCCACTGGTTTCCACCAGTTCTGTGCTGATGGTACTGCTAGATATCTTCCAGTGTCAAAGGGAAGTGAACATGATGCATCCTTCATCTGCTGCATTAACCGCTTGCCAAACGTATATATACGGTGGCAAGACGGCTCTCCTGTGCAGAAAACCTGATCCTGCACTCCCGGATCTGGGGCACACACACACGTATATGTGGACATGTCGCCGGCGACCCGCGCCCACTGTGATTTGACACCGGGACCCGCCGATTGTTCGGGACAGAAGCAGAACAGCGGTCTGCCTATGTAAACAAGGCAGACCGCTGCTGTGTGAGAAGGGAAGGTAGTGATCCTGTGTTTCTGCAGAGCAGGAACATGGATCTCTGCCTTCCCATAGTACAAGCACCCCCACACAGTAAGCAAGTACATTTTAGGCACCCATTTAACCCTTTGATTGCCCCTAATGTTAACCCCTTCTCTGCCAGTGTCCGTACAGTGACACTGTATATTTTTAGCATTGATCACTGTATTAGTGTCACTGGTTCCCAAAAAAGGTGTCCAATTTGTCTGCCACAATGTGACAGTTTCACTATAAGTCGCAGATCGCCGTCATTACTAGTAAAAAAATAAATAAAAATATCCCATAGTTTGTAGATGCTATAACTTTTGCGCAAACCAGTCAATATATGCTTATTGGGATTTTTTTTTTTAACCAAAAATACAGTATGTAGCAGAATACATATTGGCCTAAATTGATAAAGAAATTTTGCTTTTTTAAAAAAAATTTATTGGATATGTTTTATAGCAGAAAGTAATATAAATATATATATATATATATATATTATTATTACTATTATATATTTTTTTTTTTTTATTATATATTATTGGTCTTTTTTTGTTTATAGTGCAAAAAAAAAGTAAAAACTGCAGAGGTTATCAAATACCACCCACAAATAGAGGTTTCTTTTGGGGAAAAAAGGACATACCGGTACATTTTATTTGTGCACAGTGTCGCACGACCGCACAATTGTCAGTTAAAATAACGCAGTGCCATATCACAAAAAATGGCCCAGTCAGGAAGGGGGGTAAACCTTCTGGAGCTGTAGTGGTCAAGTTTCCTTGGCCAACCGCTTTCATCTACGGTCCTCAACATTGCCAGTTTCTTTGTGCTTCTTCAAAGGAGAATGAACAGCACATCTTGAATCCCCAGTCTACTTTAACCTTATCAATGCTACATTTGCTGACATTACGAAGGCTTCACATCTGGCTTCCTCCGGCTTCAATACTTTTGAGTTCCTGACATAAAGCATGCAGCAAATTTAGTCAAAACTCCTGATCAGCGTACCTGTTCTAAATAAGAAGCTACTGGATCAGTATTACAATAGGGCAACAAGTACTCTTAAAATGAGAATTTAGAACAGTCAGCCTACATACCAGTATTTCTATTATCATATATCATGCGTTTCCTTTAATTTAAAACACCACCCTTGCAGTAAGGGGCAAAAAGCGGGGGTGGCGGTCTGTGTCAGCCTGGGTCATAAAGGATAACTGGCCAGCCTGATGCAGATCCCATCCCTTTCTTTTTCTGTACACCGTCCAATGTTATGCCTCAACCCAAAGTGGTGAAGGAGGTAGATGGTGCACTGGTCCCCTATAAACCATGCAGTGCAAAGTGCATGTCCTTCACCACAGTGATGCACTAAGCATTGTCAGCCAATCGCAACAAGAAGATTGGCCTTTAAGCACTGTTACCCTTTAACCCCTTTCTGTCTGCAATATATTAATGTTCTTGTTCTGCAGCAAGGTGCTCTATGCTGGAAATACATTAAAGTCACGATTTTGAGAGCCAGTGGTGGACACTTTGCGCGGTTGGTTACACTCAGTTCCAGGTATCGTTGATCACTCTGATCCCTAAACTATGACATGGCAATCACATGCCGGCAGGAGGCTTCAATGATTGAAATAGCCTAGAGTTAGGACTGCAGATAATACTGGGGTGCCGCAATGTGGCTCTTCAGCTTATGCATGTATTTGCAAATGTATGCAAACTGTTAGACAGGATAATTTGGTTGGTCGGTAAGTTGAGCTGGGAATATGCCTTGCCCTTCCATGTGCTCCTTGCTGCAAAGGCCAGTTATAGGTGGGGGCAGTGGCCATTTGTACTGTTGGAATATTGGTGAGGGGACGCACTGGACACCTTTGCTGCCATTATGCTATATGCTGGGTGTCCAGTGCGCCCCTGTGCCTTTTTAAAGAGGGGTGAGCTACCTCTAGGCTCACCTGCCTTCTGCCTATCCATTATAATGCATGTGCTTCCACTATGGAGGCTCTCAAAATTTAGGGTTAGGACTGCGGATAATACTGGGATGCCGTGAAGTCACTCTGCAGCTTACACATACATTAGCGAATGTATGCAAACAAAAACCCCCGTTTTTAACGCATACTGTTGGGATAATTTGGTTGGTTGCAGGCTGTTTGGTAAGTTGAGCTGGGAATTTTCTTTGGTTTTGTTTGACATGCGTCCCCCTTCTATGTGCTCCTTGCTCCAAAGGCCAGTCATAGGTGAGGGCAGTGGCCATTTGTTTGTATTTATGCATTAATGACCTCTTGGCTATGAAAAGGGTTCATAAAAGAAGCTACTAACCTGTTATAAAACATTCAGCAACAATCGGTTGACAAAACAATTTAATTTGTAAAATTAACATCTTTCTGTTAAATTATGCTTTTTACATAAATCTTTTTTGCAGAATATAAAATATAAAAACAATGCACTTACAATACATGTGTAATATTACTGTACAAAAATATAGAACTTCAGTGAAGTGCTCTAATTATTGGTGATGTCGAACATTGAATGTCATTTCACCACCAGGAATTGTCCAAATAAAATAAGCCATTAATGTACAACATCTAGGTAAATTTAAACCCATTTACAGTTCAGTCCAGTACAGAACCCCAGCAATTCACAAAGGCCAAGTAAAAGAGACAGAGTAGGGTAGCACAGGTGAAAAGAAGGCGTTGGTTTGCTTGTTGATTCCCAGGCACAATGCCGGCTACAGAAGCCAGTAGTAAACAGGAACATGATCTAAAATTCACAGAGATCCTCCAGGAAAGAGTTTTCCTCTTCTTGCCTACTTACAGAGAGGGCCGCCTCATGAAGTACATCCTTCAGCTCATTAAAAGAGAAGTAGGTTTTTTCTTTTTTTTCCATAATCATACTTACCTAGGTGGGTGCAGCATTGGTTCACCGCCGCCTCTGCACTGAGAACTGATCGATCGAACACTGCCGATCGCTTGGTTCTCGCAGCTCCCCGAGCAGAGAGCTGCTGACTGGCAATCAGCAGCTTTCCGCTCTGCCCCCCACGCTCATTGGAGCGCTGAGTTGTGGAGGGGCAGGGAGCTCTCAGTGCCGAACTGAGATCCTGGGACGGCTATCAGTCCGGGCACCTGGCGGATCCAGACTTTATTGTCGGGGTGACGCTGTGCCTGTACTGATTCCTGTGACGTCAGCAGAGAGTGGACTTCAGCCCGCTCTCTGCTGAAAACGGGTCACAGGAGAAGCCCAGCCAAACAAGCCGGTAAAACCAATGGTCAAACTATTAAATCACATGTGATGGAGACTACTCATATCGGCCAGACCAGGCTTTCTGTTAATCTAAGTGCCCCCTTAAATGTTGTAAATATCTGTTGATTCTGCCAGTAGAACCATTGGATAGGCACTATGATAGGGTGACAACGTCTTCATTATTTTTTGGTAAATACTACAGTGGTGGCTACTGTAGCTGCTTAGATGTTGGCACCGTTGATGGCCTCTATTGGTAAATTAGTCATGCCTATCTCTGCCTACAGCCCTTTAGATTGATGGCAGATTGTCCTATCTGTAGGAGTTTAGGAAAATCCAAGCTTGCCTTCAAAATGCCTGATTATGACTTGAACAAAACATATAGGCCAGTGTTTCTCAATTCCAGTCCTCAAGGCGCCCCAACAGGTCATGTTTTCACGATTTCCCTCAGATGAGATGGCTGTGGTAATTACTAAGGCAGTGAAACTGATCAAATCACCTGTGCAAAATAATGGAAAGCCTGAAAACATGACCTGTTGGGGGGCCTTGAGGACTGGAGGTGAGAAACACTGATATAGGCTTTACATGGACTTTATCTTCTAGGGAAAAACTGAGGGCTTTATGAAATCTGAGCCCTTATCAGCAGTCAGTTGTTCTGAAAAGTGAAGAAGTTCCTGTAACTCTTCATTCTTATACAAAAAAAAAAAAAAAATATATATATATATATATATATATATATATATATATATATATATATATATATATATATATATATATATATATATATCTATATATATATATCTCACTTTTCTCCCTGGAGACTCAAAACATTTTATCAGCTAATAGTAAGTCAGCCATCTTTGGCACACTTTGCAGAATATACTAGGGCCAAATTACCTATAAGCAAATAGTAGTGTCCTGTCTGGGACTTGAATCAAAGACTGCAAGTACTAACCACTAGGCCACTCTGCTACCCTTTAATCATCCCTGCCAATACCTCCCCTTACAACTAGACTATTTTAGCATTGACTGATTTCAGATAAATAAACCAAATGTCATGCAACCCTTGACTCTCCCTGTAAGTTAATGAGCTGAAGTATACAAATCACTGAACAGACACTCTGCAAACAGTACTTACCATGCAATTGCTACTCAACCTGACTGTATCATAACCATTTTTCAGTCGTTTCCAATTCTTTCACACACTTGCTTTGCCTTTTCATTTCAGTGCAAAAAGTAAACAATCTCAAATACCCCTATAAGGCACACAGAGCGGAGTCTGCTCTGATCAGCAGAGGATCTGTAAGCATGTCCCCTGCTGATCAGAGCCGAACAAGACTGATGTCACATCCATGCCTGTTCAGTTTCCGCCTGGTAGACATGGGCAGACCCCTGTCAGCTCTATGGGCGGCCGGGTGTAAACAGAGTCTGCTGCCTACTTACATCAGGCTACCTCAAAAATGAAAAAGAATGCAGTCCTTTTCTGTTTTTTTTTTTTTTTTTTGTTTGTTTTTTTTGCCAGATCTGGACAGACCCAAAGGTAGGCAGGTGTAAATGGACACAAGTCCGTTTACGTCCACCTCTTCATAAGGCTACATGGATCTTCTAATGAGGTCCGCATGAAAAACTGACAGGCCGACCGGATCAGAGTGCCAGTGTGAACGGGGCCTAATGAAATAAAAAAACAATTTGCTGAGTTCCTAGTTTTCAGTGTGATTGGACAAGGAGGTACCAATCGTAATCTGCTTGAAAATGCCACCATAAACTTGTGTTCATGGAATGATTGGATGAAAGAATAATCAATCAATCGGAATGATTCTTTCTTGGAGAACCTCCCTAAATTATGAGGCATGGTGGTGGCAAACGGTGCTACTTGGCCTCAGGACAATGGCAAAGTGGTCACAACAGAAGCCGGACACAAATCACAAAGACATTGGGGTTGATTTACTAGAACTGGAGAGTGCAAAATCTGGGGCAACTCTGCACAGAAACCAATCAGCTTCCAGGTTTCTTTGTCAAAGATTAATTGAACAAGCTGAAGTTAGGAAGCCCATTGGCTACCATGTGCAGCTGCACCAGATTTTGCACTCTACAATTTTAGAAACTCAACCCCATTGTATAAAGTACAAGTAAGGCTTGAAAACATCCCCCCGCACTATAGCACTAATGGAAATAAATATGTACATTGGGCATGGTCTAGCTAGGAGTAGAAGTCACATTCAACTGGACTTGTGTAATGTTGAACGTTCTAGATATACCATGACCTGATGAACCTTCACAGACATTGGACATGGCCACGAAAAGCAGCAAGAAAAAAAAAACACAATTGTTTTTATAAAACAAGTAGATCCAATGTCATTTGTTAAGCATACAAATGCAGAAACTGCTTGAATGACAGATAATATGCTACAATGTGCCAACAAGAGCAAGCTTACCTGTCCATTACAGGTGCCCACAGTCAATGGCTTGGGAGCTGCATACAGCTCCCGTCTACCTTTCATGTGGCTCCCAACAGCCTCATAGCAGGGCCTGAACACTTTCTGTAGCAGCATTTCTCAACCTTTATACCTTAGAAGAACCCTTTAAATCGTTTTCAGGTCTCTGTGAACCCGTTAAACCAATTCATTGGGGGTCAGTGGGAGAAATGCCTCTTACTTTGGTCAGTTTGAAGAATGACCCCTCACAGTGGTGTCCAGAATGCCACCCTTACAGATAGCTAAAAAGGTCATTGGTGTCATTCCACTGACTTTGACAAGTGGTGTTGGACCTGGAACTATGCAGACACCATCAGATGGGGAGGTCAATTGGCCACAGGTGAAATGAAGCAAATGATGATAATCCCCAGAAAAAATGCAGACCGTCAAAATTGTAGTGTTCCCTCAAATTATTAGTCAGCAGACTCCCTTACATTGGTGGTTAGGGGAAAGAATAATTCTTACATTTGAAGCCTTTGAAGAAGAACCCCTTAAAAAGGTGATCAGTGGGAAGAATGTCTCTTACGTTGGTGGTTAGTGAGAAGAATGTCCCTTACACTTGTGGCCAGTGGGAAGAATTCTCCTTTATATTGGTCAGTGGGAAGAATGTCTTTTACATTGGCAGTCTGTGGAGAAGGACTGCCTTAAATTGGTAGTCATTGAAAGGAATATCTGTTACTTTGGTGGTCAGTGGCAAGAATGTCCCTTACATTGGTGGTCAGTGGGAAGAATATCTGTTAAATTGGGGGTCAGTGGGAAGAATGTCCCTTACATTGGCAGTAAGTGGAGGACCCCCTTACATTGTTGGTCAGTGGGAGGAATGCCCCCTAAAAATAGATAAAAGATCAATGGTATCAGTGGTTGCTTACCTGAGAGGCAGAAATTAATTGCTCAAGGAACCCCAAACAACCTCTGGAGGTTGAGAAAGGCTGCACTAAGCTATAGCAATCATTATGTGCCATAACAGCCAATATTGTCAAAAACAGTAGCCAAAGAAAGCCAAAATTGACAGTCAAATGGCTATATATATATTGATATATAGAGATATATGTATATATATATCTCAATTATTATTATAGCAAATAACACATGCATTATAGCTCAGTGAACTGAGGCTATTGTAAACTATGCAAAGTGTCATAAGGAGGGCAGAAGAGCACTTCAGTAATCTCCATTAGATGCTAGGTAGAAAATCCAGTTGAAAATGATTTCATCATTTCTTCCAGGGCTCTTATATATTCCAGTGTTTACCTTAGTTTTATACTGGCACTCCCTGTAAAACTGTGTATGAAACCTGTTGCAACTATTTTAACAATTTGTGCTGCTTTTTTTCCTTACTCCTGGTGGCCAGTTGTTATTTCTGACTGTTGCCTACAAAAGAAGTTTTGGGGTCTCTGGTGAAGAGTATGTAACTGATAGTATTAAGTAACCTGTTTCTTATCCCACTCAGGCTGCATTGTCACTTTATGTAGCTAAAGGAAAGGTAGAAAATCAAGTTCTGTATTTCAAATGAAAACTTCAGGAATGCTGTGGCCAGTATCTGATCCAGGAACTGACCCACAAATACTGTTCGGTTCATAAGAAGTTCGTCTCTATCGAAACGGTAAAATCAACCGTGGCGCCGTTACCGATCTCAGCCCCCCTTTTGCTGGGTAATTGTCTGTTCCATATACTTCATGAAAAGATCTAGAATTCATTTTTCTACCAGACAGCTGCCAACGCAAATACCAGAAATGTAATATTGAGTTGCCATCTGGCAGCAACTGCGTCGCAGGTTTCTGGATCCTGTTTATGTCTAATCCGAAGCTTGTGTGGACAAGCAGGCGCGCTGCACTTTGCAATCATTCTTCTGTTTAAGGTTAGGAATCAGTGTAATGGGCCTAGTAGTCTTGTTTTGATATCACGAGGCCCCTCTTTGTATGCTCGGAGAGACGGGAACGTTTCCTCCTCCAGTAATCAATACACCAAGTATTTCATTTCTGAGTAGATGAGAGGGAAGATGACAGCACAAGCTCGGTACAGGATGGCGGTACTTCTGAAAAAGGCACGGGGTTTCGTTAGCCAAGGCTCTGTCTTGAAGCAGAAGTAGACAGCATAAAAGGCGACGGCGAAGAAATGTCCGATGAGCTTCGTGGGTTTGGGAGACAGTCTGTGGGAAGACAGAAGAGCCAACGTTATTAGTAGTCATAGCTGTAGAGTTCTAACAGGTTACTAATAATGGTGTAAACATATGCCAGACAGTGCAAAGTGTTGTAACCTTCAACAACCAATCACATTTCAGTTTATAGATGGTTGAAAACAGGGCCGGTGTCTTGCCGAGAAAGTTCCCTCGGCGGATAAGTTCCCCCCTGTACTGCGCAAGCGCTGCGCTTGCGCAGTACGAATGACCAGGAGCCGAAAATAGCCGAAGATGAAAATCTTCAATCAGCTGTACACGGCGCCTGCGCCCTAGGTCCAGGCTGAAGCCCCACCATCCAAGTGGACCTAGAGGGGGAATAAAAAAGTGCCGAGCCGCGCCTCTTACAGGCGCCGTGTACAGCTTTTTTCGTCTGTATTTCGCTTCGGCTATTTCCGCCGGCTCATGGGGGTCCTTATCCGCCGAGAGGAACTTTCTCGGCAGAACAACGGGACAAGAGGAGGGCAGGAGGGGCATCTGCCCTGGGCGCAGTAAAGCAAGGGGGCAAAGAAAGGACGCTAGGTGGAAAGACAGAAGAGTCAACGTTATTATTGATAGTCATAGCTATAGCGTTCTAACAGGTTACTAATAATGGTGTAAACACATGTCAACTAGTGCAAAGTGCTGTAACTTTCAACAACCAGATCAAGAACAATCAGATTTCAGTTTATAGATGGTTAAAAACAGGGCCGGGAGAAGGGGTGGGCAGGAGGGGAAGTTGCCCCGTGCTCAGTAAAGCAAGGGGGCAAAGAATAGAGGCAAGGTGGTACACCCATTCTACAGCATATATTAACAGTGGGGGAGGGGCGCAGTTCTGGATCCTTGCCCTGGGAGCTGGACGACCCTGTCCCAGTACTGGTTGAAAGGTTAGTTCTGATTGGTTACTGAACTATGTACTTTGACCCTTAATATACAGTATGCGCAATGAACACACTTACACGGAGAGAAGACCTATGGGGCCGGCCACACATTCTCCTCCCAGCTTGAAGTAATTGAAGCACGCTCTTCTCAGCTGGTACAAAGATTCTACAAACAAAAAGGAGGACACGTTAGCAGCTCATTCATATTTATAGCGCTCATATGGGTCCTCTTTAACCAAAGTAGTTTGATCATGCTATGGTAAACAGTTTTTCATTTTAAATTGTTAGTAAATGATATAATATGCAGCTCTACAATTCACTGCTTGTAAAAACACCTCTATATTAACCACTGCAATGTCAGAGAGACAAAAGTGATAAAGTGTACCTAAAGGCAAACCTTTTTTTTAGTTTTGGATAGAGTAAAGAAGGATTAGACCACCTATCAGTTTTTATTGCTGTCTGTGCCCTCGTTGGGGAGATTCACCCTCTCTCTATATTATATTTCACGTTGAGCGCGGATTTGAAATCGTGCGACTTCACCTTAAATTGCACGATTTCAAAGTCGCATTTCAGGGGGACTTCAGGTTTCGACTTGAAAGACATCTGTACGGCTTCATGCACAGATGTCTATTGAAGTTGCACCCCCAAAAATCTGCAAAAGTAGTGCAGGAACTACTTTTGCAAATCGGTGCGGCGCCGCAAAGCCGGCATCGCGCCGATTGGTGCAGTACCATTGCTGGCAATAGGCTGTCAAATCGCATGACAAATCTCTCCAATGTAAATGAGGGCTGAAAGAAAATCCCAAATTTTGGGTTGTTCACAGAAACATAATAGAGAGGAAATCTTCCAATAGGGACACTAGTTCTGGTGACCTGGGGGTCCCCAAGGAAATCCCTTATGCCTGGTACACACGATGAGACTGATTGTCCGTTTTTTATTTTTGCATGCTTGTCTCATATCGAAAATGAAGAGTTTACTAAAGTGACAAAAATTTTCATGTGACAGAATAAAAATTTAGAAGTGATGTAATGTGTTGTATCGTATTTGGATTGTATTTTCGAAAGATAACTGTACTGATTAAATGAAAATTGTACGATCTGATATCATATGAGAAAAATTTTTGTGCTTGTCCCATCGGATAATATCGGATGAACTGTCATGATCGGCTCTCGAAAGCTGTGTACTAACATTCAGATTATTGTACGATCGCTTCCAAAGCGGTGATTTTCTAAATGTGTTCACGGGTCATTCATTTGCAGAGATTTACTCTCAATTCCTCTTTGGCTATGGGACAGTAAATGAAGGGAAATCTCCACAATGGGACACAGATGGGAAACAAATATATTGGGGGTTATTTACTAAAGGAAAATCCACTCTGCACTGCAAGTGCACTTGGAAGTAAAGTTGCTGTAGATCCGAGGGGGACATGCAAGGAAAATAAAAAACAGCAATTTAGCTTGCACATGATTGGATAATAAAATCAGCAGAGCTTAAACTCATTTCAGATCTACCCCTTAGATTTAGAGCGACTGTACTTCCAAGTGCACCTTCAGTGCAAAGTGGATTTGCCTTTCGTTAAAACCCCCATTGTCTCATTTAGTATATCTAGCCAAGCTGACTATGATAGGAAAAGTCCAGTCATCTACATCAGTGGTTCTCAACCCTGTCCTCAAGTAACCCCAACAGGCCACGTTTTGAGAATTTCTCTTAAGCCTCGTACACATGATCGGATTTTACGCCAACAAAACCGTGGACTTTTGTCCGAAGGGGCGTTGGCCCAAAGTTGTCTTGCATACAAACGGCACACAACTGTCGGCCAACAATCCCGAACATAGTGACGTACTACATGGTTTTTCAGCTCTTTAGCGCCACCCTTTGGGCTCCTTCTGCTAATTTCATGTTAGTAGAAGTTTGGCGAGTGTTGATTCACGCTTTTCATTTAACGCTTTTCATTTAGCGCTTTTCAGTTAGTTTCTGAGCGGCCCTTCATCAACCAGCCATGTTGCGGAATCGGAGGAGATAACGTGTTATTTATTATTGGCCTTGGAGTTATTGCTTTGACATTAGTTTTTTGGTTGAATAATGATTTGATTTGGTATATTTTCTATATTTTTGGATGCATAGAATGCACTTTTTGGTTAAGTTCTATTGGCAGATAGCATTTCTAATATTATTTGTTTTCTTTTTTTAATGCACAATAACAAAATTGTGTACAATAATACTTGGCTATGTGTTTTACTTCAAATGACAGTTTGGGAGTAGGCAGTTACATTTAAAAAATTACAATGTAAAATGGACAAGGGACACCAACATAGTTGTATGTTTGATCTTAAAAACTACGGGAAAAAAAAACATAATAATATTATTCTTGATATCACTAGAAAAAAAAAAGCCTTTGAAAATTTGTTTGCAATAACTCCATCAGTATCACCAGCAAAGCAGCTTCATTATTATCCCATTAAAGAAGAAGAGAATTGTGCGCTGCATTTCGAGATTTTATAATTTGCCGCGTCACAAATGTTAATTCTCCATTACAAATGCTAGTTTACAATACCGACCGCTTCTGGCTCGTCCTTGCTTCCGAGCATGTGTGTTTGTACTTTGGACTTTTGTCCAACGGACTTGTGTACTTACGCTCGGAAAATCCGACAACAGACATTTTTCCGCGGAAAATTTTAAAGCCTGCCATCCAACATTTGTACGCGAAAAATATGACAACAATTGTCCGATGGAGCGCACACACGGTTGGATTTTCCGCCAACAGCCTGTCATCACACAATTCCCGTCGGAAAATCCGATCGTGTGTACGAGGCTTTAGATAATATAGCTGTACAAAATACCAAGCCATTGACTCCAATTTCAAGCACCTGTGCAAGATAAGGGAAAACCTGCAAACATGGCCTGTTGGGGGTACTTGAGGACAGGGTTGAGAACCACTGATCTACATAATGCCAGTTTCCTATGT